>NC_064858.1:92139482-92464482 GCF_024139225.1 Suncus etruscus
AGCCAGGAGCGATTTCTGAGCACACAGCTAGGAGTAACCCCTGAGCATCATCAGGTGTGGCCCCAAAACAAAAATAAATAAGTAAAATTAAAAACAGAACTTTGTTTATTCATAATAAATTTAGAAGCTATTAAATTTATGAACACTGGCATGCAAGCACACACTTTCAATTAGAATCTTTTAGCATTTGAATGAAACCTTTCTAATAGGACATTTAAAAAATTTTTTAACATTTTTTATCACTTTCTTTACCAAGATTTATGCCCAGGATACTAAGATAAAGTATCTTATTCTACAAAATCTTTTCTGGGTTTGTACCTAAGATTCCAATAGGTTTGAACAGTCTCAGCATGAACTGGAAATTTCTCAAGAGACAATTTTGTGGCATTTGGCCTAATTAAATGAAAGTTTCGATTATGTGAGATTACACAGTTATTTGCATTCCTTGACTTCTTTTCCACTCTTTCTCTTCAACTTTAAATATTTCCCACTGTGACTAACTTTCAGTTTTCATAATTACATGGAAGCAAACAACCAGTTATTTAAGGCACTGGTGGCACAAAGAACCAGCCATGACTTGCAATAAGTTTTTCTTCTTAATGCAGTAGATCTGAAAGATTGAAATAAAGAGGACAAAAATGAGATGAAGCTCCAACAGTTTTAGTCTAAAACGTCAACGTAATTTTTGGGTCCCGCAAACAGGAGGCTGGGAATTCTTCCTCGTAATTCTTGGCCAATGCAGGTCAATGCAAGGGTCTGAGGATGACCTCCAGATCAATGGTGTTGACCATCTCAACAATTCTTAGGGGCCTCTAAGGCTGTACCTGGTGATGCTGGGACTTGGGGAAATCATGTGGTGCTGGGACTAAGCCCTATGGAAGTTCATGCATGTGTCCTAACTGCTGTAGTACTTTCTCCCATCCCAAAGTGTCACTCTTTTACTCAATCACTTCAGATATTGTAATCGTAATACATACGTAGTTGTCAGGGCTGGAGAAATAGCACAGAAGGTAGCACCTTTGCCCTGCAAGTGGCTGACCAGGGTTCAATCTCCCACATCGAATATGGTACCTTGAGCTCGCTAGAGTATAAGCTAAAAACCAGGAGTAACTCCTGAGTGCCTCTGGGAGTGGCTCCCCTCAAAGCTGTAGTTGTCACTACACTTGTATCATTATAGAAACAATCTTCCACTTCCCCCCCGCCCAAAGTTATAACTGCTTAGGTCAAGGATTCTTCTTCCCACACATGTTTTTACCTATTCACTACTCCTATTTTCATCAGTATATTGGGATTTAGTTTGAGTGCTTTTAGTATTTTCCATAACAAAGGCCATACTTGTCTTTTCTTCCCACTCAATATTGCTGTAAAGTATATCTATACATATTCAGAGAGCTGTTTCATTAATTTTACCTACTAAATATGTTTCCCCTTTATTTTCTTTCATTTTCTTTTCATTTTTTATCTTCCTTTTCTTTCCTTTCTTCCTTCCTTCCTTCCTTCCTTTTTCTTTTTCTTTCTTTGTCTTTCTTTCTTTCTTTCTTTCTTTCTTTCTTTCTTTCTTTCTTTCTTTCTTTCTTTCTTTCTTTCTTTCTTTCTTTCTTTCTTTCTTTCTTTCTTTCTTTCTTTCTTTCTTTCTTTCCTTTCTTTCTTTCTTTCTTTCTTTCTTTCTTCTTTCTTTCTTTCTTTCTTTCTTTCTTTCTTTCTTTCTTTCTTTCTTTCTTTCTTTCTTTCTTTCTTTCTTTCTTTCTTTCTTTCTTTCTTTCTTTCTTTCTTTCTTTCTTTCTTTCTTTCTTTCTTTCTTTCTTTCTTTCTTTCTTTCTTTCTTTCTTTCTTTCTTTTCTTCATTTCTTTTTTCTTTCTCTTCCCCTTAAGTAGCACTTCTGAGGTGCTCAGGGATCATATGAGATGCCAGGGGTCATCTGCATACAAGACAAACTCCCTACTTGCTGTGCTATGGCTCCAGTCGGATAAGCTATTGTTGTGGGACAATACTTGGTCATATTTAGGAGTTACTCTTCAAGTAGTATTTGAAGGGTCCCCCAGTGGTACTGGGGGATCTTGTGGTGCTGGGGATTGAACCCAGAACTCCTGCATACAGAGCATGTGCTTGCTTAGTTTTTTTGAGCTATCTCTCTGCTCCACTTGTTAGATTTTAGTTGTTTCTTTTTAAAAGAAAAACAAGATTAGCTTCAATATTTTGCTGCTATAAAACTGTTTTCAGTAAATTGCTTTGTATGCAGAGACATATTTTATCAACAGGAAAGAATCTCTTTAGAGATGAAAAGGATGGCTTGCAAAATTTATGCTCTGCTTATTTATTATTTTCAAACCTCCCTCTGGTATGGGCAATAGAGCTATGATCTTGAGAATACTGGTCCAGGGATGGGACCTGGGCTTAATGGTGGAAGGATGCTGGTATTCTGGTGGCGGTCATAGTGCAGCCACACTGCAAACATACTGTAGTATGTACTGTTGTAACAAGTAATAATAATAAGAACAGAAGAAAAATATTTCCTTATAGGCAAAGAAGACTGTTAAAGTGGTGAAACACAGGCCCAACAAAGACAAGTCTTGAGTGTGATGACTCCTCTGAGCAATGCCAAGTGTGGCCCTTACAAAGAAAAATAAACAACCAAAAACATTTCCAGCCTTACTTAGACACAATTGACTTATAACTGTATATGTTTAATGCTTGTATCATGTGAATGTGATGACACTTATACATCATAAAATAATGCAACCCAGCTAGAGTAAGTCACCATGAGGACATGGCCCCTTGTTTTCCTAAAAGCTTAGTCTGGGAAATTGAAGGCTCATACTGCCACCCCATTCCTCACCCCATACCTTGGATTGTACTTTCTACCCACCAATCTAGAACCAGAACCATTATGTCAAGGATGAGCTTTCTGAGTGCGATTCATAAAATATTTTATTTTTCTGATGATACAAATGTATAAGCTAGTACACATTTTGTCAGCATTATAATTTAAATGCCATTTAGACATTGAGCAGCAAATTCATGTAACTAAGAGAACAAACATTAGAATTTAAAAGATATTCAATTTGGAAAATATATAAATTGGAAGATATTTAGTTTAAAAATTATGCATTATGAATTATAATCCTTTAATCATAGATTTAGGGACTTAAAATATTTCAAGTCAAGCTACCAACAGTGTCAGTTTCCCTTCACCAATGTTCTAAGATCCCCTTCCCTCTCACTCTCTACCCCATCACCTTAACAAACTTATTATATATATATTTATATTAAAAATCTATTATAGTAAGGGAGGCACACTTGATAGAGCATGTACGTAATGACAATCTTGACTCTCTACATGACCAATCCAACTAATGTTTCTATAAACTTTTGTTTTTGTTTTTGCTAAAGTACTGTTTAGAGTACAGTCTGCTATGTTTAGGAAGTTTTGTAGTGCCAGGAACCAAACACAAGGCTTCACACATGCTAATACTTTTGTTGTTGTTGTTGTTGTTTTTGTTGTTGTTTTGGGGGTTCACACCTGGCGCTGCTCAGGGGTTACTCCTGGCTCTGCACTCAGAAATTGCTCCTGGCAGCTCGGGGGACCATATGGGATGCCGGGATTTGAGCCACTGTCCTTCTGTATGCAAGGCTAACGCATTGCCTCCATGCTATCTCTCCGACCCCACATGCTAATACTTGAACTACATTTTTGACCCTCTATATAAACTTAATATTCTGAAAGTGGGGGCAGAAACATATTGTCTTATAGATACTCAAGACAAGCATTCTAAGTTCCCTTATGTATTAAAGCTTCCACTTACCATCTGGAGAGGTGGCCTTCTTCTGCCTTTGGTCTCTCCTTGACCTCTGAATATGGGAGCAGTGTGTGATTTTGAAGTTTAAGAAGCAATAGCTAATATTTCTATCATATCATAGAATGATTATTTCTTTCATGGGGAAAGACCACTTAAATATACTTTTAGAACAACTTTAGAATAAGCAGATAGACATGTGCTATGTATATTTCTCTTTGTATATATGATCTTTTTAACCATGAGAAAGAAGGAACTTCTCCTATTGAAAATATTCTCTGAGAAAGAAACTTAACTTAAGGTGTTATGCTAAGTAAAACAAAGCAGAGAGGGGCCGGAGAGATAGCATAGAGGTAAGGCGTTTGCCTTTCATGTAGGAGGTCATCGGTTCGAATCCTGGCATCCCATATGGTCCCCCGTGCCTGCCAGAAGCAATTTCTGAGCCTGGAGCCAGGAATAGCCCCTGAGCACTGCCAACCAAACCACAAACCACAACAACAACAACAACAACAACAACAAAGCAGAGGACAACTACTATATGGTAGCACTTTTATTTTTAATTAGTAGTAGATAAATATTATTGCCAAGTAGGTAACTGGCTCTACTAAAGAGTCTTCTCTGGGGCACTAGGTACAATAAAAAAATTGGCAAGATTTCAATTTTATTTATTTATTTGGATTGTAGGATCACACAAAGGTGTGCTTAGTGCCTACTTTTTGACGTTGTGCTCAGGGATTGCTCCTGGCTGGCCATATAAATTGTTTGGGGATCAAATCTAGTTTGGCCACATGCAAGGCAAGCAACCTCCTTGCTATATTATTGCTCCTGCCCCATGAGATTTATTTAACATTTCATTATTGTAATTTAGGTTGCATATTTATAATAGCAGTTACACTTACAGGTATTTTGTTTGTTTTGTTTTATTTGTTTTATTTTTGAAAATAATGATTACAAACATGAGTTTCGGCTCTAAAATGCACAGCCCCCTTCAGCAGTGCAACTTTCCCATCGCCAATGTGGTTTTAATGTACTCAGTAACCCTAAAAGTTCCCAAGACCAAAGTCCTTCTGTTCTACTAGTCCCCTTCCTTTGATTGGTATTCTGTTTTGTTTTCCCAAGCAAAGGTATTATCATCATTTTATACTTTTCTTTGTTTTGGTGAGTAGAATGGTGGTTACCAGAAATTGAAGATGGGGAAATGGAGAGATGTTTGTCAAAGAATACAAACTTCCAGTTACGTGAATATATTTGGGGGGTATATACAGCATAGTGTTCAGAGTTGACAACATAAAAACACTTAAAGTTTAAGTGAGTGGATCTTACAGATTTCCTTCACCTTTGTCTACTGGAGGTGATTCCATTCTGCAGGTATGCTACTGTGTTACTATTGATTTTTGGCTGTTTTCTGGGAACTACTGTAGCCTCTGAGCTTTCAGTGGGAAAAGTTTGCCTTCCTGGCTGTTTCCAGATTCCATATTATCATATTTATTTTCTGTTAATTTTGTCTCTTATTCTCTTATTATTTAGAATCCTCTCCTCCTCCTCCTCCTCCTCCTCCTTCTCCTTCTTCTTCTTCCTTCTTTCTTCTTCTCTTCTTCTTCTTCTCTTCTTCTCTCTTCTTCTTTTCTTCTTCTTCTCTCTTCTTCTTCTTCTTCTTCTTCTTTATCTTCTTCTTCTTCTTCTTTTCTTCTTCTCCTCCTTCTTTTCTTCTTCTTCTTCTTCTTCTTCTTCTTCTTCTTCTTCTTCTTCTTCTTTCTTCCTTCTCCTCCTCCTTCTCTTCTTTTCTTCTTCTTCTTCTTCTTCTTCTTCTTCTTCTTCTCCTCCTCCTCCTCCTCCTGCTCTCCTCCTCCCCTTCTTCTCCTCCTCCTTCTTCTTCTTCTTCTTCTTCTTCTTCTTCTTCTTCTTCTTCTTCTTCTTCTTCTTCTTCTTCTTCTTCTTCTTCCTTCTTCTTCTTCTTCTTCTTCTCCTTCTTCTTCTTCTTCTTCTTTCTTCTTCTTCCTCTTCCTCCTTCTTCTTCTTCTTCTTCTTCTTCTTCTTCTTCTTCTTCTTCTTCTTCGTTCTTCTTCTTCATTCTTCTTCTTCTTCTCCTCCTCCTCCTCCTGCTCTCCTCCTCCCCTTCTTCCTTCTTTTTCTTCTTTCTTCTTCTTCCTCTTCTTCCTTCTTCTTCTTCCTCTTCTTCTTCCTCCTCCTCCTCCTCCTCCGCCTCCTCCTCCTCCTCCTCCTCCTCCTCCTCCTTCTTCTTCTTCTTCTTCTTCTTCTTCTTCTTCGTTCTTCTTCTTCTTCTTCTTCTTCTTCTTCTTCTTCCTCTTCTTCTTCTCAGGGGTTACTCCTGGTTCTATGTTCAGAAATCGCTCCTAGCAGCTTGTGGGACCATATGGGATGCCGTGATTTGAACCACCATTCTTCTGCATGCAAGGCAAACACCCTACCTCCATGCTATCTCTCTGGCCCCAGAATCCCTCTTCTTATTGTTACTATTGTTATTATTTGGGCTTTGTTTTCAGCATTGCTTGGGATATAATTATTTTATTTTTAATTATTTTTGGAGGGATTATTATTATTTTTAGTTGGTGTGATAACTGGCAATGTTTAGGGCTTACTAGAGCCAAATCAGGTGTTCTGGTGAGCCATGTGATTTAAATTTAGGGTCTCACATGGTAGGCATGCACAGTGTCACTTAACTATCTCTCTAGCTCTCCTAGCAATTATTTTTTTAGCACTCACTATTTCTAGTGGCACCTAAGATTTGTTTGCTTTGGACAAAATGCTGCCTTTGAGGATTTCACATTTTTTTAATGGCTCCTTGTCTTTGAGTTGAAGAATAACTTGAACACATTATTTTCCAGAACAAAATTAGCCTGTAATGATCTTAACTGACTATCCTGGCATCCTGTGTTCCCAAGATATGCCATTGTAATGCTAGCAAGAGGGTCCCATAATGGATAAAAACTGGCAGAAGTGGGGAAAGTGCTTGGAGAAGGCATGATTAATGGCACATCAATTTCAGTTTCTGATGTGGTATTTAGTCTGCAAGAGTAATTTGGAAAATGTCTCATGTGAGAATACTTGACATATAAAATTATACCGAATGTTGATAAAACACTATAAAATCTATCAGAGGGGTATTTGACTTCTTAATGTAGATTCAACCTTAGATAAACAAATGCATTGTGATACTTTTAGTACTATACTAAACTCATTTTAGAGTCCCCTAGTTCCATTAAAATTAATTATTTATTAAAATCCATCTCTGCACTTGACTCTGAACAACCATAAATGAAAACTTAGGCTTTCCACAGGGACCTCCCAAGATCAATTTTGTTGGTTAATATTCTGGTATTATGGGACAATAGATTAGCCTACAGTTCAAAGAAATACTCTGATGATGACAAGTCATTATCTTTTGTGTTAACTCAAAGTCTAACTAATAATCATTTATTTCCTAGGTACCTATAGTTGGTGGTAAAACTCTTATACTTTATTTCTGAATAGTTATATATGAATAAATGATATATTGAGTAATGATTAGATAAATAAAGGAAATTGATTAATAATTATATAAATAATTAAATGAAACTCTCTTACCTTTATAAAGAATAACCCCATTAATGACTATGTTTATGCTTTTAGACCATTAAGGAAGTGTTTTGGAGAGGGGCATACCCAAGTGGTCTAGGAGCCTGGTTACTGTCAGATCCAGTTTCTAATAGGCAGATGGATAGTGGCAGATAAATAGACAGAGCATGTATAACTTGTGCATTGTTACCTATTTTAATAATCTTCTCAGGTTCTTCCCCCCCCCCTTTGGTGGGCACCTCAGTATAGCCTCCTTTGGGGATGACCCATTTAATCTGCCAATTATGGTAGAATTACTTAACTAATCTATTGATGGACAGTTAGAAGTTTTTAATTTCTGCTCTTTTTTTGTTTTGTTTTTGGGGTCATACCCGGCAGTGGTCAGGGGTCACTCTTGGCTCTATGCCCAGAAATTGCTCCTGGCAGGCTCGGGGGGACCATATGGGATGCCGGGATTCGAACCACTGACCTGAATACAAGGCAAACACTGACCTCCATGCTATCTCTCCAGCTGCAACATCTGCTCTGAATATAATGTTGCAGAGAAAGAGGAAGAGAAAGAGAGAGAGAGAGAGAATACCTGTCCCAGAGACAGGTGGGGGTGTGGGTACAGGAGAGAATTGGAGGAAATTGGTGGCAGGAAAGGTGCACTGGTGTATATTCTATGACTGAAACTAACTATGAACAATTTGGTAACCATGGTGCTTAAATAAAGCAATTATATTAAATATATAATATTGAACTGATTATTATTTCATATTTGCTTTAATGTAAATAAATATATAAAACAACAATGCATTGGTCAGTGAGATATCTCAATGAGCAGAAGTGCATTCCTTGCAGGGTCAAGACACAGGATGAATGCTCAGGCTTGATCCCAGTACCACATGGTCTTGTAAGCACTGACAGGAGTGACCCCTTAGTACTGAACTATAAGTAGCCCCCAGCATCATTGGTGTGGCCCAAAGCCCAACAATAACCCAAGTTTTAGCTTGCATTGTGTATGACAACATGTCCTGGGAGGGTGGTAACCTTAAACTATGATGTAGTTGATGTTTTAAGATGTTAGATATTAAGACTCTACTGTATAGAGGCAAAAGCATACTTAGGGAGACTATTGTTAAGAATTTTTGAAGGGCCGGGAAGGTGGCGCTACAGGTTAGGTGTCTGCCTTGCAAGTGGATGGACTGCGGTTCGATCCCCCGGTGTCCCATATGGTCCCCCAAGCCAGGGGTGATTTCTGAGCGCATAGCCAGGAGTAACCCCTGAGCGTCAAACGGGTGTGGCCCAAAAACCAAAAAAAAAAAAAAAAAAAGAATTTTTGAAGCTAATCCAGACAAAAAGTGAAAGTATCAACAATGAAAGTGTGAATTCTGTAAAAACTTGTGGCTAAATCTAGTAAATTATTGAGGTGAAAAATCACTGAGTAATAACTCTAGGATTGCTGTCTGAGGAACTTGCAGAATGGCTTTGCCATCATATGAGGTGGGGAGCAGATGGAAGAGGAATTCAGAAGCTCAGGTTTAGATGTGTGGAATGCAGGATATTTCTTAGACATTCTAGTGAAGATAGGAAGTTGTGTAGAGATAAGAGTAGAGTTTAAGGCTTGGTTTGGGCTGAAAATGTAAATTTGGCAGTCATTGAGTCAGGAACAGATTTAAAGTCTAGAGACTCATGAGATCATTGAGTGCAGGGAAGATGAGATATGTGTGAATTTGCTAAATTGGAAAGAACCCCAAAATGTAAAGTTCAGAGTGTAGGAGAAAAAGATTTAGAGGGAAAGAGATGAAGGAGATTATCTAGGAGAGTGTGTTCTGCTGAAAGTCAATTAATGACATGATGTGCAGGTAGAAACGAACAACTATATTTCTGATCTTGCTGCCAAGTGAAGTTAGGAGAGGAATTTAGAGGCAGAGAGTCATTTTTAATATGACTAGAGTAATTTCAGTGTGGTTCAAAGAATGGCCAACTCTAGATGTGAGAGATTAGAGGAGAGGATGGAAACTGACTAGTATAGCCAATAATTTTCAATGATTTTTGAGAAGGGTGTATGCCAAAGAATGAAAAGCAGTGGATGCTTCGGGGAGCAGAGGGCTAGAGATTAAAAACAAATTTGTATCGAAGAATTCGTGGCATGTTTACATGCTAATGGGAATGGATCAGTACAGAGGGAAAGCGTCGTGCTCAGAAGTGAAAGGCAGCTAGTTAGAGCTTGTTACTGTGCAGATGAAAAGAGACCGTTCTGCATTTTGGGCCGTGGTTCAGCTCATCCATAGTCACAGGGAGATGGTAATGGGTGGGAGACTTGGTGGGGACTCAGGGGGAGTTTTGCTTTATTGTTTTTATTATTGTTTATGAAAACCTTTAAGTTCTGTTAGCAAATTTTAACACATAACACAATGCTATTGTCCTGTGACTACAAGCATCATATTCATGAAATCCTTGGAATTTGTTAAGGGTCGGAGTGGATGGGAGGGGTTAATTGGTTAAAAATCTAGTTAATTGGTTATTTTAAATCTCACTCCAGAGGTATCCAGTTAAAATAGCTAATGGGATGCTGTGCTATATACATTCTCTTATGCCCAGACAGTACAGCAATGGATCTCATGTTATGTGCATCTACAGATTACAGAGCAGCAAGCCCCAGCAAAGGCACGTATGTTACAGGGTTCCAGCTGCAGATTTCAGACACAAAATTGGACAAAGAATGACATAGGGACAAGACCAGGAGTTGAACAGACAGTAATGGACAGGACCCAGATATTGTCAATTGTACCAGGCAGGCATCAGGGGACCGAACAAGTGATATTATACATGAGTAAAATGAGATGACTGGATATTGGTGAGGAAACCAAACCTGTATATTTAAACTGAACAATGAACTTGAATTTATTAAACCTTTGAGTTTTGTAGGAGAATCTTTCACACAGTACGTACTCAAGAACCAACAGGCTAAAGAATAAATCTACTTCTATGGTAACAAAACCAATCTCATTGTATAGGTCTGAGGTGTAGCTATTTTTGTGGGGGGGGGGCACATTAAACTGCACTCAGAGGTTACTTTTTTCAGATTTTGGGGACAAAATGGGATGGTATGAATTGAACTTGTACACTTGGCTGTGTATAAGGCAAATGCCTGACATGCTCTGCTATCTCTTCGACCCCTTGGGTATTGTAGATTACATGACTCATGTATATAAAACTCTGAGTTGTTTAATATATTACACACTAATAAAAAGAGAAAAATAATCATTGTGTAGCTGAAAGTTTGTACCTGATTCTACCTGCTTTCTACCAGCTTTTCCCTATTTTCCTTTCCTTACCCTGCCAGCCATTTTTTTTCTGATTTGTTTCTGAATGTTATTTATGTGCTTTCTTTGGATTTGCTTTGTTGTTGTGGATCTGTGGGAAAGCACATGGGTGACAGTGTTCAGGACTACTTCTGGCTGTGCTCATGAGACCATGCAATACAGAGATGTGGGGAGAAATGCCCAGGTGAACCTATCTCTTGCAAAGCATGTGCTCTCTCCATCCTTTGTTTGAAACATTCTTCTGTCCTCCAATATTTGATTTCACAGGCACATAGCATTTGTCAGTCTTTGACAGGCTCCTTGCACATAGTAGTTCCTTCTTTTCCAAAATTCAATAATGTTTCTGTGTGTAAGCCTTGTTTTTATACAACCTATATGGAAAATTAGGTAATTTAATAAAAGAAGAGCAGGTCTTTGATAAGTGGGAGCATGTTTTTATTATTATGGGCGGTTTGTGTTTGAGAACTAGAAATACAGGCAGGTATGTGTGTGTGGGGTTAGTAATGAATTTCAGGAAGTCATAAAAACCATCATTTGAAAAGAAGTTATTTTCCTGTTTCCAGCTCAAGGGGCAAGACTGACAGCAGTTATAAAGCCTAAGGCCAGCAGGACCCATTAAGAGACTCAAGAGAGGGGCCGGGTAGGTGGCGCTGGAGGTAAGGTGTCTGCCTTGCAAGCGCTAGCCAAGGAAGGACCGCGGTTCGATCCCCCGGCGTCCCATATGGTCCCCCCAAGCCAGGGGCGATTTCTGAGCACATAGCCAGGAGTAACCCCTGAGCATCAAACGGGTGTGGCCCAAAAACCAAAAAAAAAAAAAAAAAAAAAAAAAAAAAGAGAGACTCAAGAGAGTCATTCATCAGGAACAAAAGTGCTAATAAGGATCTGAATGCAGAAGATGATCAAAATTGACTTCCCTGACAACACCCTAGCAACAAACTCTGATTGGCACCAAAGACTCAAGCCAAGGCAGCTTGAAAAAAAAACAAAGCAGTTTGCAGAGCAATTTGCAAAGTAAATCTGAGTACTCTTCGGGACTTCTGGTGGCCCCTATTCTAGTTGTCTTTTGTTTTGAGACTCTAGTTTCTTTTTTTCATATTTCCTAAATAAAACTATTTTGATTGATTGTCTTCTCCTGAAATATCTTTCCGCAAGAATAGACAAAGAAATTGGCAAGTTCTAGAACCAGGTGGAGCCCACAATTTCAGGTGGTAGGGAACAGTTTCCAAATCAAGTTGATCAAGTCTTGATGGGTGCTTTAGGTAGGAGCAGAAGAGCACTCTTTCTACCTCCTCCTACTCTGTGACTGTCTTTTATACTCACTGGCAAGATACGCATACACATGAATTTGAAAACAAACAACCTTATTTTTGTAAAGAGAGGAAAATACTTGGTTGATAGCTAATGGGAAATGTCTGAGATAATCTTTGAGCTCGAGAGAAAGACAGAGCAACCATAGCAGTAAAGAAAGACCAGCTATAGAGTGATGGTTCTGACAGTTACAACACCAGAATGAATCATTGGTGTATGAAATATTTTCTGATACCCTTAAAAAAAGAAGTAAAACAATAAAAAGGAATGAAATGATGTTACTATTTCATGACATTACTCTTTCAAAGGGACTCTTATTAGGAAGGATTAATTTTTCACAATTCTGAATATAGATAAGTAGCCAAGAAATGGTGGTTAACCCCTGGTATTCCTACTTCTCAAATATTCTGCCATGTAGAGGGGAGAGCTGAGGAGAGAGTACCTGTGAGGAAATGTTCTCACTATCCTTTTCTACTGACTGTATCAATGTTCTCTTCCTCTCTCTACTCTCTGCCCTGTCTTTCCCTATCCAGTCACCCTGTTGCAAACAGGAAATTCTTTATATTATATGCTTTATCTTCTTTATTATTCTGAGAACATCTTCTCTTTTTTCCACTTTTTTTCTTAATTTTCAAAATTCAAATAAAATTCCATTTTCATGCTTAATCTTATTTTTTTCCAATCCAGGCTTCCATTATCATCCCTTATCCCACCACCCCTTCAGACTTAAACAAAATCCAGATCCATTGGGGCCAGAGAGATAGCATGGAGGTAAGGCATTTGCCTTTTATGCAGAGGGTCATTGGTTCAAATCCTGGCATCTCATATGGCCCCCCATGCCTGCCAGGGGTGATTTCTACGCGTGGAGGCAGGAGTAACTGCTGAGCACTGCCAGGTGTGACCTCAAAACCAAAACCAAAAAAATCCAGATTCATTGAATAAAATCTGCACATTGGTGGCAGGAAGATCACACTGGTGAAGGGTGGCATACATTCTATGACTGAAACCTAAGTATGAAAACTTTTGTAATCACGGTGTTTAAGTAAATTAATAATAAAAATAAAATCTGCAAAGGTGTGGAGAATTGGTGAGAAATTGTGTGCAAAGCTTCCTACTGGGATGTTAAAAGTTAAAAATAAACTTTTGATAGAGCAGCTTAGAATGGGAAGGGAAGTGTTCTCCAAGGACATTTTCCACACGGCAGAGTTGAAACATATATGTAAGGAAATTTGTAAGGAAATAACAAGTGTTATTCTGATGACATCACTTTGATCAAATATAACATTTTCCAATTGGTTATAGTGGAGAAGGAGCCAGATATGTCCTATAAACATGGTTACAAATATGCATAAGACAAATTTACCCTAATCTAGAAATAATGCATTATCCTAGAATAATTTACCTCAGACTTGACTTTGCCAAGTCCCTCAATTTATATCTCACTATATTTGATAGGTCAGGCTCACAAGTATATAAATTACACCTTTCCACCTCCCTTGATTTTTTTTTCTTAAATTGTAATTACAATCTCTAAAGCTAAATATGATGTGACTGCTGTGGCTAGAGGAGGGATACTGAGATAGACAAGGCTTCTGACCCAAAGTTGAGTCTGAGTTGGACATAAGTACTTCCTAGAGGAACAAGTTCCCATTTAGATTATAAAGTCCTTTACAAGTCAAGGAAGAGCAAATAGCATAACGTAGGAAATGAGGTCTGGTGGAGGAACTAGATCAAACCCAATTGTTAAAGGTACTGGGAAAGCAAAGGCCCAGAAGGTGGAATTTGAGGATGGAGGTAGAGACACAAATCTGTCTTCCTGCCACACTGGGTCAGGTGAACAATACAGAATAGGTTGAAAATTATGAGAAGTCAGAGATATCTGTTCCTGGAAGTGAGAACTCAAAGAAGAAGGAAATGGGGATGTATTGACTCTATGTGGATGCCACCTCTTTGGGTCAACAAGCTGGCTTCAGGAAAATGGGTACACTATTCAGCTACAGAAGTAGTAGTTGAAAAGAAGCCCTATTTGGGAACAAGAAGAAGTGAGAGTGAAACTTGTAACCTGCTGGCCACATGCACATTGTTATTCTATATGACATCTAATACTCTGGAGAATAATTGTCACTATTTTATGTTTGTCTTCCAAATTCCAAATACTGCTATCCAATGCTAGCTTGGAATCATACAGGTTTAGGAATTCTGAAAGTTGAAGTTTA
This sequence comes from Suncus etruscus, assembly GCF_024139225.1. Taxonomy (NCBI): domain Eukaryota; kingdom Metazoa; phylum Chordata; class Mammalia; order Eulipotyphla; family Soricidae; genus Suncus; species Suncus etruscus. The sequence continues at coordinate 92,153,689 of NC_064858.1, forward strand.
CCACTTAATCAGATTGACTTTATTGACTTTAATTGATTTATTTTGGGTTTTGGGACACACCTGCTGGGCTCTGCACTCAGGGATTACTCCTAGAAGTTCTCAGGGGACCAAATCTGGTACAAGGTATTGAACCAGGATTGGCCATGTGCAAGGCGAGTGCCCTATCAGCGGTACTATCTCTCAGACTGTCTACCAGATTAGCTTTAGAACCACTCAGTTCCAGTCCCATTTCTAGATGGGAATACCTATGAATACCATGAATAAGGTACCATTATTATATATACTCATATATATTATGTATTTTATATATATTCATATATTATACCATTATAAGGTATTAAAGTTGTTATATCAAGTTAAAGACTTCATTAAAACTTCTGATTTTGGGGTTTATTGTAGACCTTCCCTTTAAATTGGCTGTGATATAATGAGGTTCCTGATCCTGACAGTTACTCTGTTTCTCTCTTGTTATTTTATGGTTAAGGCTTACCATATGATTGCTTCCTCTCATCAAAATTGTTTAGAAATAACACTTGTTTAAAGTCTAACTGACTCTTATTGTTCCAAATGGTTTTGTCTGGACCCAGACAGACTTGAGATGCCTGTTTCTTTGATCAGGTCAGGATCCTGGCTAAGTCATAGTTTTCCTACAATGCCTGGGTTTATTGCCTCAGCCTCTAAGAGAGACAGTCTTCCCTTAGTATTGAATGAGGAAAACAACTGTTTTGACACAGAACACCTGTGTTAATGACTTTTTGTTTTTAGTAAGAAAACTTCCTACCAACTGAATGCAAAGATTTTTTTTATACTTGTATATAAACTAAATTTGTTGATTTGAGAAATATATGGAGGTTAAAGAAGCACATAGATTTGGTATTAATCTAATGGGCTCACTTTAATTAATAGGTTCATTTTCTGATTAGTTATGGCAGTAAGATAAATCCCCCCAAACAGAAAACAAATAAAATGCTAGTATAATACTGGTTGAGATTTGGCACTTTTTAGATTAGGGACCAAATGAGAATTCAGGAGATGGGATTAGTTTTGAAATATCAGAGGTTCAACCAGGAAAGCAAGAGATTATACCTTGTTATTCTGCCAAGGGATGTGTAAAATAAGCCCCCACGTTTTGAAATCACCCGACACACTATATCTCTAACCCCAGGCAGATAGGTCTGAAGTACCCTATTTTCTGGCATATAAGACGACCGGGGTATAAAACGACCCCCTAATTTTACAGTTAAAACATAGGCTTAGGCCTATATTTGCTGTATAAGATAGAATGTTCCTGTGCTGCAACTGTATCTTCCACAGTGAGCCAATCACAACAAGCAAAGGTCCAAAGGTTATATATACTGTAATAGACGTCCTCTCTGACTCTGGCTAATCTGAGCAGGCTTTTTACAGTGTAGATTCAGGTACAGAACACTGTATAATTTACATGCATAAAAAGCCTGCTTGAATTGGCTGAGTTAGAGAGGCAGTCCAAGCAGCCTGGCAGTGATCGGTGCAGGATTGAGTTGGAAAATTCGTTTTGTGGCAATATTCAGACAATTTTCATTTAGTGGCATATTGAAACATTTTTCGAGATATACTCGGTGTATAAGATGACCCCCGGTTTTTGGTTGACTTTTTTTTTTGTTTCAAAAGTCATCTTATACGCCGAAAAATACGGTAGCTAGGATAGCCTCAAAGAATTAATAAACCAAGCCAGTCAGGAGAGAATCAAGGAGTCAGTGGTGTCTCCCCTGTGGTCTCTCCAAGTGCAAAAGCCAGAATGATCTTTATTTTCCCAGTACAAATTCCACCAAGAGAAGGAAGGTGGAGTAAGATCCAGGTGAACTTTTATATATCAAAGGTCTAGGTTTAAAGGAAAGTGGAAGATGAGGGAACATCTTTGTTTGGGGTCAATTGCTGGGCATCATCTTACATTCTTGTCCAACCACACTTTATTCAAACTAGTCTTCAGACTGGATTTGAATCACAATTATAGCTCTCAATAGCATTGCAATTTTGGACATAGCCTCTTACCCCTCTAAATTTCAGTCTCTTACCCCTCTAAATTTCAGTTTCTTTATCTTAAAAATGAATGGATAATTTCTTCCTTCTAGGGGTGTGATAAACATTAAACAATAACATTGAAGCATTAAAGTGCTAGGCACAGAGTAGAGTGTGATGAATAAATTGAAACTCTTAATGCATAATTAAATTCTAGGGCCTTGTCCCTGGATTAGTAACTACTAAAAATTTGTTACTAAATTTAAACAGATTTCAGAAAACTTTAGCAAGAGGGAGCTATGAATGATTAGATCAAATGATTTTCTTGATTGAGCAAGTTTATTCTTGTCAAATGTTCAAGATTTGACCTGGAATAAATTGTCCTAGTGGAACAAATCTGGGAATCAATCAAGGCTTTCTTTTTTGACATAAGCACTCAAGACTTCATCGGAGGTAATAAAGGAGGTGTAAAGGATTAGTGATGGTTTGGACTCTGAGTTTAGTTTTCTTTTTTGATAAATTTCAACCATAATCGTATATTTTCACACACTAAGCATGTTGAACTGATTAGTCCCAAAGGAATTTATGATATTTCATTGCAAATTCTGGATCTGCCTGTGGATTTACCAATCTGGTTTAAGCCAATGGTTTCTGCAACCGTTACTAGCAGCTGCATACAGAAGCCCATGCAAAATCTGGGGATTGCTGAAAGTCCTGTCTTGGGTATCCCATGGTTACATTCTGGAGCTGAATTCTCCCAAGTGAGAAAAAGTCTTTGCAATTGAACAATATTTGGAGCTTAAATACTCAGAGGGAACCAGTTACTCAATCATGATTTGCCACAATTATGTGGATTCTTGAACTTCAAAGAGTTATAGACAAACTCACCCAGGAGTGATTGAGCTGAACATTGTCTCAGTATAAAAAGCTAGTGTTACAAGTAAAATCAGAAATTTTAAAAAAATGTATTTTAAACAATTTTTAGTTCAGATAGCATGTTAATAGTATTAAATACAGTTAGTGCACCTCACCGCCACCAAAGTGATTAATGTCTTCATATTGCATCTAGTCCATCTCTTTATTCCCCTCTCTCTTCTCTCTCTGCTTGATAATTTCAGTTATGTAATCCAAGGCCATTGATGTTTCATCTTTGATACTGCTTCTTTGTTTCTCTATATTTCATAAGTGAGTAAGATCATCTTTTCTTCTTCTCTTTCTTTTTTTTTTTTTTTTTTTTTTTTTTGTTTTTGGGCCACACCCGGTAACGCTCAGGGGTTACTCCTGGCTATGCGCTCAGAAGTCGCTCCTGGCTTGGGGGACCATATGGGACGCCGGGGGATCGAACCGCGGTCCGTCTCCTAGGCTAGCGCAGGTAAGGCAGGCACCTTACCTCCAGCGCCACCGCCCGGCCCCTCTTCTTCTCTTTCTAACTTATTTTATTCAGTGATCTACTCCAGTTCTATCAAACTTGCAGTGAACTGTAATACTTCATGTTTTATTGTATAGTATTTCATTACTTATATATGCCACAGTTTCTTTATCCATTCATCTGTGTAACAAAATTCTTAACTTGACCTTAAGAGATTCAGTTGGCTTATTTAGGCATTATCTAAGAACTGCAGGAATTTGACAATTTTCATAAAACACTGATAGTAGTATGATTTTTAGTCATGCTTTTTATCACCTCTTGATCACATGTCATTGGCTTTTCAATTAATGTTAACTTTTGTGATTCATATTTGGGGAAAATGTGTTGCTTTGGAATTGGTATTTTCACATATTAATCTATTTTGTCCTGATTCTGAGAGATATAGATAAAATAACTATTTTAACAGATACCGTACTAAAGAAGTTACTATGTGCCAGACAGACACGATTGAAACTATTTCAATAACTCAAATTTTATATTTATACTTCTATAAGGTAGCTCTTTTTAATAACACTATGAGCTGATTTTTATAGGTGAAAACATGTAAGACTGGAACTAAATAGGTGATCTAAACTCAATTGGGTGGTAAGTGATAACACCTGGATTTAGACCCAGATAATCTGGCTCCATAGATATTCTCAACATTATCTATTCCACCTGCATATTTTAGATGATGCTAGAACTAAGAATGTGTACCACACAAGAATCTACAATTATTACTGAATGGAAGCATTATTTTAATCTAGAGTTTTTGAATTCTAAGGTGCATCTACTTTCTCACTATTCCTTGCTTCTTTGATCATTTGATTTTACTGAGCTTCATTTTGCACTTACAAATTTGAAAACAAAGTGAAGATACTTCTTTCACCAAGGTATTTGATGTAAATCAAATTAATTATATGAATTGTTCAACTCCCAGGCACATAACACTTGTTCTTACTTGACTTACTATGAAAACCCCCAAATGTTCTTTATTATTATTAACTTTTATTTTAAAGTCATGACTGATAGTACTCAGGGTTTTTTTCCTGGTATTGTATTGAGGGATAACTCCTGATGGTGCTCAGGAACCTTACATGATGTTGGGATGGGAAGTGTGCCAGCTGCATGCAAGATAGGTCTTATCCCCTGCACTTTCTCACCAGCCTAAGATGCTCTTTATTATTACTTGATAAGACTAGATTAATTGGGGGCCCAGCATAATTCAGTGACCAAGAGGTACCTTACAAGGAAGAAGCTGTGAGTTGGAGTTCTAGCTTTGGCCCATATGTTCCACTTGGTACCAGTGACTCTACAATTTGGGCTGCCTTGTTCCGGAACACTGTGGCAGTCCCAGGAGCACTGCAGGGAGGCATTTGTTTTAGTACCACATTTGAATTGTGTAAACACCATGACCAAGGTGTGAGTGTGTCATCCTGGAGAGAGCAACAACAGCAACATCGAAGGGGAATGGAAGCATAATAGAAACAAAAAGACTAAAATGACTGAAGAGAGAGTATGTGGCTGACATGGGTCAATTCCTAGCATCACCTTTAGTCCTATGAGTTTCACAAGGAGAAAGCACTGAGTACAGTCACGTGTGGCCCCCAAATAAGTAAACAAACAAACAAAAATATATTGTGCAGATCTTTAAAAACTTACTCCATTAAAGCTGTTTATGACCTTGTCTGTTTACTCTCTTAAAACAGTGTTCTATTTTCATACCAAAATTAAAAACTGAGCTAATACTGGGAAATTCTGTTTTCTCATTTTATTTTGTTTTCCATTTTAAAGGGGCCACACTATGCAATGCCAGGAATTAAAATTAGGGTTTTTTACATGCCTCACATGTGATTTATTAGAATTACATTCCTAAACTTCGATTCTTCATTTTAGAACAAGGTCTGTTGATTTGTTTCAATCCCTTTTCCTGATGTATGTTGAAGCTTTTATTGAAGACTCAAAGGGAATGTTGAGGTCAAGTTTTACAGTTCTTATAAAATAATGATGAATTTTTCATATTTCAAAGATATAGAACAGGGTGTAAATATACTCTAGAAAATTGTGCTGAGGAAAGTGAAAGGTCTAGACATTAAATTATAAGAGCCAAGAATATTTTGAGCTCAAAATGAATAAGGATATTTTTATAATGTAGGTAGATAGCATCTGAAAGTGAATCAATAGAGTAAGAACATTAGTGGTTTTTTGGATCCTGGCATTTATTCAATGTATATTGGGAACCGCATGAAACATTTCCCCTGTTGATGATGCTGTTGCATAGAGCTGGGATTGCATATATGTTTACTCATGGTGGAATGTGTGTATTAAACTACACACATAGTGTTTGTGGAGTCTTGCATTCTTTTAGATGTGGTACTCACATGCTTGCTCTATGGTATGTACACACTTGACTATGTTTGTTGCATATTTAGTTGTGGTATTTGCTGGGGGATTTTACCACTTAGTTGTGGAGTTCACATACTCTAACAGGAGTTTGGCAGGAAATGACTTCAGTGCAGGGGATTTCAAAAAATAGTGCTGCCAGGATCTTGCTGGGTGCACTTACCTACATAGATCAACAATTACATAGTCATAATATCCCAGTGAAAATAGTCAGACCCATATAAACAAACATGGATAAATATACTTGCTAAAGTTATAAGGTACTTCTTAATAACATCACTAAACTATGACAATATTCTCTTTTCTTGATTAGTAAACTGGCCAATTATGACATATATTTATTATGGTAAGTGCTGCATTGCTCCTTGTCTGTTTATCTAGTTTGACTTCAAACTCTCTACTTCTTACCTCTTGTTTTCTTATGCCTAAAATACTACAGGTGAAAGTTAAAAATCAGTACATTATTTTCCCCTGTATATATTTAAGGGGAAGTGGGGATAATTGACAAGTACTATAGATAATGGCAGGGTAGTTGGCCACTATTAAATAATCCTTTCAAGTTTAATATTTGATATCTTATGTAAAATCTTTCTGTTATATGCTTCCACCTGCTAGAACATTTGGCATTCAGTGTGAATATTTGTTCTTAATTTAGTAAACTGCTGTCGTTAAAACAATGCTACTCTTGCTAGGTATGTCTGCACTCTGATTTTTTATACATTGCGTTAATAAGCTGACTTCTGTTCTTTATTTCTCTGATTCACTCTAGAATTCTTTACTATGCCAAACCCTGAACTCATAGATTAAAGCTTAGAGATTTAACCCTGACCATATTTTTCCTATAAGCTAAATGTTACAGAATTTGTATCTGTAAAAATAAAAACTTTAGGGTGGTAATTATTTTTATTTTCAATAGTTGTGCTTATTTATTATATTTTAACTCTTAAAAAATTAGGCAAACTGACAATCCTCCTTAATATCTTTCCAAATATATATTGGTTTTTGGGTCACACCGGAAGCGCTCAGGGGCTACTCCTGACTCTACACTTAGAAATCGCCCCAGCAGGCTCGGGGGACCAATATGGGATGCTGGGATTCGAACTACAGTCCTTCTGTATGCAAGGCAAATGCCTTGCTGCTGTGCTATCTCTCCGGCCCTCCAAATATTTAATATTGTTTAAAACTGGTGTTTTAATTTGGGTGCACTTTGAAAAATAGTATACAGTATTTCAAAAAAATCCCACAACTTATTTAAATAAAAAAGAACATATTTGGATTTTAGCACCATATTTTATGAAAGACTTTAATATGTATTCAGAATAAATTTTAAGAGGTATTTTATGTTTCTTTGCTGCTAAAATGTATTAATATCCTTCAAATTCTTCTCACATGTAAGATATATTTTAAAGTTCTAAGATTTCATGAATTTGAAGTATTTCTAAAATATATATTGAATATATTTTTCTACATAATTTCACTGGTCTTATGATTTCTGATATTGTATATCTTGATATTTCTGACTTATTTCCTATTGTTGCTTTATTGAGAAAAATCCCCTATCTTTTATGTTACACTTTTGAACTTTTGCTGGAGCAGTAAAGAAAAGTATTATCTATCTATCTATCTATCTATCTATCTATCTATCTATCTATCTATCTATCTATCTATCTATCTATCTATTTATGTAGTTGTTGTTTTAGGGCTACACCCTCGGTGTTCAGGAGTTACACCTGGCAGACTCAAGGAACCATATAGGATGCCAGGGTTCAAACCTAGATTGGCCATGTGCAAGGCAAATGCCCTACTCACTGTATTATTGTTCCAATCCTAGCATGAATAATTTAAAGCAAACTGCTAATGTTCAATGTTATTGACTTTAATATGTACAATGACCTTGGTTTTATGTCTGATAGAATAGAGAAGAGATTCAGGCTCTTTCTACCACCCAGTGAGTGGAATATTCCTTGTGTGATCATTTCCTGCTTTCTTTGGAAGATAGCCCTTAAGTGTGTTTGAGAAAGAAGCTTCCTTTTGCATTCTTGAACTTTGTGATATGTGTTCCCTTCTCTTGTTGGGTTTTTTTAGACTTAGTATAGCATAGGGTGCTTGACCATTATTAACCAGTAACCGAAGACCTGAGTTCTGAAATATTTACTTGTCTTCTAAGAGCCAAATCATAAAACATGATATGTCAGTACCTTGGGTGTCTAGATGTATGTATGTGTGTAAAAGGACACAAAATATAAATATTAGACTCTGCTCAATTTTAAGGGAACTTCAGGAATCCTATCTATAGCAGCAATCAAAAGAAACAAGAACCCTGGGGCTGGAGAGATAGCATGGAGGTAAGACATTTGCTTTGTATGCAGAGGGTTGGTGGTTCGAATTCTGGCGTCTCATATGGTCCCCTGAGCCTGCCAGGAGCGATTTCTAAGTGTAGAGCCAGGAGTAACCCCTGAGCGCTGCCAGCTGTGACCTAAAAAAACAAAAAACAAACAAAATAATTAAGAAGAAACAAGAACCCTGTTCACATCAAATTTATTTTACAAGACAAAATTTAGAAAAGTTATAAAATGAGTTAAAAGAAGGAGAAAGGAATAGAAAGAAGTATGAAAAAGAAAGGTATTAAATATGATAAAAAAAAAAAACAGGGTTTGGCATTAGAAAAGTATTAGTAGACAGTAGAGCTACTGCAGCAAAGCTCCTGGAAATTTCCCTTGCAAGAAGCAAAGCTCAAGCTAATAGCTCAATAACAACAAAGAAATAGTTATGTGAAGCAAATGTGGAGGGTTATTTTTAGCAGAGAGAAGCTGTGTGAAGGCTTCTGAGTTGGTAAAGTCATTCAAGGAGTTTTGATTAAAAATGAGGGTATTTGAACCGGTGTGATAGCACAGCAGGTAGGCTGTTTGCCTTGCACACAGCCAACCCGGGTTTGATCCCCAGCATTTCATATGGTTCCCCTCCCTGCCAGGACTGATTTCTGAGGGTAGAGCCCTTGAGTGCCACTGGGTGAGCCCTCCAAATAAGGGTATTTGTTTAGATATACATTTTAAAAAATCACACTCTGTTGTACACTTATAAGATCACATATTTTGTTATTACTCGTTTTACTTTATTTATGGGTACAGGAAGGGTTTGAGACATAAATGGTGGTCATAGTGGATAGTCCTTGCTCTGCTTTTAGGATTACCCCTGGTAGTCCTAGGATTGAACTGGTGTCGACTGCATGAAAGACAAAAGTCTTACCTTAGCTCCTGCATTTATTTCCCTGGGACAAGATCCCATATTTTAAAAAGAAAGTGTTGGGGCCGGAGATAGCACAGTGGTAAGGCACTTGCCTTGCATGCGGAAGGACAGTGGTTCAAATCCCGGCATCCCATATGGTCCCGTGAGCATGCCGGGGGCGATTTCTGAGCGTAGAGCCAGGAATAACCCCTGAGCATTGCCGGATGTCACCCCCCCCCCCCAAAAAAAAAAAAAACTAAAAAAAGAAAGTGTTAGGCTGATATTTTGTAGGAGAGAGAAGAAATATAGGCTTCCTCAGGATTTCAGAGTAGGCTTCCCTATATTGTAACACTTTGTTATGTAAATTATTTCAAGCTGAGGTTAACTGAAACCCAGAAGCTGCACAAGAAAAACATTTTTTTTTACATTACTTTACCTAAACTAGTGAATACTAAAGTTCTCTCAGGACGATAGCTAGTACCAGTGATAACTTTCTTTTCTTTTGTTGTTGTATTTATTTATTTATTTTTGGTTTTTGTTTCTGGGCCACATCCGGTGGCAATCAGGGGTTACTCCTTACTCGGTACTCAGAAGTCGCTCCTGGCAGGCATAGGGGGTCATATGGGATGCCAGGATTCAAACCACCATCTGTTCGAATCAGTTGCATGCAATGCAAATAGCCTACCTCTTTGCTATCTCTTGGTTTTGTTTTGGAGTCACACCTTGCATGCTTGAGGGTTATTTCCTGCTAAGTGCTCAGAAACTTCTCCCCATGTGCTCATAAACCAAGAGTATATGGTTGACATTGAACCTGGGACTCTGCATGCAAAGCAAATGCTAATGCTCCGACCCATAGATCTCCCTGCAAATTTCTATGAAATAGCTACCTATATGTCATAGAAAACATTTAATTACAGAGTATCAGATCATGGTGTATGAGTCATGTCTTCATCATAAGTTCCCTTTTTTTTCTCCTTGAAACCCTTCTACATCCTAATCTTTAGCATAAGATTTTTTGCTTTTGCTCATTGTCTATGAAATTCACATCTTCCTGAGAATTCTTCATAAATATATCAATAATTTTGTCTCTCATTGACCGGTTGTTTACTTGACAGACCTGAAAAGAACAAAGAAGAGAGAGGTTTCTTTTCCTCCTTAGCAAGAGAAGGTATGACAGAAAGGAGAGATATGTTGGTGCCTTCTTTCTGCATTAGGGGTAGCAGGAAGAAAATATGTGAATAAATTCAGAAAAGAGTTCATAATGGACAAGATAGAATTACCAAAGAGATTAAATGTGAAGGAGAGAAAGGAAAAAGTTGAAGTTACAGATTTTTGGCTGGAGAACTAAATGGATGGTGATAGCTTTTGATATAATGGGTCAAATTGGAAGAGAATGAGAATAAAGACAAGATGTGAACTGAAGTGTGTGTGTGTGTGTGTGTGTGTGTGTGTGAGAGAGAGAGAGAGAGAGAGTTCCAAGTATAAGGTTAAGGGGACACTTTCATCAATCTTGGCTATTATTCAGGTCTGACTGTTCTCTGGTGGTGTGCTGCAGACTGCCAGGACAATACCACACAATGCTCAGGGGACCAATGGTGCTAAAAATTAAACTCAGGATTCTCACAGACAACACATCTTTGATGCAAAACTCCTTAATTTCTTTAAGTGTGTGTGTGTGTGTGTGTGTGTGTGTGTGTGTGTGTGTGAGCGCGTGCGTATTTTCTTTTCAAATTTCGAGAGTTTTTCCTTTTCACATTTAGCTTACCCCTGGCTCTGTACATAGGGATCACTCCTGGTGGAGCTAGGAAATTGCATTTAGATTGGCCATGTGCAAGGCAGGTCTCAAAGTGTTGTATCAACTCCCTGACCCTATAAAGTAATTTGTTTTGTTTTTGACATAGAAAGCAGAGAGTAAATGGTTCTAGTACTTTTCAAAGGCTGCAGCAAATGAAGTTATTTTCATGAGTACATATTTAGGGACATATTGAGTTTTCTGCCTAAACAATTAGAAACAGCATCTTTTTTAAAAAATAATATCTTTATTTAAGCACCTTGATTACAAACATGATTGTGATTAGGTTTCAGTCATGTAAAGAACACCCCCCTTCACCAGTGCAACATTCCCACCACCAATGTCCCAAATCTCCCTCCATCCCACCCCATCCCCACCTGTACTCTAGACAGGCTTTCCAGTTCCCTCATTCATTCACATGGTTATGATAGTTCTCATTGTAGTTATAGAATCAGCATCTTACCCTTCAAAAGATAATACACTTGCTAGGGAGATAAGCATCCGTGCACACACTGGTAGTAACTCCCACATATATTAGTTAATATAACTTTTTTTTTGGGGGGGAATAATTTGGATTTTGTATTAGCCAGCTGGACTGGGATGATCCCAATTTTATTGGCAACATCCAAGGCATCATAGTCAGGAGCCAGCTGAACTTATGCTTTCTTCTCTCCATCAGGTCTAATCAGGGTGCTGACCTTGAACACATCAATGTCATAGATAGAACTTCTTCACAGCCTGTTTAATCTGGTGTTTGTTGGCTTTGACATCCACAATGAACATGAGTGTGTTGTTATCTTCTGTCTTCTTAATGGCTGACTCATTGGTCAGAGGGAATTTGATGATGGCATAATGATCAAACTTGTTTCTCCTAGGGGCGCTCTTCCGAGGATATTTGGGTTGCCTTCGCAGCCTCAGAGTTTTGGGTCTTCGGAAGGTGGGTGATGTTTGGATCTTCTTTTTGTGGCTGTGAACACATTTCAGGACAGCTTTCTAAGCCTTCAAAGCTTTAGCTTTGACTTCAGCTTTGGGAGGTGCAAGGGCTTCCTTCTTGGCCTTCGGCGCCATCTTTGTAGAAAGGGTTTTCAGTTAATATAACTTTTTATTTGATTCTAAATTTGTAGGCACTACCTGTGTCTCCACCATCATAACCATAGAATTATCTCAAGCCTTGTTACTTGGATTTTAGTTTCTAATTCTATTAAAGCAATGCATGTGTGGAGTGAAGTTCTATCTTAAATTATAGCCCACTTGGTCAGGGAATTAATATTTTAAGGGACTGTTTTAAACTGGTCATATTTCCCTTGTTTCATCACTCCTGAGGTTTGAATCATATGCAGCCTCAACAGCCTTCTAGAAGTGTCAGCTATATATTGAAGTTGTGAGAAATCAGGTCAGAGAGTAGTACATGAAACATTGAATATGGATTGAGTACCTCTGTGTTCTATGATTTTAGAATTGCAGAAAATTCACAGAGAAGGAAAGTTCAGTGAGTATCAAAGCAAGTACAAGGTAATTAAGGTATCCTCTAACAGCGAAAAGGATGAAGGATTGCTGACAGCCCTCAGAGACCACACATTTTTTGCATTAGAACTTGCTTGGAATACAGAAAGAAGATAATGATGCTTAGAAATGGAGGTGGTCACAGAAACTTACTAACTTTATCGGTTTTGATGAGCTAGAAAGGGAAATACTATTCCTATGTGTCATCTAATATGGCTATGGATTAGACTCTGCGTAGATAGTACAGACAGAATTTAAATATAAAAATAGGCGAATTAAAACAATTAAGTGCCACAAAGATAGAACAGTAGCCATCACATATAATCCTCTGAGCATCATTCAGTTATCCCTGAGCGCAGAGCCAAAAGTTCTGAGTCAAAACCTCCAAAACACTAAAACAAATTAAAAGGAGATATAAAGTCACTGAGGTTAAAAGAAAAGGCATGTCTGAACTCTATACAATATATAAAACACTGTAATCTTAACAAAAAGGAAAAAAACACTTTAGATAGTCAAGTGCATCATTTCTTTCTATGCTGGGAAGATTGGGTATATATATATATATATTATTTTTGGTCTACAAATTACAAACAACAACTTTGATAATTTCACCTATATGTTATATATATGTTACATGTAGTTCTGATTTTTCTTTTCTGGGAACACACAATAAATGCTAAAAAATTTATGCTAGTAAATTACAATTTAAGGGCTTTATTTAGTTTTTTTTTTTTTTTTGGTCCAAATCTATTTGACACTCAGGGGTTACTACTGGCTCTGTGCTCAGAAATCACTCCTGACTTGGGGGACCATATGGGATGCTGGTAGGGTAGAATAGAACCACGGTCCGTCCTAGGCTAGCGCTTGCAAGGCAGACACCTTACCTCTAGTGCCACTTCTCCAGCCCCAAGAGTTTTATTTTTTATTTATTTTTTGGTTTTTGGGCCATGCCTGGTGACACTCAGGGGTTACTCCTGGCTACATGCTCAGAAATCTGTCCTGGCTTGGGGGACCATATGGGATGCCAGGGATGGAACCCAGGTTTTTTGGGTGACACTCAGGGGTTTCTCCTGGCTACATGCTCAGAAATCTCTCCTGGCTTGGGGGACCATATGGGATGCCAGGGATGGAACCCAGGTTCGTCCTGGGTTTCAGCCACATGCGAGGCAAATGCCCTACCACTGCGCCATCGCTCTGGCCCCCAATTTAAGTCTTTCTTGAAATAATTTTAAGTAGTAAACAAAGATATCATGACAAATCAAAAGAGAGAGAAATATTTTAATACCTTTCTTAGAGGAGGAAAGAGGTTTCCAAGGGGTTCTCATAAGGTCCAAGGACTCCTGACTAATTTGGCCAACCTGTCTTGGAGTTCATTGCTAGGTACTGAGGACATAGTGCTTCAAAACCCTGCAGTTCTGGAGATCAAACTGCAGTGGACTGCATAGAAAGCATGTGCCTTAGCACTCGTACTAGCTCTCTGTCCTCTCTGTCCTCTCTGTCCTCTCTGTCCTCTCTTTTAGTGCTTTAATAAGTCTGACCTGCTATTTAATCAAGGAGCCTCGCTGGTTATTGTGCAGAGGTTCTACAGATTATTTGATTGACTTGGAAGCAAGCACTGCTGGGAGTAAATAAGTAGAAAGATGACAAGACATAGACTCTTCTCTCAGGGAATTTGTGTTTTGAGATACAGTTTTATAATAACAATTATTATAAGAAGTACACAAGGAAGGTACAGAATGTTTTGAGAATCTGTCAGAGAAAAAGCCTGCTGTGGACATTGTTGATTGCTACATAACAGCTCTCCTGTGCCTAAAATTCTTCTTTCAAGACAGAAATCTCATTTCCACTTTTCCAGAAGGTAAAGTATTGAAATATGATTAAATTCATCCTATTGTTTTATGAGTGTATTATAGCAAAAACTGGCCAGGACTGATCCATGCTCAGGAGTCAGACTTTCTGACTTTGCTAAAGGGAAGAATTCAAGAACATACCAGAGAAACAAAGCATTTTACTAAAGCAAAGGATAAATAAAAGAATAAGAGTGCAAGCATAAACAATCTAAAGAAAGTAGCATAAGAATATCCAAAAAAAAAAAAAGTAAGAATATCCACTCAAGGATTTGGCTTTGGGAAAACTCTGGAGAGTCTTGCCATTTGTGTATATTTCTAAGTTCTATGAACATAAATATAGACATAGAGTAAATTAATAAGGAGTGAAATAAGCATGGAAATTCATTGAAGCAGGAGGTTTTGGATGATTTCTCATAGTCAAAGGACCACACAGATTCTAATCCTATTTAGTTTCTTCTAGTCATTGCCATGGCAATTGTAAATAGCTTCCCATGAGTAGTGTGAATTTTATAAAAATAAATGCAAGGAGGGCCGGAAAGATAGCACAGTGGGAGGGTGTTTGCCTTGCAAGCAGCCAACATAATATCAACAGTGGTTCAAATCCTGGCATCCCATATGGTCCTTGCCTGCCAGGAGCGATTTTTGAGCAGAGAGCCAGGAGTAACCCCTGAGTGCTGTCGGATATGGCCCCAAACCCCAAAAATAAAAAAATAAAAATAAAAAATGCAATGAGCATATAATGAACTTTGGGGTTATCTATAGACAGTCTTTTCATTGGGTTATAAGTGGCCTGAGATGGGCCTTACTTTTTTCATCTTTTGGTACCCAGTATTTGTATCCCATTACTTCTGTTGGAGTAAAATATCAGGTTTCTGAACTTTGTGGATCTGTGAGGAAAAAAAATCAGAGATGGAAAGGGGATGTAATGGGTATTGGCATGTGAAAGAGCAGGGAACTGCAGCAACTAATCTTTGTATAAGCATATTGATGTTTGCTTCATGAGTTAACAAAATATTGGTATTATGAAGCTTTGTAGTGTCTACACAAAGGAACATTTTCCCATGAAAATTTTTTAAAATTCATTTATTTTAAATCATGATGAGAAACATGAGAGAAAAAGTTATTGATAGTTGAGTTTCAATCATACAATATTCCAATTCCCAGCCTTTCACCAATTTTATTTCTCATCACTAATTTCTCCAGTTACCATTGTTGCTTCCTACCCCCATCCTCAGACTCTCTCTCTCTCTCTCTCTGAGTTAAAGTTTTCTGATTCCTTCTCCACCTGGATTAGTTATAAGTCACATTTGTGCTGGCCATCCTCTTATTTCAGTAATCTGCTGAGATGGGGCACTCTTGGAAAAGATTGTCTTTCCAAAATAGATATAAACATATGTAGGGGAAACTGGCCCCTTCTTTTCTGCTTTAGATATTATTGTGTGAGGATAGATTGCTTGGACCTGTAATAGCCATCTTGTAACCATGAGGAAAATCAAGAAAAATGCAGAAAGCTCACTTAGGACTTTGAACTGCTGAGTCTATCAGAACTACTTATCTATATCTATTGAATTTCTATTAGAGGAAGAAAAACATTTCATTGTTAAAGACACTTTGGATTGGAGAGATGCCTCAGTGGTTAAGTGTTGCCTTACACATTGATGATATTAGACAATCCCCAGAACTATGTATCTGCATATCAGCAGATCCATTTAACAATATTTTTCAGAAAGATTTGAATCATTTGATTCCTAAATGATAAAAATAATGAGAAAAGTGATCAGGAGTGTTTGGATAATTGCAAACAACCAATTAGAATCCAATCAACCTCATGACCAAGATGTGGCCATTATCTTCCTTGAGTGTGTCAATACTCATCACAAACTTCATATTCAATGCTAAGGAGGAAGAGGAGGAGGAGGGGGAGGAGGAGGAAGAGGAGCTTTAAAAGACACACCCCTGCCTTAAAAGACCTGAAAGTTCCAATTATATAACATTAGTGACTTTCTGCAGTGTGTGAAGCAGATAAAGCTTATCTGTGTTAATTTCTTTAGTATTTGAAATTTCCATATTAACATACTGTCATAATCGCAATAAGTTATCTTTCTACTTACATCTCTTTTAGTGGGTTTCTTAAAGCTAAATGATCCTTAAAGAATGCATCAACTACAATCATTTTGTACTGGGCTAAAATAACATTGGCATACCTAACATTATCGCCATAGGACAAAAATGATAAAATAAATCCAATTTAATTAGGTTTTTAAAACGTATATGACACCCATCAGCTTCAGAGAAACATGATATCATTAGTCCTCATATTAGTTATATTTGTTCCATAGGAGAGAAGAAAAAATTAAAGTCATGAGATGCTGAAAGTGTTTTGTACACAACCTGAGTGGAAAAGAGATGGCAGAGAAATAAACAAGTGCTGATGATTTAATGAGAACTTTTCTTTTACCATTCCTTCTGGTTTTTAAATCCTGACCCAGATAAGGTAGGGAATTAAAGATAATGCACTGGGGTAAAAATGGAAATGCTAGCACATTTTGCTCATTTAATAAGCTTCTATGAAAGAAGTCCTTGAAATTTGCACTAGTTATTAGATCCTTGAGGAAGACCTAATATGAGTAATTTGTGTTAAGAGGGGCATTTCTGATTTTTCTTTTGCATCTTTCTCATTCATGCATGTTCTAGTTCACATCATTAGCCAGACACAGCACTAAACACATACAACCCCAAACAAGATTACTCTCATGAAATTCACCTTTCTTAAAGTGGTTGACAGGCAATTAATAAATACAAAATAAATGAAAAAAAGATTCCAGAGAATGTTCTTGAAAGGAAACAGAGCAAGAGAAAAGAAAAAAGATGAGTTGGGAGGATGAGCTTCCTGTGGGCAAGGTAGGCTACTTTTTATTTTTTTTTAACAGAACCATAGAACAGGAATCAGCTTGTCTGCCTCATAAATCGAGGGGGAAAAAGTGGATGGTACCAGGGGCAAGCAGTCTCATGAACATTGAGTGGAAATAAAAAATGATCAGCCTTAAATACCCAACCCAAAGTCAATGACAATAGAACCAAGAGGCCCAAACTACAATTAGTTATACACAAAGGGGACCTGTTACACTAGCAGTTCAGTGGGCTAAGGGGTGGAGACAAGGGAAGCATGCTGGGAACAGAGGTGGAGAGAGGTCAACACTGGTGGTGGGAATTGCCCTAATTTACTGTCACTATGTACCTTAAATATAACTGTGAAAGACTTGTAATTCACGTTGGTCTCAATAAAAATTATATATATAAAAAAAAAACAAAGCATGAAACAGCGGTAGAGAACAGTAGGGAATTTAGGTTCTGATTCTTCTTGAGATAGGAAAAAGAAAGGCAAAAGGAAAAAAATATCAATGTCTCTTGATTGCAAGAGAGGGCAGTGACAGAAAAAGCACTAGTGAGCCATTCACTAATTAATTAATTTGTCCCTCCTTCATTCAGAAAAAATTATATTATGGTAATTGATATTACCTGCCAATCAATGCCATAGGTTTTACTTCAGAGGAAAGTATTGTTTATACTTACTTTGGTGCTTAGATAAGACACCAGACTTACAAAATTGAAGAGAAAAGGGCCGGAGGGATAGCATGGAGGTAAGGCGTTTGCCTTTCGTGCAGAAGGATGGTGGTTCAAATCCCAGCAGCCCATGTGGTTCCCTGAGCCTGCCAGGAGCGCTTAGAGCCAGGAGTAATCCCTGAGCACTGCTGGGTGTGACCCCCCAAAAAAAACTAAAAAAAAAAAAAATTGAAAAGATAAAATATCCAGGCCCAGTAGAAATTAATCTTCTTTTAATTTGTTATGTGGTGGCTTAATGACTTAATGGGATTTAATGACCACATTTTCTCCATGTACTTTCATAGAAAAAAATAATCCCTAACATAATTGCCATGCCTATTTTTCAGGGAGCTTATGAAATAGGAATGAATATCAGCACATTTTGTTCTAGTGAGTTTGTAATCATCAAATATAAGTTGTATTTTGGCTTCCACAAGTGGACTCTAATTGAAAAGATTTTTACAATATCAGCATTTAGTGTTCTGAGACACTCACTTGGCAAATACTTTGTCAGTATAATAGGCTTCAATGTACAAAGTGATTTTAAAGAGTGGTTCTGAAAAGAGACTGTAGTCTCTGACTGATGTGGCAGAGGCCTCTACGCAAAGGAATGGATATGGATTTGTGCACTTATGGATTAGTTTCTGTGTATAAATCTAAATCACTTGAATCCTGGATCATGGACTATATTGTATATCATCTCTCCTTTTTCTGCTCTAGACAAAAACTCTAATCATATACTGAGCTGCACAGACTCTGCACCTCCAAAGACCTATAAAATGAATGAATGATTTTAATTCCCTTTTGGTTTGCATTTTTAATCATTTGAACCTATGAAGATAATACTAGGGCTGCTAATGTTATTTTAACCCAGTGTGAAGTAATTGCAGCTGATGCATTCTTTAAGGATTATTTAGTAATGAGAAACCCACTAAAACAGTTTTAAGTGGAAAGATGAGTTATTGTAACTATGATAGTATATGAATATAGCATATTCCAAATACTAGAGAAATTCCTAGTACTAGAATACAAGATAATGTGTTAAGGTGTTGAAAATAAAGGAGCTAAAATTTGTGTATATTATTTTGTATTTTGTGTTTAGTGCCTCCCTTCACTCACAGGGTAGGTTAAGTGGGTATCTTTTTTTTTTTTTTTTTGGGCCACACCCGGTAATGCTCAGGGGTTACTCCTGGCTATGTGCTCAGAAGTTGCTCCTGGCTTGGGGGACCATATGGGACACCGGGGGATCGAACCCGGTCCGTCCAAGGCTAGCGCAGGCAAGGCAGGCACCTTACCTTTAGCGCCACCGCCCGGCCCCTTAAGTGGATATCTAATCCTTCACTCCAGCCTAGGAAAGTTTCAACCTGAGTGAGATGATTTTTTTTTTTTTGGTTTTTGGTTTTTGGATCAGACCCGGCAGTGCTCAGGGGTTACTCTGGCTCTACGCTCAGAAATCACTCCTGTCAGACTCGGGGGACCTATGGGATGCCGGGATTTGAACCACTGTCCTTCTGCATGCAGGGCAAATGCCCTACCTCCATGCTATCTCTCCAGCCTTGAGTGAGATGATTTAAGAGAGTAGACAGAGTTCTGAGCCTGAAGCTTGTCTTGACATTAGAAGTTGTTTATAGGATTGCTCTGTCCGCTGACATGTTATAATTGCTGAAGTTAACCAATGCCTTGATGCTCTATAGGGGTGTGATAAACTTTAACCTAATCTAGCCTACTCATCAAATCTTAAGACTGATATTAGATACTTACAGGATTTAGTGACCAATTTATTCCTTGACCCCTTAGCAACCAAAGGAAAAAGCCCCTCAGCACAGTTCATCATAAAAAATCACAGGCAACAAAGAAAAAAGACAATGAGTATTAGAACTAAGAAGATCTATTTTAGGGGCTGTAGCAATAACACAGTGGTTAATGTATTTGTCTTGTATGCAGCTGATCTGTGTTTGATCTTTAGCATCCCATATGATCCAGTCCTCTGGCCTGCCAGAAGTAAATTCTGAGCATAGAGCCAGGAATAACCCCTGAGTACAGCAGGGTGTGGCCCCCAAATCAAAAAAGATAATAAGAAGATCCATTTTATTCTTTATATATTTGATCAAGGATACATTTACAGTGAGACAAAAAGATGGCATTTTAATTTTGCTACATATCACAGAATACATTATATTGATCAAGTCTTCTGGAACATGACAATGTAAGTCATTATTTTATTTGTTAGTCTAGCTTATTTGATATTTCTTGGCTCCTTCACACATTCTGAAATCAATATGCAGAAGGCTAACATCTACATCACAATTTTCAGATCCCATGGTAAAAAAAAATGAAAAAGTTCCCTATAAGTATACAACTGATAGGAAAAGTGCTTATTTATTCATTTATTAACATTTTTGTCACTAAATTGTATGTTCTTATCGAGAATGTCTGTGCTTTAAATTTCTGCATTATTTTATACAGCTCCTAGGTATGCATAGTCATGTTACCATTTTATTATGGAATTATGTGCTGCCTTATCTATATTTACATATAGATTATAATTCATGTCTGAAGTTAAACTTGATGTATATATTTTTGGGGTTTATTAATACCCCTTGAAGAAAGATCACTGCCATATCTTAAATTCTAGATTATTTGAAGGCGAGGAAACTGAAATTCAGAGGAAGTGATGTGCTGTTTTAATCCCTTCTAATTTTAATGCTGACTGACCCAGTTCTGCTTAAATCAGAGCTGCTTCGGCGATGCTCAGCCTGGAAGTGCAGACCTGAAGAATTGGTGCTGGTTGAATTTAGGGCCTTATACAAATCTTGTAAGAGTTCCACTCCTTTGAGCTATCTCCTGTTAGGGTTTGAGTTGACACCGGCACTGAGAGTTAAAGACCACCTCTGATAATGCAAGATGCAAAAGGGAGTTTAATCGGTTAACCAAAGTCCAAGCCCTGGCAAGAACCCCGAGTCAAATCTTCAAGCAGTTTATATAGACAAGCAGTAACAGAATAATCCTTTCATTGTTTAAATAAAATAATTAATCACTGATTTCTTTGGTTGTCAGGGGGATTTGTGAAACAGAATCTTGTCGGGGGATCTCCAATACAAAACCTAGTTGTCGAGGGGATCTCTTGGTTGTCACGGGGGATATTATAATTTTAGATCCTGGCTTTCAAGGGTTACTCTGGTTCAAACCTTTGATTGTTAAGGGAGCTTTTTTTCCAAGCTCACTCAACCCCTACTTCCTTATTCTGGAGGACATTAACTTTGGTTTTATTTCTGAGCTAATTCTTTCTCTGCTTTTAGCCAGGAGTGAAAAAGTACTTTTTACTAGTGTTTGGGCTTGTCTAGAGTTCCTTATCATAAAGTCAGTGGGGGAAAATCTTGGTTAATTTCCTTAAGCAAGCAATGTACAGAAGCCAATATATTCTAACATCAATATTCATGGGCTTAGGGGACTTGGTTCTTATACTCCTAACTCCAATAACCCCCTATTATTGGTCCTTCCTTCCTTCCTTCCTTCCTTCCTTCCTTCCTTCCTTCCTTCCTTCCTTCCTTCCTTCCTTCCTTCCTTCCTTCCTTCCTTCCTTCCTTCTTCCTTCTTCCTTCCTTCCTTCCTTCCTTCCTTCCTTCCTTCCTTCCTTCCTTCCTTCCTTCCTTCCTTCCTTCCTCCTCCTTCCTTCCTTCCTTCCTTCCTTCCTTCCTTCCTTCCTTCCTTCCTTCCTTCCTTCCTTCCTTCCTTCCTTCCTTCCTTCCTTCCTTCCTTCCTTCCTTCTTCCCTCGCTCCCTTCCTTCCTTCCTTCCTTCTTCCCTCCCTCCTTCCCTTCCTTCCTTCTTCCTTCCCTCCCTCCCTCCCTCCTTCCCTCCCTTCCTTTCTTCGTCACAAACGAATGATGGGTTAACAAGCACTCCTTGTGGTGCTTAGAAGACCAAGTGGCACAAAAATAAAAACCAGGCTTCCCATATGCAAAAGCATGTGCGCCAACCTCTTGAATGATCTCTTCAGCTCTCCAAGAACCAACTGTTGTGTTTTTTTTTTTTGGGGGGGGGTGAGTTCATACCCAGAAGTGTTCAGGGCTTATTCTTGGCTTTGCCCTTAGAATGGTAAGCTTGGAAGACCATGTGGGGTGCTGGGATTGAACTTGGATTGGTCCCATGCAAAGCAAATGTCCTACTTCTGTACTTTCACTCTACCTCCCACCCTATTGTTGATTTAGACAGCTCTATCCTCTGCTAGTCATCTTAGCAAGTTCAATGTAAGATACTACAAATATACTGAATTAAATATATTATCCATTTTTTGAAATAGAGTATACATAAGGTACAAAGTAACAATAAGAATTTCTTTTGATGAACTTAAAGTGCATTGAAATATCTTGTGTACAAAATGGCTTTCCTTGAGCCCAATTATTAACAAGATGCTTTTAGTAACAGCAGGCTGATGGCAGAATTGAAGCAAGGATTGAAAGAAAGTAATGTTAACTGCAGTTTTGTCTCCAGCCCATGCTTGGTAATTCTGCTGTGTATTGAAGTTATCTTAGAACTTATGCTGCTTCCCTAAACATTTCTGTGTCTTGTTGTGTCTTTGCATACATATTTTCTCGACTTCCTTTTTGCCTCTTCCCTTCTATGTTTATTTAAGTCTCAGCTCAAAGCAGCTTTTTCTCACCTGCACCCATAGAGTTCAATTCCTCTTTAGTAGTTCGATGAATCCTGTATAATTTTCTATGCACCACTTTTGCTTCCCACAAACAAGTGTCTATTAATATGTTCCTCCATTCTTTGAGATTTCATATTCATAAAACCTGTGGCAAAGATGTGCATATTGTAGACTCCTGAATGAGTGACTGGTTTAATGAAAACCCAACACAATGTGCATAGTGGTAGTAGCTCAAAAATTATGTAAGCTATTTAGTTTCTGAGTTGATACATAAATTGAGAATCATAGACAGAAAATAGTTAGCAGTTGGAAAGCAGAATGACTTTAAAACTTAACTGCTGAGATTTAACAAGAAGTCCTTAAGGTTATACAGTCTTTAATTATTTCTAATACTCTATGAATTATTCTCCTAGTTATTTGTCTTTTGCTCTTTGATTGAATTGTTGAGCCCAGAAGTATCCTTGTAGGTTGATCTTCTACCAGGGGTCCTCAAACTTTTAAACAGAGGACCAGTTCACTGTCCTTCAAACTGCTGGAGGGCTGGACTATAGCTTTAAAAAAACTATGAACAAATTCCTATGCACACTGCACATATCTTATTATGAAGAAAAAACCCACAAAATCAGAACAAATACAATATCTAAAATGAAGAACAAGTGAAGTGAAGTCAACAAACTTACCAGTATTTCAATGGGAACTATGGGCCTGCTTTTGGTGTAGTTTAAGGACCCCTGCCAGAGACTGAGTGGAGAGACAATGCTCACTTGCAGTCCCTGAAGAGTCAGTTGCTAGACAGGACAAGCAGTGGTGGCAAAAATCACCCAGTGGGGGCCAGAGAGATAGCCCAGTGGTAGGGCTTTTGCCTTGCACGCTACTGATCCGGGCAATATCTGAGCACAGAGCCAGAAATAACTCCTGAAAGCTTACAGGTGTGGCCCCAAAACAAAGAAACAACAACAACAACAAAAAAAAAACACCACCCAATAGGACCCCTGTCTAAATGTAGGTTCTTAAAGAAGACTTGACTCTTGGTTTCTGTAGTTTTATATTACACTTCAGGACTGGAATAAGAAGAAGCTTGAAATTCCCTTGAATTCCCAAGGGAGCAATACATTGAAGAAAAAATAAAAGGCCCAGAACATCCATTTAATTGTGCCAAATTGCTCATATATTTGGGCAAGAATGCGTGTGTTGTTTTTTGGGGTGGGGGGCGTGGCCCATCTTTGTTTCTTTGCGTGCATGTGTGTGTGTGTGTGTGTGTGTGTGTGTATTAGATTGTTAAAATCTGCCACAAGCACCTGGTTGGCATGGACACTAGTATCCAACCAGCCCCACTGTGCAGCTACCACGCTGTACCTGAAGCTCACCTGATCTTCCTGGAGCTGGTTTCCATCACCTGAATTCTTGAGTCCTCATAACCTCAGAGTGAGAAGTTGCTCTTTGCAGAAGAAAAATCAGTCCTGTCTTGACCAGGTTCCCAGATACATTGTTTAAGCTCAAGAAAAAGAACATCAGAAAGAAGACAAATACTGAAGTTAAATATCTTTTCCAGGAAATATGAGGGAAGAGTAAGATAGTCAAATGATATAGTAGGAGTGGAAGGGTGGAACATCAAATTTAGTTGATCAATTGAATGAAATGGCTGGGATTAGAGACTGCAGCAGATAAAAGGAAGCCATCAGTCTCTCTATTCTCTCTTTCTCTCTCTCTCCCCCCCCCCTCACCTATGCCCATTCAGACCACAGAGTCAAGAAAGCCTCCAATATCCAGACAGAAAGCAGAATGAAGTGGGATCCATGTGCTCAGACAGACAGACAGATAGCAGCAGAACCAGGCAGACATAAGGACAGCAGGGATCTTATCAAACATCGACTGCTATTCTACAGGAATAGCAGAATAGGAATAGCAAAATAGGAAAATCAGTATTACAGACTGTACTGAAGTACAGCCCTAAAGAGGCCCAACAAGATTTCAAATCTGGAAAGTATACACTAGATAAAGCATGCCATAAGGACAAGACTAGGCCTTCAAACACTGGAAGGGAGCAGATGGGAAGGGATGTGGCAGACTTAGGACAGACTTAGGCAGACTTAGTTCAGTTCAGACACTGAACCAGGTATTGAGGGACAGGATGAAAGATTTTGTACATGATAATAGGAGAGCTGTGGACACTGAGGAGTGACCAGCTACTTGAAAATGTACAATAAACTCTAATTTCTTATGCTTCTGGATTTTATATGCAAATCTTTTATAACATTCTCAGGCACCCACTAGCACATGAAAAAATCCACTTTCTCATTGACAAAGAAGAGAATGCAGGCTTCTCTGAGGTGGAGAGAGCTAAAGCAAGACGCATGCATATCTGAAGATGGGGAAATACACTCTGACTAACTTCTACATGTGAAGCTTTCTATGTAATTAAAAGTCTGTTGGTACAGTATTATTAAGGGGAAAACACTGAAACTTTTCGAGGTCATCTTTCATATACTTATTGTTGGAGTTCAGGAATGTCCAAGGCCTAGAATTTAGGGACAACTGTCTGTGAGAACACTCCAGGATAGGTAAAGGTCTTGGGCCAGCTTCCCTTGAGTAATGTAGGCCTGGCATGTATGGACCCAACTGACCCAGGATAAGCTGTGCTTTACAAAGACATTCTATTTGTGCTGGCATTATATCTGCTTTATGTCTTCCTGTGACAGGCAAACGTCCATATCTATGTACCTGTTTCTCTTCAACCTTCATGATAAACTCCCTTCTGGTCTCATAATTAACTCCCCTTTTGATGAATCACATAGACCTAGTTATGTAGACCATGCCAGTAGAGTATAAAAGGCAAAAGCAGCACTAAGAAAATCACTATTGAACATCAGTCAATAGTTCATATAAGTCAGCAGCCTATCTCATTCTTTCAGCTCTGCACACCAAGTACTCATACTACTGAATGCATACTTATCGCAGTCTTTTGGTCTTTTGAAGCATCTACTCTCAGGGGGCTCAGGTGTCTGGATTGATGCTGGGAACCTTAATTTCTTTATCTCAATACCAGAGTAACTTCCTTAATCCACATTGTCAATCCCTTACCCCTAAGCCTCATGTCTACTTTCCTGTTGCATTTGGATAGGAACATTTTTTTTCATATAGTCAGAATGATTAAGATATCTATTTAAGGGTCCCAATTTGCTAAAAGAAAATTTCAAATAGAAGGAATGTATATTAAAGAATTATATTAATTAAGAACCTGTATAAATGTAATTTTAAAAAGGGGTAAAATTGGAATATTAAAAGTATTTGTAAAAAATCCCCCTATTATTTGTAGGCATTGTATTAGGTCATATGCATGTAAGTGCTTGTTTCGTCCTCCTTCGTTATGATCTTTCTTTCTTTCTTTCTTTCTTTCTTTCTTTCTTTCTTTCTTTCTTTCTTTCTTCTTTCTTTCTTCTTTCTTTCTTTTTTCTTTCTTTCTTTCTTCTTTCTTTCTTTCTCTTCTTTTCTTTCTTTCTTTCTTTTTTTTTCCTTCCTTCCTTCCTTCTTCCTTCCTTTTTTCCTTCTTCCTTCCTTCCTTCTTCCTTCCTTCCTTCCTTTTTCTTTCCTTCCTTCCTTCCTTCCTTCCTTCCTTCCTTCCTTCCTTCCTTCCTTCCTTCCTTCCTTCCTTCCTTCCTTCCTTCCTTCCTTCCTTCCTTCCTCCTTCCTCCTTCCTTCCTTCCTTCCTTCCTTCCTTCTTTCTTTCTTTTTTTTTTTGGTGTTTTTTTGAGTCACACCCAGCAGTACTCAGAGGTTACTCCTGGCTCCAGGCTCAGAAATTGCTCCTGGCAGGCCCGGGGGACTAGATGGGATGCTGGGATTCGAACCAATGACCTGCATGAAAAGCAAATGCCTTACTTCCATGCTATCTCTCTGGCCCCATGATCATTCTTTCTTATTAAAAAAAAAAAAAAACTATTGGGGCCAGAGAGATAGCATGGAGGTAAAGCATTTGCCTTGCATGCAGAAGGATGGTGGTTCGAATCCCAGCATCCCACATGGTCCCCTGAGCCTGCCAGGAGCGATTTCTGAGTAGAGAGCCAGGAGTAACCACTGAGTGCTGCCAGGTGTGACCCAAAAACCAAAAACCAAAAAAAGAAAAACCAAACAAACAAACAAAAAAAAAACTATTTAATGAAATAGGAAAGGTGGACTACTAGTAGAATCTCACTTAATGTCAAGTACTAGAGATTTTTTCCAGAACCTACTCCTAACAACAACAAAATATTATAAAAAAAATACCCCAAATAAAAAATTAACTGTTGCATTAAATAATTAATGATGGTGGTGGATGGAGAAGGATGGAGATGAAATCTTTCTCTGCCATCCCATGCCATGTGGCTCCGCAACCCCCATCCAGCTGGCAGGTCCCAGGTTTAGGTGAACGGCAGAATCAGACTCATCCAGAGACAGGCATCAGGAAGCATCAACTTTATTCACGCCCTATCCACCACATTGTGTGGCCTATATCATAACCTTTCAAGCACAGCCATTCTTAACTAGCCCTGCATCTTAACTCCTTTCAGCCATCTTCCCTTTGACCTCCATGCTGGCCAAAGACCAAAAGGGCAGAGAGCCGACCCCAAACCCCTGGGGGTCAAAGGCCTTATCTACCTTTTCCAAGACCCCTCCCAGGAATGGGCGGGGTCTTGCAGGTAAGGTCAAGTTACCTAGGGAGAAAGGGTGGGGGATGAGGCTTCATTTATTTTCCAAATAAAATGTTTGTTTCACAGTACAAACACAATAGTACCAGGATATATACTTAAGAAAATAACAATGTCTTTGTTTAACGAACACTTATTCCCATTTGCCTTTTATTTATTTATTTATTTATTTTTACTGACTAAAATTGGTGCATTTTGTAAAAAGAAAAAATAGGAGCTGGCAAACAGGAATGGTTTTCAATAAAAAGGTAGGTCAGACACATGCTGTTCAGTATTTGAAAGAAAAGAAACTAGATATTGCAACTAGACACTTTTCAATGAAAGCAGAATATCTTGGCCATTTCCATATAAAAGACACAGAGGTTGGAATTCAATAGCTTTTTATTTTCTTTGTAGAAAATAAATGGAGCTATTTTGCCTGCTGATACAATTTGAACAGAAATGGGGCCCTGTGCTTCTGCAGTCAGAAAATAAGCTCTGTAGCTACTGCTTAGTGTTTGAGGTCTTTCGGCTCATGCTCTCTGTCTTTCAGATAATGCCATTGCCCTCCAGAGGACAAACCACCAAAGGGTGGGCTTGTCATTTAAGTCAAAGTTGCATTACTGGGTGTAGACCATGTGCTCATTTTATTATTAAGTTTTTTTTTTTATTTTTATGATTGAACAGAACCTGGCTGACATGAGATATGGGCATTTCCAAATTATGAAAAACTACAAGACCAAACAGTGGGACTAGAAGCCGCACAAAGTTTAGCTGTAAATTCATGTGCCTAACTTTGGGGCTCTATATCCTAGTTCTCACTCTTTGAGGGTTTACTTTTTAAATATTATATATGCAAAGCAATCAGAACATTTCTGCAGCTTTCAATTATACACGGACACTTCAAAGCCAACCCATTGGTGTTCTAGGTTTTCAAAAAGAGAATATGTACATTTATACATCATTTATGATAATCTCTGTGTAACGACGTAATTTCTTCTATGCTTCAGCAATCATATCAGCTTCAACTCCCTATTCTACTGCCTGTCCTGACTGCCTTTTACTACTTTAGGAAAAATACTTCAACTCTATACCTGATAGTCTTCTATCAATGTGTTCCAAGATGTAGGCTTATTTGTTTTTGGTTTTGGTCTACACCCAGCTATGTTCGGAGTTTCTCCTGGCATTCCACTCAGGAATTACTCTTGACAATGCTTGGAGAACTATATGGGGTTCCAGGAGTCAAACCTGTGTCAGCTGCATGCAAGATAAATACTTCCTACCCACTATATTATCATTCTGGCTATCACAAGATGTGGGGTTTTATCTAAGATTGGTGCCTCTAAATTTCTGGGCATGCCTATTTATTAAGACTAGCATCTATTAAGCCATTTTTATATGCTAGTTGCTCTGATAAGTTCCCTAAATATTTTTTACAATAATGTGTGTACTGTTTCATTCTCTCTATAATGCCTAACTACATTAAAGACTTACCAAGGACCACAGAGATGGAAAGCAGTTGTGAGAATTGAAATTTATTTTGGTCTGAGTCCAAATTCTATATGCATATTCCCCAAATAATATCAATTCTGTTCACTAGTAAAAATGAAAGTAAGAAATCAAAGGCAGCAGACTTGTAAATACTATTTAGAGTTCACATGGATAGACAAAGCAAATAAATGCACAGAGGGATGGGTGAAGACCTGGGCCACTGTTACAGATATGATCCAAGTTCATTTATGTTTAGTAGAAGTTCAAGATCTAAACTAGGAGTTCTCTCTTTCTATTAAAAATAAATGTGTGTATACTTCCCTAGCAGGGGCGATTCCATGATCATGAAGGTGGTTTCCCCAGGGTGAGGCTCGCCCATTGCACTCCGGGCGTGCTGACCCCTGCGATTTCCCCAAATGCGGGAAACTCGACTGCGTAATTTATGGTAGTGGGGGACTGCGTGTGCGCTCTCCCCTATTAAAGAAAAAAATAAAAACAACACAAAAAAAAATAAATGTGTGTGTAGTGGGGCAGAGAGATAGCATGGAGGTAAGGCGTTTGCCTTTCATGCAGAAGGTCATTGATTCGAATCCAGGATTCCTATATGGTCCCCGAACATGCCAGGAGTGATTTCTGAGCATGGCGCTAGGAGTCACCCCAGAGTGCTGCTGGGTGTGACCCAAAAACCAAAAAAAAAAAAAAAAAAAGAGGGGAGTAGAGCTATCGTGCTGTGGGTAGAGATTTTGCTTTGCAATCAGCTGACCCAGATTTGATCTTGAACATCCCAAATGCCCCTCCTCTAGCAATTTTAATAGTAATTCCTGAGCACAGAGCCAGGAATAAACCCTGAGCAGGGGTGGGTATGACCTCAAACAACCAAAGAAACAAGCAAGCAAGCAAACAAATAGTATGTCTTGGACCAAGTGCAGTAAAACAAGATCAAGCTACATAGCTTCCTCTGGGATCTAGACTTAGGGGAAAGGAAAGGAAGATACAACACTGGGTAACAAAGGGTTAGAATTTCTGACCCTTTGATTCCAGCACTCATGTAGTAGAAAAGGAGGGTGTTGTTCTGGTTTCTGGCAGCTTTAATCCTGCCAAGTAAAACCTGCTTTACTTCAAATATGTTTGAGCAGGAAGAAACCAGTCATGATAACGTGCACTGTTGTCTCAGATTGACCTGGGAAGACTTGCAGTATCGACAGCTACACTGCAAGATAACTAGTGGAGTTCAACTTTTAGTGAGAGCTGTCAAGCATTAGAGCCTGGGATGCCCAAGCAGATAGGTGCCATTCAGTTAAAAAAAATCATTAAAGATAATTCCCTTTCTTCCATTTCAAAATATAATCATGTTAAAATCAAATTGTGCTATTATTAGATGATATCAGAGAACCTTGCAACGATGGCTTAAATAAAACAGAGCATAAACTTATTTCTTTAAATGCTGATCAAATAAGATATATAAGTAATATAATTATCTTTATAAAATTATTTTTGTTATATTGAACAGAAGTCCCTTAGATTACTCTGTATAAAACCTTATCTTTGGGCCAGGGGTATGTGTCAGTAGTAGAGCATATGTCTTGCATATATGAAGCCATGCATTTGATCCCTGGCACTCTTTGGACAAACAACAACATAAGCAAATCACTTAACTCAAAAAATCTGATCATAAAACCCCATGAGAGTACCTACCCCTATGTCTTGGGTATGTGTTCTCTCTCCATTGTCTTGTCCAGAAATTTTTCTCAACAAAATTAAAGAACCAAAATACAGAAGGATTTTGTCCTTGCTGCACTTTAAAATCTTAATTAAAGTAGAAGCTATTGAGGAGAAAGGGAAGGCCTTTCGGGGAGGGCATAGTAAGTAAAGATATATGCATTTAAGATCTACCTTCTCCTTTGTAAAGAAAGGTAAGAGATTTGTTGTTACCTAGTACAATGGGGAGATGCCCCAGAAGTTTACCTGGGAAAGATTTTTTTTTTCCAAAGAAAATCTTCATCTTCAGACCCCTCTCAGAAAACTGACCTTTTGACAAATACATATTTTGAATTGGCAGATTTTTGCTCCTCTAAAGTCCCAAAGAATGCAGCTGGTGGAGAGTTAGTCACCAGAACCCTCTTCTTTGGTCCCTTCAGAAACATGGTCATTCCTTTAGTACTGGTAGTTTTTCAACATCCTGTGGAGCAAAGCTGTGATTTTGAAATTATCTGCCATGTCCTTCCACATAGATGATACCAAAATTGCTAACTCATGGCAACTCATAGTAGTGAAGTGGGATGTGGAGTCTCTCTCAGACCCCACCTATAGTACAATATCTCTGCTTCCCTCCTCATGCTCCTTCTATTACATTTTTTTCTTTTTGTTTTTTTGGGCCACACCTGGTGACGCTCAAAGGTTACTCCTGGCTATGCATTCAGAAATCACTCCTGGCTTGGGGACCATATGGGATACTGGGGGATTGAAACACAGTCTGTCCTAGGTTAGATGTCAGGCAGATGCCCTACCACTTGCACCACTGTTATGGCTCCTTTTATTACAATTTTATTAAGGGTGAGTGGGAGTTTGGGGGTGTTAATAGAGGGAAAGCAAGCTCTTTTTTTCTTGAAGGCTGTTCTTTATTAACAGGTCTCTCCCTGTTGTTCAAATAAACGTTTTCAAAGTGTTTTGGATGGGCTTTCCCTGGTGGACAATTTCTAGTTAAGGTCTGTTGAAGCTTTATTGGCTCAGCAGAAACTTTTACCACTTTCTTCACTACCCAGAAAAAAAATCTAAATTGGTGAGTTATTCTAAATTGAGATTTTGTCAGAAATAAGTTTTATCTCAGAGAAATCTATATAGCACCAAACATCAAATTCTAGAGCACTAGATTTTTAATCAGAGGAATTAACTTCTCATCATAGGAGCCTTCCTCTTCTCTTAAAGTCCCAAGATATTCATCCTCATATTTCTCCCCATTGAATCTCTGTCATGGAAATTTTCATATGTATGTAACATTTTTTCTCCTACTATTTTTCTAATGTCAATTTTATTGGGAAAGAGGAAATTTGCATCTCTATTCCCCTAACTTTCACAAAATCTGTCTATTCAGGAATTCCAATAGAGAGCCTCTTTGGCTATGCTGTATTTTAAATCCATTGTCTTTTCCTCTGCAGTGGCAAGAACTCAGTGCCTATTATCTTCGCAAATAGAGTGAGAAATACTAGAAGAGAAACAATTACAAAAATATTGTCCTGCCAACTACCAGTGGAAAATTCTGTAGAAGGAAACAAGTGGGGGCCAAGGTGATAGCACAGTGATAAGGCATTTGCCTTGCATGCTGCCTACCCGAGACTGACCTGGGTTCAATCCCAGACATCCCATATGGTCTCCTGAGCCTGCCAGGAGCATTTTCTGAGCACAAAACCTGGAGTAATCCCTGGGCGCTGCTGGGTGTGGCCCCAAAACAAAAAAAAAAAAGAAAAGAAAAGAAAAAAGAAAACAAGGGAAGCCATTACAGTTTCTTTCATGACCTTGCAAGAAATAGGGGTCAGTGTAGGAATATGGATTCTGTAGCAGACATACCTGCAATGTGATCTCTCATACAGTTCAAGTAACATATCTCTTCCTCAGTGTCCTTTTCTGTATGATAGAAATTATTTTCTCTATGAAAAAGACATTATTAGAAAATCCCACTGCCTTTCTGTTGACATTACTTTTAGCAACTAATAGTTACACAACCATAAAAAAATATTTGGAACAGCCTCTATTGAACATATTTACTTAACACAGAATATTCTTTCTGCCATAAATTTTCATATTTCCCACAGAACATCAACATACCATTTAAGTTCCAGCTTAAATCCACTTTCCCTAGGAAGTCTATATATTTTTCTATCTCTATATTTATATTTAATATTTATATCTATATCAATATAAATATTTACATATTTCTAATATATACATATTATTTTCTTAATCATATATTAAGGTCAAATGAGCACATTAACAAAACTTGATGGGTTTTTATTACATAATTTTTTAAACAATAAGATTTAATACTTATCAAGCTAATGAAATTAGTTTTAAGATCAATAAAAGTAAAGCTTCTGAAAATTAGATTGACTGGGGGCATATTATTGAGTGAGCTTAACAAAGCGAAATATACTAAATTCTAAATACCATATTTGCCGGTGTATAAGACGACACTTCAACCCATGAAAAACTTCCTAAAAGTCGGGAGTCATATGACAATTTAAACTTGTTTTTCTTCGTTGATTCATAACAAATGTATACAGATAAACAGACATACAAAGACATATATATGAACACACACATAAGCTCAGGAAACATGAAATAGTTTCACTTTAGAAAACAAAGTTTCCTTGAGCTTTAAGTATAAGCTCAAGTTTTATCTTGGAGTTTCATAGTGCTAAAGAATGTTTCACTCTTCAATCACACTGGTCACTTTTTCTGATATTCCATTTAAATTTTTCTTTTATCTTCCTCTTTTGTCATGTGAACACAGATTCACTGTTGTCAGCATCTCCTGACTTATGATTAAAGCTGAATCAATGCAAATTCTAGCATGATTCCAGTTATGATACGAAGGGCAGGCATTGGAGACAATGGAAAAATTTTTTGTGAGAATTCGAAGCACATGTTCTTAATGAAGGCAATCCTGTCTCCAATGGGGTGAAACTTGACTGGTGAAACAAGGGAGGAATAATCCTTACATTAAAATTATGTATATGTATGTATTAATATACATACTTAAGCACAGATATACATATATGTACTTTTAAAATTTCATGAGATCAATGAGTAGGAAAATATTTGAAAAGTCATTGAAAGAGGGAAATAATTTTAACAATTGAGGAACTAGTGATCTAGAAAAATAGTAGTAGATTTTAGAGTTCATTTTTTTTCATTTTGGGGGGACAATATCTTGTGGTACTTGGGGCTACGTCTGATTTTGTATTAAGAGAACCAAGCAGTATGAACGATAAAACTCAAATCTCCTGCATGCAAAGCATATGTTCATTCCATTGGGTTCTTTCTCTGGCCTGCAATAGATCATTAGTTGCCCAGTAATGATCAAATTTAAGAATTTGGGTTTTTTAATAGGAAATATTCATCTTTATATATTTTGCTCTCAGCGGGGTACTGTACATTAAAGTTCTCCCAATTTCTTTTCTATCCCACCCTTTGTAGGAAGTTCTGTGCAAAGAAAAGCTCAGAGTAGAGATCTAAATTAAAACTGATAGCCTGCCCGAGTTTATGAAACTGCTATGCAATTGCTTCAAACTCATGAGCAAAAGTATTCAGAAAGGAGAATCTATTTATTGGGTTATATATTAGAAACAAATGTCTAGCTGAT
This sequence comes from Suncus etruscus, assembly GCF_024139225.1. Classification (NCBI taxonomy): domain Eukaryota; kingdom Metazoa; phylum Chordata; class Mammalia; order Eulipotyphla; family Soricidae; genus Suncus; species Suncus etruscus. The sequence continues at coordinate 92,187,638 of NC_064858.1, forward strand.
AGTGCTGAAGAATTATGAAAAATGGCTTGTAAACATACAAACATTTGGACTTTCTGCAATATCTCATGACAGCATCTTCATTCAAGAGGAGATACTGTTTCTCTTGATTTTGCAAGCAGACAATTCAGAAGTTCTTTGCATGAGTTTGCTCTTTTCAGGAATGCCTGATATGTGAGAAAGCCTGAGTTAGCCCAATAGAGGATGAAAGACCATATAACGCAAAGGTCTTCATACCTCAGTTTTCTTTAGAAAAGGACTGTGTTTTGTTAGATAATGAACTGAAAGTTCTTCTAGATCAAGCAGTTCATGAGTCTGGATTTTTTCTTTTAATAATAATTGTAACCTTTTTTGGTCATCAACTATTATGTGTTTTTTTTTAAATCAATGGTTGTAACCTCAAAAACAAGCAAACAAACAAAAATCCTAACAAATCACCCTGCTGAATAGATCTGGTTTTCCCATTTTTCAGATGAGGAAACTGAAGTCAAACATATTAATCAGTAATTAGGTGACAGAATCAGAAAGCCTGTCCCCATGAAATAAAAGACAATGTATTTTCCACTAAATAATATGGATCCTTAAAAAAAATTTAGGTAAGTAGCTATAGTTCACTTGCCATCCAAGAAACCAACCCTTCAAGGTTCAATCCTTGCATCTCATATGGTCCTCCAACTTCCTCTAGACATGATCTTCAAGTGTAGACCAGAGTAATACTTAGCACAGCTGGGTGTGGCCCTCAAACAAAAACAAACAAAACAGAGAGTCCTCTTTAATTTTGTTCTGAAATGTTTTGTTTTCCTACAGTTTTGGCTTGTCCAGTACCTTTAGGAACCCTATTCTGTCAATCAAAACTGTGTGTTAGCCAGTCTTACATTAATATGCAAATATCTCAACTTAGTATGCTTTTCTTTGTTATTATTATGTTCAATGAGATATCCTAAATTATCAGTGGCAGTTCTTAACTCCAACAGAATGGACAAATATTAAGAAATAGACATGGGGCCGGAGAGATAGCATGGAGGTAAGGCGTTTGCCTTTCATGCAGAAAGTCATCGGTTCGAATCCTGGCATCCCATATGGTTCCCCGGGGCCTGCCAGGAGCAATTTCTGAGCATGGAGCCAGGAGTATCCCCTGAGCACTGCCGGAGGTGACCCAAAAACCACACACACACACACAAAAAGAAATAGACACTATGGCCTTCCCAGCCAGATTAATGTTTTCCTGGATGCCATAGTCCGTAAGCCAGGTCTCTATCCTTTTATACCATTGCAAACATGTTAATTGCAAATATGCTAACATGGTCCCTTTTGTTGTCAATTTTTTCCAGAATTTTAAAATATATTTTTTTTCTCATTCATAACAGCACCTGTGTGTTTCCTGATTATATCTTGTTTTGTTGATTAAGCACAGATTCTTTATGAATGTCCTCATCCAATGGAGGAAACAATCTGTCCAGTTTTTAATTGCAGCCAGATGTGCAATTCCCTCATGGAGGGGAATTATAACTCTATCCCACTCTACTCTGAGCACCTTTGATAACTTAAGAAATTTCTCTTTAAAACAATGCCCTTGGGGGTAAAAGAGATAGCACAGCGTTAGCGCATTTGCCTAGCACCAGGCCAACCCTGGACAGATGGTGGTCGAATCCAGGCATCCCATATGGTTCCCTGAGCCTGTCAGGAGTGATTTCTGAGCATAGAGCCAGGAGAAACCTCTGAGCACCGCAGGGTGTGGCCCCAAAACAAAACAAAAAAATAAAACAATGTCGTTTTACTTTTTTTTTTATTCTTTCACATTCTGCCCAATAAATACACCACAGTTTTTATTTTGTACCCATATTTAGTTTTCTAAATATGAGCTGAGCTTCATATTCATGACATCAGAAGGTTAAGAGAGCTTTGAGTGTGATTGCTCTTTCAGTAGCTACAGTCCTTTATCTCCAACATTCTTGTATTAAAAAGGAATAGTCCAGGTATCCTAAGATGAAAGCAGGCTGTGTTTTCTGTTTTTTTCATATCCTCCTCTTTATTATTTTTCAGCCTCATTTCTATCAGTGTTTAAGAAACAGCACAGAGTGGACTTAGAGGTCTTCTCAGAGGATATTTATGTATATTGGGACACTCTTACTCCTCTTTTTTATTTGTAAATGATAGGAAGATAGTTTTTTTTTATAGTCACAGCGCTTCTGATTTAAGAAAAAAACTGAAAAAGTAAACATCTTTTTGCAAAGTGATTTCTCTCTAAAGCACAGTGCTTCAAAACAATGGCTTTTTAATAAAAACCATTTGTGAACTTCATAAAGGTCTGTCTCCAAAGTTTTATTTTCATTACTATTAAAGAAATAAATGCTGTAGTAATAAAACTAAGTTTCAAGAGCATGGAAGCTTAGCTTAACAGGCTAACTTCATGCTTTGCATACATGAGATTCAGGTTCAATCCTGGTATAGCAGAGTCCTCTGAGCATCCCTGAGGACTTTTGAATTTGGAGCCAGAAGCTGTCCCAGACGTGACTTTGTGTGGCCCATTCCACCCCCCCCCCCCCGATCCCCAGGAACAAACTTCAGACATTTAAGATATATTTTCAGGAAATTCGAAAATGCAGCCATCTCTGGATGGCTATTAGTTGTAGGGCATCCACATCACCTAAAGTGATCCTGGCAACACTGTCATTGAAATTCATACCATTTCCACAAGTGTGACATACCAACAAGCATCGAAACTAAGTGTGTACTTACTGCAAAGTGTGTATTCCCTAGATATAGCAACAACCAACATAAAGGGAGAAGAGAATATTTTTTAGTTCCATTGAGTCATAATTGATAGATAAAATGAATGGATCTTTCTCTGATGCAATACAGTTTTCCCCCAGAAAAGCAAAGAACTCCCCTGAAGCAAAAACAAAACATATCAGAAATAAGGAAAAACAATAACAAAAGCAACACTCCCTCACAAGTATAAAAGCAACTAATAGAGTGCATTGTTTCCTATAGACACATTACATTTTTTTTTATATTTCTGTTACAAACTCCTTCACTTTAACCTGAAAATGTTCCTGATTATCCTTCATTAGTTACGTTGAATGAGGCTGTGTTTTTTCTTAGCATGGAAAATTTCTGGTGTTGTTATACTTTTTTCATTTTACTGAATGGATAGAGAATCTTCTTTTATGTGATATAGAAGATTTAAAAAACTTAGTGGATCTTATTTTTGTAGATTAAAAAAAATCAAGGCTTAATGAATTAAATTTCCCAATGGAACTGGGGAAATGAGGGTTAAAAACTGTGTTTGATTTTTGCCCCATTTTATTTTTTTTTCTTTCTCTTTCCTTCAAACAAAACTTGAATCAGCTTGTTTCACCCCACAAATGGATGGGGAAATAATGGAGGATAACAAGACCATACAGTCATATGAACAGAAATAATAAAAGGATCATCTGGGGCCGGCGAGGTGGCGCTAGAGGTAAGGTGTCTGCCTTGCAAGTGCTAGCCAAGGAAGAACTGCAGTTCGATCCCCCGGCATCCCATATGGTCCCCCCAAGCCAGGGGCAATTTCTGAGCACTTAGCCAGGAGTAACCCCTGAGCATCAAACGGGTGTGGCCTGAAAAACCAAAAAAAAACAAAAAACAAAAACAAAAACAAAAAAACAACAGGATCAAACTTAAGCATCAAATCCAAAGCCAATGACAACAGAATCAATACCCAATTTACAACATATTAGGCACAGAGCAGCCTGGAGGGTAATAGAGGGGGATATGGGATGTATGCTGGGAACAGGGCTGGAGGGAGGACAATACTGGTGGCGGGAAGCCCCTGATTCAATATCACTATGTGCCTAAAATATTACTGTGAAAGATTTGTAATCCACTTTGATAAAAAAAATAAATAAATAAAATTTTTACATGATGACTTTAAAAAAACTGGACTTCACAAACAATACAACTTATCAGGTGGATAAAGTGGCAACTAATCAAGAATTAGGACATTAAAGGTGTGTTTATAAGATCACTGGAACTCATCATGGCTGATTTGGCTCCTGTTTACCACTGGAAGTGGATATTATTATTTAGCCTTCTTGTATAAAACCATTATCAAGTCAGAATTCAAGCAGATTAAAATTCTAGCTCTGCCCCTTTCTCTGTACTCACAAATTAATTAATTTTCCATGATCTCCTCAGTAAACTGTGAAAATGAGTTTTCTCATCAATGAAAAGTCAATAAGTTTAACTTCACAGGATTATAGTGCAAATGAAATATATATGTGAAATGTTTATCGCTTTTTAATAGTTCTTAAAAAGTGATAAAAAACATAATTTGGGGGAAGAAAAAAAAAGCATGTCATTTATATAAGCACACCACGTGAAAATGAAATGATGAGATAAAATCTAACAAAAATATTAAAATATACCGGTATCCGAGGAAACCCACAAACACCATGATGAACAAAACCAAATAAGAACTAAATAAATACACATTTCATGTTTATAGGGAAGAAGAGCAATTTTATTAATATCTTAGTTATTTCTATTTGATCTATAAATTTAGGGCATTCACCATTAAAATCCCCACCAGTTATTTTGTACCAAAAAATTGATTCTTGAGTGGATCTGATTTTTATATGGAGAAGTAAAAGATTTAGAACATAAAACATCACTTGAAAGAAAAACAATGGTGGAAGATAACTCTACTCCTTTTCAAGTTTTGCTAAAAGCTAAAACCTATAAGACAATAACGTATTAGTGAGTGAAAGAGCAGGTAAATAGATCAATAGATCCTGTAAGTGAGTCAAATCAATATAGTAATTTGATCTTTTTCTAAAGGAACAAAGGTAATACATTAGAGCAAAGATAGTCTTTTCAAGATGATGCATCTTTTTTTTTTTTAATTTAAGTTCTAAGGTTCTATGAAAAAGGCGAGAGCCCCTATATAGAAGATATAAATAAAATTAAAAGAAGAAAAATAAATGGAGGGCAGATGTGGCAAGTTTTTTTTGTTTTGTTTTGTTTTTTTGCATAGGCTCAGTAAACATTGAGGAAATAAGAAAGGAAATTCCCTTGGCCTAAGAAATACAGGGTGTAGTAGTTTCACTGTAGTTTTGTCATAAAATATCCAGGCATGTTGGTTGCCCAACCTCAAGATCTTCTTTATGGGCACAATTTATAATCTTATGACCAACTCTCAAATAGTTTGGGGAATTTAGAGTCAGACTCCCTGTCTTTCACAAAAAATAAACTCAAAATGGATCATAGGTCTAAATATAAAATACAGAACAATAAAATTTCTAGAAGACCACAGTCAAGAAAATCAAGACAAACTTGGATATGTCAATGACCTTTTGAGACACAATGTCAAGGGCACAATTAGTTATATCAATAATCGGAGGGTAGATTTATTAAAATAAAAATCTTTGCTTTACAAAAGACAATTTTAAAAGGATGAGAAGATAATTCATAGATTAGAAAAATATTTCAAATGTCACATTTCATATTATCCAAAGTATATAACTCTTAAAGCTCAGCAATAATACAAAAATAAATAAATAAATAATAAATAATAAAATTGTCTAAAAAATGTATCAGAGACCTTAATAGGCCTTTTACCGAAGAAGATATATAATAAATAAGAAAGCTATAAATAAAAATATATAAGAATATACAAATAAAAATGATAGAAATAAATATTCTAAAAGATGATCCATAAGATGCTATTAGGAAAATATAAATAAACCAGAAATGATTTACCTAAGGCCTAGAAGATTTGCTGATGAGATCTCATCACCAAATGTCAGTGAGAATGTGAAACAATAAGAACACTCACTGATTGCTTGTGAGAATGCAAAGCCCAGTAGAGTTTGGGGCTACCACTACTTGCTCAGTAAGATGCTGGGGATAAAACTTGGGGCTCCAAAATGTAAGACATAGTTTCTAACACATTGATCAACCACCATGACCAAATAGGTATTTCCTATAAAACTAAAAAAAGCTTAGTATTTAGATTTAGTATTGTTTTCCCTGATACCCAAAGGAGTTAGAAAGCTATTATCTACAGATATTATTGCAATTGTCCTAGTACATTGCTGATAATACTTGGAAACAAACAAAATTGTCTTCTGCAGATTAATAGATTAACTTGATACAGCCTGGAAAAAATATTACTCAGTTTTAAAAAGACATGAGCTATGAAATAATGAAAAGGCATGAGATGCCTTCAATGAGCATGATTAAATGAAATAGGCCAATCTGAACAGGCTTCATACGATGTAATTCTAACTACATAGCATTCTGGAATAGCAAAATGATAGTAAAGGATCAGTGACCGTCAAGGATTTATGCAGAGTGAAAGATGAGTAGGTGGAGCACAAAGAATTTTCTGTGGTGCTGAGATCAAACTCAGGGTTTCATACATGCAAGCAAATGCTCTACTCTTGAACCACAGCCCCCCCCCCCAGACAGAATTATTGAGTATAATACAGATACTCTGTATTAAATTTAAATTTAATTTTTGTCTAAAAATAGTATGTTTATACAAAGCCGAAGACTGCAAAACTATGTGTTCATACAAATGTAAACTAAGGACTTTATGATATCAACCTAGATTAATTACTCAAGTACCAGGAGTATCAGGAGGGAAATATTGTTAATGAGGACTGTGCACATGGATAGCAAAACTTTGTACATTGTTCTCAATTTTTCTATGAACCCCAAACATACAAAATCATATCTATTAAAAATAGAAGCATGTATATAAAGTTATTGTCTTCAGAACTGAGGATTGGCATAGGCAATGATGGACTGAGGGTGAAAAATAGCAGTAAATATTTTGCCACAATTACAGGTTCTATGTTTTCAATATAGGAAACTATTCAACACAAGAGAGTAAAATTATTAGATGCTTCTAAATAATAAATGTAATACTACACAGCTATATGAAAAGATGAAATCTTGTAGCTTGCTGGAGAACATCATGTAATGTGAAATAGATCAGAAGAAAAGGATAAATATCACATGATCTCACTTATCTGTGATATATATAGATAGAAAAAATGGCATAAAGAATATTAAATTGTGACAAACTCCTAGCCTTGGTTATAAAGCTGAGATTACCAACTGGTAGGGGAAGAGAATAGAGGAAATGAAAAGGTAGAACTATAATAAATTAAGGACAGTGTTGGAAGATTTTGTGCATTTTGGTGGTTGTAAGGTGCAGTAACTTTGAACATCAAAACAGACATGTTAGGGCTGGAGAGATAGCATGGAGGTAAGGCGTTTGCCTTTCATGCAGAAGGTCATCAGTTCGAATCCCAGCATCCCATATGGTCCCCCGTGCCTGCCAGGAGCAATTTCTGAGCATGGAGCCAGGAGTAACCCCTGAGCACTGCCGGGTGTGACCCAAAAACTACACACGCACACACACACACACACACACACACACACACACAAAATAAATAAATTAAAAAAAAAACAACAACAGACATGTTAATAATATTTTAACTAAGTAAATTAAGTTATAATAATGAAACATAATACATGATATTAAATAAAACCATTGCAAGTCACAACTATGAAGAATAAGGATATGAAATAATATTCATGAAAAATGTTAAAATTATCTAAAATTTTGTGTGATTTTTGTCTGTTTTGACACATATGCAAGTTTATGCATTGATTTGCATAGAAAAAAATACATAAAATGTTAGATTGCCTCTGAATATTGTTCAGTCTTCTGTACATGATTTCTTCTCACCATAAACTCAGGCTATTTTTTTTTTTTTTTGGTCTTTGGATCACACCTGGCAGCGCTCAGGGGTTACTCCTGTCTCTATATTCAGAAGTCGCTCCTGGCAGGTCCAGGGGACCATATGGGATGCCGGGATTCAAACCATCGACCTTCTGCATGTAAGGCAAATGCCCTACCACCTCCATGCTATCTCTCCAGTGCCAGGCTACTTTCATAGTCAATAATATAGGCACTCTTACCTCCCATAAATGGAAATACTGATAGCAGTTCTTTGTACACAGAAAATTATATTATTTGATAATGTTATTTTGCTATTCAATTTGAAAATTTTTTAAAGTAGAACAGAAAAATTATATAGCAGGCAATATGTTTGCCTTGTCTGCTCCCAACCTGAGTTAAATCCCTAGCACTGCATATGGTCCTCCAATCTCCACCAGGAGTGATCCTTGAGTAGAGCCAGGAGGAAGTTCTAAGCATTGTTGGCTGGGACTCAATGGCAAGAAAACAAAACTTTAAAACATATCTTGGATATTGGTTTTTATCTTATAGTTTTATGGTTTTTAACTTATAAATATTTGTTTTTTAAAAATTAATATTTTATTTAAGTTACATGATTATAGTTGGGTTACAGTCACAAACAGATCACCCCCCCTTCACCAGTGTAACATTCCACCCTCCCAATCCCTACCTGTATTCTAGACAGGCATTCTACTACAGTTATTTGTTTTTAAGTTCAGTAAATTTTTTTTTTCTTAAAGGATAAGGGTTAAAGAAAAAAAAAAATAGTAAAAGTGTGACAGTGGCAATCGCCATTGTTTGCATAGGCCCAGAAAAATATGGGGAAAACAGAAACAAATATTCTTGGCCTGATTACAAAAAGATCTCACCCCCGAGGTTTATTGGCATAAGACCGACTCTGGGCTCCAGGCAAATCAGTCTGTCCAACCCGAGTTATTCTCCATGGTCCCGGTGAGTTTTTCACACTTTAGCTGTTGTTGGTATCAGGTTCCTATATTTAAAGATTCTGGATTCTATGCATTTCTTTCATTGAAGTCAGGCTGATGTGGAGCATTCTCTAGTTTCAGCACACCATTAGATGTGGAGTGATCTGCCCAGCCAGCAGGCTGTTGCTGAGTCGTCTGGATGTTGAGAGCACTCTTTGGAGTAAGACAATGCCAGAGTAGTATTCCCTGGTAGAGGTTTGGATCCTGGTAATGTTGTAGACAATTGTGATAGTTTACATAGATGGTATCCATTTTTTCAGGTGTGTGTGGGCTATGCCGATTCTTCTGAGGCCTAAGCTAAATCATTATGCCAATGTTCAGGGTATAAGGCCTAACTGCATTACCAAATTTGTGTTCCATCTCTATTAGATAAGAACTTGTTTGCATATGTATTATTTTCCCATTTTAATGTGCCTATGCAAAATAGAAACAATGCCACAAGATATTGTTGGTGCATCTGGGGACCAACGAATAAATCCAACATACCCTGTAACTTGGTTCAAACATGCATTCTATACAGAGATACTCTTCTACCAGTATTGCTTATAAAACAGATCTCATAGGGGGAAAAGCAAACAAATAACAAAACCAGTGGACAAAATTGTCAGTATATGAGGATATTCAAAAAGAGTTATAGATGTTAAGGGAATACATCTGAGATATACAAAGGAGATACATGTGTCCCTTTTATATTTTAGAAATAGTCAAGAGGGAGGGTGTTGTTTCTGAGACACCACTTTGGTCTGTGATTTTTGCCAAGCGAAGAATGCATGGAGCCATATCATCCCTGTGTTGCCTGCTGAAGCTTCCGACTCCCCCAGAGGTGTTTGCTTCCTAATTGCTGGAAGCCGAAGTTCACTAGTCCCCTCCCCGCCTCCTGTGGGAACCGGGAAGCCAGGGGTCTCCTTTAAACTGCTCATCGCCAGAACCCACTTGCTGGGACCCTGAGCAGGCAGCCAGGGGTAACCTTGGGGACCAGGAAGCAATGGAGAGAAGGCTGTGGAGAGGGGGGTGAGGGGGGGCAGCCGGGGCTGCATCTTCCCCTAAGCTTGGCAAAATGCTTACTGTGTGGATCCATAATCTCCCTGTGTTAGCTGCTGAAGCTTAAAACTCCCTCCAAAACATTACTGTGAGAGATATGTAGTCCACCTTGGCCAAAACAAAAGTCATTAGTACTAAAAAATGGTTAAATGTGGGGTAATAGTAAGTGGGAGTGAGGGAATAAAGGAATAAAAAGAGCTTCTGGACAGTATTCTAAATATGACAAAAAGATTAAACACAATGATATCCAAATATTTGTCTATAAGTTCTAGTGCCCCTGCGCGGTCTCAGAATAGAGAGGTTTAGTAAGGAAAATTGCCTGGGACTTCCTAAAGAAAGAACCTCTTCTGGTTTGCCAGGCATGTGGCCCAGGGGAAGCTCTGGAGTTCCGGAGGATGGAGGTAGCTGGGTGCTGGGGTGACCCAAGCCCCGCACCCTTCCTATGCCTGGTTATAAAGGCCTTTGGCATGGCGGACGCCAGCCAAACCCCATGCCGGCAGAACCTCCCGGCTCCCAGGAAGGAAAGAGACCCTTCAAGAGCTGGAAGGCCTGAGGTTCAAAGTCCCCACCCAAACCCTTCCTATTGAACCGGGTGGGAAATGGGGAAGGCCTAGGGAAACCTTTAAGCTCCTCCAAGGAATCCACCTTGCTGGCTTGCCCAGGCATGTGGCCTGGAAATCTCCTGGCTCCCAGGAAGGAAAACAGATATTGGTTTTTATCTTAAGTTTTTATCTTATAGTTTATACATTTCCTCAAGGCTAATGTTTCTGTGTGTGTTGGGAAGACAGGTAGAAAAATAAATCTAAAATGAGGTACTAAGGCAAATTTATAGAAATAAAATCTTGGGGGACCGGAGAGATAGCAATGGAGGTAAGGTGTTTGCCTTGCATGCAGAAAGACGGTGGTTTGAATCCCGGCATCCCATATGGTCCCCCATGCCTGCCAGGAGCGATTTCTGAGTGTAGAGCCAGGAGTAACCCCTGAGCACAGCCAGGGTTGTGACCCCCCCCCAAACCCCTCAGGAATAACCCCTGAGAACAGCCAGGAGTGTGACCCCCTAAACCCCCCCCCCCAAAGAAACAAAATCTTGGTCTAATATCTGGGACAAAAGAACAAATTTTATAAAATGAGTGGTGGTGGTGGTAGCTGACACAGAGGAACAGGTAACCAACAAAGACTTTTGATTCGCATGTACTTTTCAGTTCTGTTGCAGATATTCTATGATTAAGCTTTGGGGGCACATTTTTAGTGAGATAAACAATCTGACAGATATAATACCAGAAACTCCATTTTTCTGCGTCTTCTCTTATGTGTTTAATGCCAAAATCCGCTTCTGAACAAATTACATCGTGCTAATAATAGATGACATTTTTGTAAGACATGTTTTTATAAGTTACTTTGACAATTCCTGTCTCATTATGGGCTTGTGGAAAAATTGGGCACACTGAAGTACTTTCCTGAGGGTCAAAGCCCTCAAGGAAGAAAGGCATCTGTTTGTTTTGGGACAAGGTTTTATGGGTTGGTTTAACTAAGGCACGAAATATTCATGAAGTCTTGAATACTAGAGAAAGAAGATGAAAATGGTAAATGAATTGTCTTGCATGTCATAACTAGACTTCAGTGAGGATTAGAATCTAGATTCCTCTCTGTTGTCTGGCTTTATCTTTATTTCCCTCTCATACTGCTTTATTTATCTCAATTTTTCGGTGATCTTGTACTTCGTTTTTGGACCACATCCAGCAAAGCTCAAGGCTTACTCCTAGCTTAGGTTTTCTTATAACAAGAAAACAGGGAATGGAGAAAGTAGTCCTTGAGGTTTTGTCTAAGGAGGAGGAATAGAAATTGAAGAATATCATGATTCCTGCTTGGCACATAATTAATAGTCCCTCTAGTTGTGCAAACACAATTGTGGGCTTCCACTCAAGTCGGCTGGATGAACTTGTCTGGGCCACTCTGGAGTCCTAGACTTAGGGGAGACCTGAAACTTGAGTTGGGATAAAATTTTATCTTTCTGTGTAAAAAGAGATAAAAGTGAATGACTTCAACTGAGATACAAGGCTCTTGTTCTTTGTCACAAGAAAGAATTCAAGGACAAAACTCTGTGTGTGTATGGGTGTAGAAGGCCAAAAGATAAGAATAAAAGAACAGAGAACGCCGCTCCGCACCATCCTGATTTCAATGTAGGATATACAGATTCCAGGACCTTCAATACAGAAACATGAGATCAACAACAGAGACTGTGAAAAATATAACTGTATGGGCACTACAGACAATGACCGGGATTGGACAAACTAGTTTGCCTGGAGCCTAGAAATGGTCTTATATCAGGAAACTTCAGGGGTAGGGTCTCCTTGTACTTAGGCCAAAATTTTTCCTTTCCATGACCCCCATACTTTGGTGGGCCCATGCAAATGATAATTGCCACATTAACATTGTTTTTACAGTGCTCCTTTGACTCCAAACCTTTTTTTTTTTAACACCACCCATCACCAGTGCAACATTCCCATCACCAATGTCCCAAGTCTCCCTCCTCCCCACCCGACCCCCGCCTGTACTCTAAACAGGTTCTCAATTTCCCTCATACATTCTCATTATTAGGACAGTTCAAAATGTAGTTATTTATCCAACTAAACTCATCACTCTTTGTGATGAGCTTCCTGAGGTGAGCTGGAACTTCCAGCTCTTTTCTCTTTTGTGTCTGAAAGTTATTATTGCAAGAATGTCTTTCATTTTTCTTAAAACCCATAAATGTGTGAGACCATTCTGCGTTTTTCTCTCTCTCTCTGACTTATTTCACTCAGCATAATAGATTCCGTGTACATCCATGTATAGGAAAATTTCATGACTTCATCTCTCCTGACAGCTGCATAATATTCCATTGTGTATATGTACCACAGTTTCTTTAGCCATTCGTCTGTTGAAGGGCATCTTGGTTGTTTCCAGAGTCTTGCTATGGTAAATAGTGCTGCAATGAATATAGGTGTAAGGAAGGGGTTTTTTGTATTGTATTTTTGTGTTCCTAGGGTATATTCCTAGGAGTGGTATAGCTGGATCGTATGGGAGCTCGATTTCCAGTTTTTGGAGGAATCTCCATATCGCTTTCCATAAAGGTTGAACTAGACGGCATTCCCACCAGCAGTGGATAAGAGTTCCTTTCTCCCCACATCCCCGCCAACACTGTTTATTCTCATTCTTTGTGATGTGTGCCATTCTCTGGGGTGTGAGGTGGTATCTCATCGTTGTTTTGATTTGCATCTCCCTGATGATTAGTGATGTGGAGCACTTTTTCATGTGTCTTTTGGCCATCTGTATTTCTTCTTTGTCAAAGTGTCTGTTCATTTCTTCTCCCCATTTTTTGATGGGATTAGATGTTTTTTTTCTTGTAAAGTTCTGTCAGTGCCTTGTATATTTTGGAGATTAGCCCCTTATCTGATGGGTATTGGGTGAATAGTTTCTCCCACTCAGTGGGTGGCTCTGTATCCTGGGCACTATTTCCTTTGAGGTGCAGAAGCTTCTCAGCTTAATATATTCCCATCTGTTAATTTCTGCTTTCACTTGCTTGGAGAGTGCAGTTTCTTCCTTGAAGATGCCTTTAGCCTCAATGTCCTGGAGTGTTTTACCTACGTATTGTTCTATATATCTTATGGTTTTGGGGCTGATATCGAGGTCTTTAATCCATTTGGATTTTACCTTCGTACATGATGTTAGCTGGGGATCTAAGAAAATAAACAAGATTGATAGACCACTGGCAAAACTAACAAAGAAAGAAAGAGAGAGAAACTTGATAACTCGTATTAGGAATGAAAAAGGAGAGATCACTACTGATATGGTAGAGATTCAAAGGGTAATCAGAAACTACTTTGAGAAACTCTATGCCACTAAAAATGAAAACCTGGAAGAAATGGATAAATTTTTGGAATCTTATAATCTTCCACGATTGAATGAAGAGGATGTAGCATATCTAAACACACCCATTACTATTGAGGAAATTAAGAAAGTAATCAAATGTCTGCCCAGAAACAAAAGCCCAGGCCCAGATGGATTTACTAATGAATTCTTTCAAACCTTTCAAGAGGAACTACTACCAATCCTGGCAAGACTCTTTCATGAAATTGAAAAAAACAGGAAAACTTCCAAATAGCTTTTATGAAGCCAACATTACCTTGATACCTAAACCAGACAGAGATGCTACGAAAAAAGAAAATTACATACCAATATCGCTGATGAATGCAGATGCAAAGATCTTCAACAAAATCCTGGCAAATAGGATTCAATGCCTCATTAAGAAGATCATCCACTACGATCAAGTAGGTTTCATTTCAGGAATGCAAGGCTGGTTTAACATCCGTAAATCTATCAACATAATACACAACATCAACAGCAAGAAAAATAAAAATCACATGATCATATCAATCGACGCAGAGAAAGCATTTGACAAGGTCCAACACCCATTCTTGATCAAAACTCTCAGCAAGATGGGAATGGAGGGAACCTTTCTCAATATAGTTAAGGCCATCTACCACAAGCCAGAGGCAAATATTGTCCTCAATGGAGAAAAACTGAAAGCCTTTCCTCTAAATTCTGGCACAAGACAAGGCTGTCCTCTCTCACCACTCCTATTCAACATAGCACTGGAAGTACTCGCTATAGCGATTAGGCAAGAAAAGGATATCAAGGGAATCCAGATAGGAAAGGAAGAAGTCAAGCTCTCACTGTTTGCAGATGACATGATACTCTACTTAGAAAACCCCAAAGACTCTATCAAAAAGCTTCTAGAAACAATAGATTCATATAGCAAGGTGGCAGGCTAAAAAATTAACACACAAAAATCAATGGCCTTCCTATACACCAATACTAATAAGGAAGAAATGGACATTAAGAAAACAACTCCATTCACTATAGTGTCACACAAACTCAAATATCTTGGAATCAACTTGACTAAAAATGTGAAGGACCTATACAAGGAAAACTATAAAACTCTGCTCCAAGAAATAAGAGAGGACACGCGGAAATGGAAGCATATACCCTGCTCATGGATTGGCAGGATTAACATCATTAAAATGGCAATACTCCCCAAAGCACTGTACAGATTTAATGCGATCCCCCTAAAGATACCCATGACATTCTTCAAAGAAGTGGACCAGGCACTTTTGAAATTTATTTGGAATAATAAACACCCTCGAATAGCTAAAGCAATCATTGGGAAAAAGAATATGGGAGGAATTACTTTCCCCAACTTTAAACTTTACTACAAAGCAATAGTTATCAAAACAGCATGGTATTGGAATAAAGACAGGCCCTCAGATCAGTGGAATAAGCTTGAATACTCAGAGAATGTTCCCCAGACATACAATCATCTAATTTTTGATAAAGGAGCAAAAAATCCTAAATGGAACAAAGAAAGCCTCTTCAACAAGTGGTGTTGGCAAAACTGGGTAGCCACTTGCAAAAAATTGAACTTGACTCCAAACCTTTAAGGAACCACTTGTAAAAACATCTGGAACTGCAAAAAAAAAAAAAAAAAAAAAAAAAAAAAAGGTTTACATTAGTGTTAACATATATGCTTTTAGATGCACTAGCATTCTGGGGGATAAAGGAGGGAGATAAGGGATATATGCTTGGGAACAGGGGTAAAGGGAGGACAACACTGCTGGTGGAAAGGCCCTCATTTATTGTCACCGTGAACCTTAAATATCACTGTGTAAGATTTGCCATTATATATATAATATATATATATATATATATGTCCGTCATTTAAAAAAAAAAAAAGAACAGATAGAACAGTAACGGTTAACAGAGGCTAAAAGATGGAGAAATAGGGAGAGGCTCTTTAATTTTAAGGTGTAAAATCTAGTGTAAAGCATGATCACTATAATTGCTATATTGTATGATTGAAATGTTCCAAGAAAATAGAACACAAATATTCTCATAAAAATAAAAAATAAGGGACCAGAGTACAGTGGGCAGGGTGCTGGCCTTGCAAGTAACCAACCTGGGTTCAATCCTTGGCGTCCTATATGGTCTCCCTGAGCACTGCCAGGAGTGTTTTTTGAGTGCAGAACCAGGAATAAGCTGAGTGTGACCCCCAAACCAAAATCAAAACAATAAATGAGCACAAACAGGAAAAGATAAATATATACGTAATAAGTATATTCACATATATACATATATATTCGATAAGCCTCAATAAATCTAGGGGAAAGTAACGTTAAAAACAGTTTGATTCTTTATCTGCATATTAAATCACAGGACTTACAAATATTTCAACAAAAACAGTGGTATTTACTTATATCCCCATGGAACTGAGATACTTAGCTATAAACACCTAAATTATTTAGTATCCATTAATCAAACAAATTAATTCCTCTATCTAAAAAGCCATTAAAAAAAAAAGCCAGAGAGATCTTCTGGCTCTCTCTCCATCCTCTCTTGAGCCTGAGGCTAGCTCTAGGCGGCATGGGGTTGGGGGAGACCCCATGTGGAAGGCCTTCTCCCTAACTTGGGTGCGCTGGGAGCCTTGATAGGCCCCCAGCCTTCCCCTCTTCTGCCCCCGGCCTCCAGGCCTTCTGGGGTGGCAGCCCAGGCTGCCAGAAATGATTGGTCCTAACTTGGGGTGTGCTGAGATTTGCTAGGTTGCGCTAAGTTTGTCACTGGCAATTTCTGACCACTCTTCATATGGAAAACTGCGCGCGGGGCACTGCATGTATTAAGAGTATTCCTTATCTTTATGTTATGTTTTGCGTATCCAGAATGTCCATTTTGTATTCTGCCTTTTCCCACATCCCTACAAAGCTCATTTTTACTCCTTAACTCTCTCACCCCCCCAAACATCACTAACCCACATTACTCCTTTTAACTTCAGTATTGCACAATCCTAATCACAGACCAAAGCCATGCATTGTGTGTAACAACCCCAAACTGTTTCAAAAGACATAAAATGGACACGTATTTCTTTAGAATGTTTTGTGTTTTTTCTCTGACAACTATAGGTCTTACTAAATATTTTCTTATACAGTGACGATTCTATCCACTTTTTTCTTCTCTTTATGAGCTGTTCAACAAGGAATTTTGGTGAAAGAGTCTCCCAGTTTAATGCTTATGATTGAACCATGTCATGGGGATTGTTGGACTTGTTCTTATGGCCCCCATATGCACCAATAACGCCACGTGGCATTGCTCCTTTTGCATAGGCACATTAAAATAGGAAAATACTATACATATAAATAAGATCCTATCTAATAGAGATTGGAATACAGAAATCTTGTAGTGCAAAGGGACCTTACACCCTGAACATTGACATAATGACCTGGCACAGGCCTCAGAAGAAAGGGCATTTTCCTTTCACCCCTGAACCAGGGAAGCCATCCACGAAACATCCAGGTTTGTCTATAACATCACCTGGAAGCAATCCTCTACCACGAAAGACTCTACCACTGCTCAGACATCGACCTGCTCAAAAGAGACTTTCCTTAACACTGAGAAGACTTTAACAACAACAACAACAACAACAACAACGGCCTGCTTACAGAACAGGGCTTCCTGCATTGCCCTTTAATGGTGAGGTGAGACAAGAGGGCGCTCCACATCCTGACTTCAATGAAGGATATGCAGGTTCCAGGATCTTTAATACAGAAACATGATACCAACAACAGAGACTGTGAAAAGTGTGTAGGCACTACGGACAATATCTTGGATTGGATGTTCTAACTTGCCTGGAGCCTAGAGTCGGTCTTATGCCAGGAAACTTCAGGGGTAGGTTCTCTTTGTATTTAGGCCAAGGTTATTCCTTTCCATGCCCCTCATATTTTGGTGGGCCTATGCAAACAACAATTACCACTCTAACACCGTTTTTACTGTGCTCCTTTGACTCTAATCCTTAAAAAAAAACCCACTTAAAATTTGAGGTTAATTTAAGCTAATATGCATGTATATGGAAATGTAAAAAATACTATGCCTCTAATGTTTAAGGAGTTACGTAAGTTTTTTTTTTTTTTGTTTTTTTTGGGTCACACCGGCATCGCTCAGGGGTTACTCCTGGCTCTATACTCAGAAATCGCTCCTGGCAGGCTCGGGGGACCATATGGGACGCCGGGATTTGAACCGATGACCTTCTGCATGAAAGGCAAACGCCTTACCCTCCATGTTATCTCTCCGGCCCCAAGTTATGTAAGTTTTATGGCTTTAGATTGCCTGTGTACTCTTAAGAAATATTATAATGTGTTACAATCTGGGGACTTGAGGGACAAAGTAATGGATTCTGTTTTATTTATCTTAATGTTCTTTGGCTGAAAGTTCAAAGTTAAGATATCAGCAAGGGGACTTCTGAGAATTATAGTATGGGTGATTGTTCTTTCACTGTAACTTTACCTTGTCCTCTTCCTTTGCATCTTTGTTCTCATAACTAAAAATAAAAAAAAAAAAGCCAGAGATGGGGTTGGAGAGATAGCATGGAGGTAGGGCATTTGCTTTGATGCAGAAGGACAGTGGTTTGAATCCCAGTATCCCATATGGTCCCCTGAGCATAGAGCCAGGAGTAACCCTGAGCACTGCCGAGTGTGACCCAAAAACAAAACAAACAAAAACAAACAAACAAACAAAAAAGCCACAGAGAAAACTCAACTGACGAGAGTGCATGATTTTTATTTGTTTTGTTTTTGATTAACTTCTGGCTGTGCTCAGGGATTATTCCTGACTTTGCACTCAAGGATCCTTTTTGCTCTGAGGACCTAATAAGGTTCTAGGGATCACACCCCAGTCAGACACATGTAAGACAAATGCCCTACCTGCTGTACTATAACTCTGGTTCTTAGATGCATGCATAACATTCAATCCTTGGCACTGCTTTGTCCTTCAAACACGACCAGGTGTAAAACTCTTAAGCACCAAGCCAGGAGTAGCCTCTCAACACCTCTGGAGATGGCTAAAACAAAACAACAAAATAATAACAAACAAAAAGATAAAAAGAGAAGCAGAGGATGATGATTAGTGGTAAAAGATTTGCCTTACATGTGGAAAAACCCCGGGTTTATCCCTACTCTGCAAAATGAATAAACAAATAAAGAAATAAAAAGGCATAGGGGTTGGAGTGGCACAGTGGGTGGGGCATTTTCCTTGTAGGAGGCTGACCTAGGTTTGATCCCTGTTATCCCATATGTACCCCAAGCCTGCCAGGAGTGATATCTGAGTCAGAGCTAAGAAGTAACCCCTGAGAGGTGCCTGGTGTGGCCCCCCAAAACAAAACAAACAAACAAACAAAAAGACATGATTAATTCCAGGAAACAATTTCTACAAAAAAGGTAAACTAGATCATTAAAATGAAAGAATTGGGCAAAAAACTTGAATAGATCATACACAGAATAAACCCAATAATGAGTAGGAGGTCATAGTTTCAAATACATGAGTATTAATAAAAAAATAAGATTACTTTTTAACAATAAAATTGGCAAATATTAAAATTATTGATAGCATCAAATGATTACAAGAAATTACTTTTAAGCATTCATGGGGATGTATAAACTGGATGAGCTAAAGTAGAGGGCAATTTTATATAATCTATTATGTTGTATGTATGTATATAATATATT
Source organism: Suncus etruscus (assembly GCF_024139225.1). NCBI lineage: Eukaryota > Metazoa > Chordata > Mammalia > Eulipotyphla > Soricidae > Suncus > Suncus etruscus. The sequence continues at coordinate 92,207,002 of NC_064858.1, forward strand.
CTATAATGTTGAAAATATAATACTATATCTCAATATTAACTTAGAAATACTGGTATGTAAGCAAAAGTTAGAATTTAAAAAATAGCTTTAAAATTAAAAAAATGAAACCTTATATCCTTAAGGAATGTATATAAATAAAGTAATAATCATGGCAATTATCATATAATGAAAAGAAAAAATGATGTAAAAGACTAATTTGGGAAAACCAATCTCGACTCATTTGGGAAGCTTTCCAGTATATTGATGAGGGGCCAGAAAATAAGTCAACTGGTTGAGCACAAGTTTTGCATGCAGGATGCATAGGTTCAATGGCACTGAGATATTGTCCTCCACATGCCACTAAGAACAACTTCCTATCTCCAGCACAGTCAGGAGTAGCCTCTGAACACTGCTGGGTCTGGTCAAAAAAACAAACCCAAAAGAACAAAATTAAATAAAGTAACTGGTAATTGTGAAGTCTATCAAATGAATGCCACTCACTATGGTTAGTTGTAAACAAGGTGCCATCATCAATTCCTCCTCTTTAATTTCTTAAATTTTATTTATTTTTCTTTCTTTTCCTTTGCTGTTGTTGGTCCTAAGATAGCCGAGGGTCATGCATTTGCTTTGCTGTGGTGCTCACACATTTGATGAAACACTTTAGTTGTGGTACTAGAACACATTCTGGTTGTAGTGCTTGTGAAGTGCTCACACACATATGGCTGAAAGTCTAGAAATCACCAACTCTGGATTTCAGCACAGACATGTCAGACAGCAAAGCTGTCAGTGTCTCTCCTGGCCCTAATTGTGGTATATGTGGGCAACACTGGGATCAATTTCCCAGTCATACTCTTTCAAGATAGGTTCTTTGACCATTGGACCAACCCTAGGGCTCCTATTTCTATTTATAATTATCTAAAATATAATATAAAATATAAATAAAATATAATATAATCTAAAATATAATAGTTATATTTTATTGATGAACATTTATTTATCATCATATAAATATTTGTATTTGTATAAATATTGTATGTCTTCGGGTTACCGTGTTGACAAAGCATACCTACCACCCAAGTGTTTCCATAGCTCCATCCATTGGACCTTTTCAGGCTATTTCTCAACCCCTTTCTTAACCTCAGTTCTGTGATCAGCGTCTAAGAATTTGATATCTTTGGACATTGTCTCTTTCTTGGCTTTTTTCCCCCAAATATTTCACATGAGTGAGATCATCTGATGTTTGTCTCTCTTCCTCTGATTTATTTCACCAATGATACCTCCATCTTGTTGCCAATTCTCTTGTAGTAAGTACTAGACTTTACCTTTTCTGATGAATTAATAGTACCAATTGGATATATTACATTATGGTAATTAAGCTGCCATCTTCAAAATTATGATATCATCAAATGTTCTGTAGAGAAGAACCAAAGTTGCAAACACTGGGCCCAAATTAAACCATTCTAGATATTCTTGGTCTTCTCCATGACCCTAAATGAGGAGCAGGCTTGTGGAACATAGGTGAGCAATCTCTTCTGTGTTCTGCCCTAACTTCAAATCCACAGAATTGTAAGCGTAATTAAGACTAACCTAGAAATATCTAGAAAGATAAAGATTAACCTGTTGATAATATTTCTATCTGGGTCAGCAGGACTCCAAGTGGTGGGTTTCTTACAAAGGACTCTAGTCCAAAGTACATACAGTGAGGAAACAGAAATCACTGTGCAGCTTCAAGTTTGAAGAATTTGAACCTGGGAAAAGAGATGCTTGTAAAAAAAACAAAAATGGAGACGACAGGTATGAAAAGCTGATGCTATAGCTGAAGTATGCAACTAACTTTTAGAGATTTAGTTTTTCAGGAATTGTGAAAAAGTACTTGGGGTGGTCATTGCTGCTGGAAGTTCCAAAGGAAATGCATAGAGGTTGTGAAATTCCAGACTAAGAATGTCTACCCACACTTTTTTCTCTGCCTTCTAAACCTGGAATCTTTCCCTTCGGTGAAATTTAACACAGACTTCTATTGATAAGGCATTCCAAGAAATAGAACAGAGATTACAAAAGGGTTATCTTCAAGAATAAGAAGCAACTGCTCTAAGAAATTGTAAATCATTAATTCTTTAAAGTGTATATTTTTTATTTTATAAACTTTTGTGTACATATCTAAATGCAAAACTGCCATCACAAATTTATGTAAGGTGATCACACTTCATAATCAAATCTTCCATCACCTTTGCTCTATTGGTAAGAAGAAAATGGTGGGCTTGCCCAGACTCAAGACAAAGGGGATCCTACAAAAGATTGACTACCAGAAGGGGAAATCACAAGTCTACCATATCACTATTTACTGTGAAAGGGAGAAAGATGCAAAAATACATACTGAAAATCACAATTTTTATCCATGTTAGCTGTAAACCTACACCTCAGTTTTTAAAAACCAACATCTGGAAAACTTTTACATGATATATGTTTTAATTTATAATTTTTAGTTTGATTTCTTTGCCCCTGCAAATGGCAATCATATTGGCTGGATTTTTGTTTAAACCTAGTCTAACTCTTATTAGAATTTATGTAGAATTTTCAATAGAAAGCTGAACATAAAAATCAATGTGAAAAGTCTTTTGAGTCAAGCATTCTTCAAGTTTTGTTCGAGAATTGCTCTTTGTTTTACTTTGAATTTCGTTCAAATTGCATGTTGTTGGTTCTAAACAAACAAGGGCGATTGCAAATGGAAATCACCGAATAGGCAGAAGTTTACTGACCTCTGTTGGCCAGACTTAAAACTGATACCTTATCCCTCTCAGAAAGGCCATGTAAAGCACTTCAGGGAAATTGCTGGAAGGTATATAATGCTTTCAAGAAGACCTATGGCCAAGAAGACCTCAAGATGTCAACTAGTCAAAATGGGATAGAACTCTGTGTGAAACATATAGGAACTCATTTAGAATGTCAAAAATGTATGCCACCTCAGTTTATTCCCTAGGAGTGATTAGAACATTTGAAATAATCAAACTATTTAGAAATCCACACTCTATTAGTGGGTAATTAGCCATAGAAGACTATTCAGGAGTCTACACTAGAGAAATGGGCACTGCAGTATTTCCAAATCTGCACCAGAGCCTGTTAGTTAGCATTAAAAATTACCTGAAAGTGTTGTTTATTTTTAGAAGAATTCATGTTTGAGATACGAAATTAACCAGAAATATGCAGATGTCTCATTCCTTTTGTGAGCAAGATATAAGAATATACCAGTAAATATTTGTCTATGGTGGCAAATTTGGTCCAAATTTTGCTTTGATCAGTATATTTAATAATGAGGCTATAAACACATCAGTAAGTCCCTAACTCATCCAATTAGAAATCTTCATAGGCATTGAAAGTCACCAAAGAAAAGCTGATGATTGTGAGTTGAGTTAATTCTTTACTTTTAAAACTTGGTACTGGGCATAGCTCAATGACAGAGTACCAGCCCTGCGAGAGTGAAGCTGAGAGTTCTAGCTCATAACCACCAACAGGGGCCCAGTTCAGAGCAGTGGTACTGCTGTTTGGGAGCCCCAGTGGTCCACACAGTGTGGGATCTCTGGCATACTGCAAATATGCGTGTGCAAGATCCAGAGTTAAAATGTGCAGACACCGTGGCTAGATGTGTGATCCCTAGTGGATACATGTGTGAGCACTGCAGTCACACGTGTTATCCACAGTGATCTTGCAATGACATTGTGTATGAACGCTGTAACTAAAGAGTGCGCTTCTGGCAAGCACATGAGAGTACTGCAATCAAGAGTATGCAGCTCTTGGTCACTCCAGGTCATCAAGAAGATCAGCTTGGTAATCAACAAACAGAATGGCGTCAAAAACAGAATTCGACAGACGTTTTACAAACCTTTGTGGTAAATGATTGTAAAATCTGATTGAATAATTTCCTTCTTATGTTTTCATTAAGATAATTGACCAATATATTTCTTCAAGATGTTTTTCTTAGAGTTTATCCAAAATCCCATCTGTTGTAATTTACATTTGACTCACTGAATAAGAAAAAATGAACTGGGCTGGAAAGATAGCACAGGAAGTAAAGCACTTTCCTTACATGTGGCTGATACTTATTGTGGGGTTGGGGTCAGAACCAGATCTCCATAATTTAAGGACATAATTTAAGGACTCCATAGATTGCAAAAAAACTCATCATCACCCAGTTAGTTAACACATATTACTTTAAATATTTATGGATTTTGTGTGATAAATATTTATATTTATGTTCTATTAGCAAAATTTCAGTTCATTAACACATTGTTGTCAATTATAATCACCATATTTTAGCTCAGACCTTATTTATCCTATAGCTAAAAAATGTCATAGAGCCTCTCTGTTTTCCTCATCTCTCAACTTCTGAGCTAATTTTCTACCGTTTCTATGACTTTTATTTTTTAATAGTTTCTATGTAAATGATGCCTGGAAATACTTGTCTTTCTGTCTGGCTTGATTTACTTAACAATAGGCACTTAGGATTCAGCATATTGTTGCAAATAGCAGGGTTTCTTTACTTCTATGCTTGAAATGCATTACATTGTGTATAAGTATGTGTGCATTTACCACATTTTAATTTTTTGCCTGTTGATAAATTCGTAGGCTGATTCCACAACATGAATATTCCAAATAAAGATGCACAAAACATAGGAATGCAAATATCTCTTCAACATCTTGTTTAATTTTCTTTGAATAGATACCCAGAAGAGGAAGTACACTAGGTTTGTTTCTAGTTTATTGAGAAATATTGACAGATAAATAATCAACAAATAGAAGATTCATAATAGTGAGTTCTTAGAAGTTTGAGTATGACACTCTCAAAATTGACTACTTTGAAGTCTGATCTTTCTGGTAGTTTGTTGAATATTTATTCCTTATATTGAAACTCCTTAGGCTTGAAATCTTTGGAATAAAGTCTGCTTTAATTACCAAAAAAACAATTTAGTATTGATATCAGTTTTTGAGAAACAGAAAATTAAAACTCTAGGATTAGTTCTATGATCTGAATGCAGTTAAGGGATATAAACTTTATTGCTAGTAAAAACTGAGATTCAATATATGTATTCATGCTGAGAAGTGCTATATTTTCTTTTTTTTCTTTTTGGTTTTTGGGTCACACCCGGCAACGCTCAGGGGTTACTCCTGGCTCTACACTCAGAAATCGCTCCTGGCAGGCTCGGGGGACCATATGGGATGCTGGGATTCGAACCACTGTCCTTCTGCATCCTACTTCCATGCTATCTCCCCGGCCCCGAAGTGCTATATTTTCTAATATTTTAGATAATTTATGTCTAATTATTCTAAGTCAGTATTCTTTCAGGTAAATAGAAAATGCTCTTTATGTTTTCAAATAGGGAATTAGAGTTTCACACCTGTAGAAAAGGGGAGGTAGAGAAGCTTGATGCCAGCACCTTAGAAGCGGTTGACCCTCAAGAGTTGCAATACTTTTGTGGTCTTTTCACTTGTCAACTGCTCATCATCTGCTTGCAACTGTTATTAGAATTTCAAGTGCTCCAATCCAATTTTCATGGCTCCATCCTTCTCAGTTAACCCCTTAGCATTTGTAAAAGAGATCTAAATAAGTTAACTGCTGAGCTCAACTTTCATTGGTATCCCACCAACTAGAGGACTGTGTTTAAGAAGAAACTCTTTTTTTGTTTGTTTGTTTTTGTTTTGGGGTCACACCCAGCAGTGTTCAAGGGGTTACTCCTGGCTATGAGCTCAGTAATCACTCCTGGCAGGCTCGGGGGACCATATGGGATGCGGAGATTTGAACCACTGTCCGTCTGCATGCAAGGCAAACATCTTACCTCCATGCTATCTCTCCAGCCCCAAGAAGAAACTCTTAATGATCTTTGATGTTTTTATTGGGGCAGGTCACATATAGGAATGGCTAATCACTTTCATGGTTGACTACAATTACTCTGTTTCTAACCCCTGCAGAGATCAAACTGTTATCACAACATCCTTTCTCTCTGTCCCCACCATAAATTACATGGTTAGTATAAACTAACTGGAGTGGTATAAAGTTCCAGACAAGGAAAGTTACTCTTTTTTTTTTTTTTTTTTTTGTGGTTTTTGGGTCACACCCGGCAGTGCTTAGGGGTTATTCCTGGCTCCAGGCTCAGAAATTGCTCCTGGCAGGCACGGGAGGGCCATATGGGACGCCGGGATTCGAACCGATGACCTCCTGCATGAGAGGCAAACGCCTTACCTCCATGCTATCTCTCCGGCCCCGGAAAGTTACTCTTATGAAGTAAGATTTTTCCAAAATCTTGGTATTTCCAATGATCCAGTTGGCTCAAATTTTACTTTGGAATGTGCAAGGTTTGAATAACTTAAACCAGCTGAGTTGAACCTTTGTTACCAACCCAGATTCACTTAAATTTGGACCTATAGGAACTACAGAGATGATCTGATTTAATGTCCCCCTTTTAATTAATTTAATTAATTTACTTAATTTACTTTTTTTCTCATTAAATTGTTTTAGTTCATTCCAAACTTCTGTAGCTGATTTTTGGTGAAGTAGCTTCCATTAAAAAGCACTGATTTGTTACTACTTTTCTCTTCTTCAAACAAAACCACACAAATTGAACTAGCTAGGCCTGCCTCCCAGTTAGAGGGGGAAATTAGGGAGGCACCTAGACCAATCAGGTGCAAGACTACTATGTAGTAGGATAGGTACATAGGGGACCACATATTCTAGCAGCCCTGGGGGTGAGGGAAGAGGATACGGGAGATAGGACAAAAACGGAGGTGTAGGGAGGACAATTTGGAGATGCAAATCCCCCCTGATCTTATGGAAATATTTAACTAAAATATTATTGTCAACAACATGTAAACCACTATGATCAAAATAAAAATTATATTAAAAAAAAGAGCACTGATTTGGGTTGAGAGAGAGAGAGAGTATAGTGGGTAAAGAGCTTGCCTTGCATGTGGCCTGCTCTGATTTGATCCTGGGTACATTATAGGGTAACCCTAACCTCACAGGAATGATATCTGAGAAACTGAGAAAAGAGCTAGAAATAAGCCCTGAAAATTGCTGGATGTGGCTGCTCCACATAAGAGGCTGAAGGGGCCAGAGAGAAATACAATTGGTAGTGTTTACCTTATACATGATCAACTTGGTTTAATCTTTGGCACCTCATATTGTCCCCCAAACCCATCACCACTGATATCTAAACACAGAACTAGGAGTAAGCCTAGAGTACAGTTAGGTGCCCCCAAAACAGTAAATAAATAAGTAAATTAAAAATTAGACTAATAACCTAAAACTGCTATTCATATACACAAAGACCCACAAAATGTTTACTTTCTTTTAGAAGGGTTTATTATTAAGCAATGTATTGTTATAACCAACCAGTCTTTTACTGTTAAACTTAAATGGCCAATTGAAACAAATAACTCAGACAGTTCTTCCACTATTGATGAAACTGGGGTGGCAGGTATTATGAATATTAATTTAGCCTTCTGATCTTGCTGAGCAGACACAATGACCTTGTTATTTCTGACTGCCTTCATGACCACTGCTTTGATGACACCATAGCAACAGTTTGCTTCATGTCATGAATAATAGAGAAACTCTGTATTTACATGCACTGCCAGGAATCATATTATTTATGGCTGCATCTGCAGGCTTTTAGTACTTGGGTCATCTCCTAGCTTTTCCCCAGAATGACAATCAACTTTTTGCTTAACAAATTGCTAGCATTCTGAGTTTTGTGATAGTCCAGCATAGGTGGACATTCAGCATTGGATTGGCCTGCATTGTTCAGACCTTAGCTGTGAAACCTACTACTTCTTTTGAGGAAGCACTTTTGTTGTCTCCTACTACATTGCCAAAACAAACACCTTTTGACAGACACACTTTTAACAACAAAGCCCCCAATGTCCCCTGGAAGAGCTTAACTCAGAGCTTCATTGCAGCAGAATTGGCTTCAGTTGGAATTCTGACTAGAGGCAATGTAACTACCATGCCAGGTCTGAGAGCATCAGATTGAACTCAGCTCATAGGGCAAGTACCAGCTAGTACCTGCAATCATGTACCCATCCTGGAGGTTAAGTACATAAACTTGGATGAGCACTGAGTTGTGTGATTTTACAGGCATTACCATCTTTGCAGAGGACTTTCCATCCCTTAAGCCATGGCATGTGAGCATCTGACTCCAGCATATTATTGTAGTTCCAACCAGAAACTGGCACAAATGCCAATTTTCTTACTGTCAGTGCTGACATTTACCATTTTCTCGAGTCTCTTTTGGCTGTAGGATGGCTCACTGGAATTCATTTTGTTCACACCAACAATTAGTGGTTTTAAACCCAGTGTATAAGCTTTCAATTCTATGTGAAAAAGTTGCCAAAGACTATAGAGTTAACTAATAGAACTTGGATCAAATATTTTTCTAGAAAATGACACTCTCTTTCTATGAACCAATGTTCTATTTCAATCATGTCTCATGTGAAATACCTTGGAATAATAAACATGTTTTTATATTATTTTGCTAAGCCCTGAGAATCTCAGAAGCTTTTCATTGAATATCTTGGGTATTTAAAATTGTTATTAAGTCTTTCTGCCAAATATATCACAGTTAAGTTTTAGAGAAGGATTATGGGAAAATAATTAGGAACCATAGGATCATTAGAACATAAAATTGTTCCTCAAGTTTGGCTACATTTGGAGTGTAGTAATAATTAATAAATTTTTTGAGCATACTATTATTCCTTTGAATAGTTAAATGCCAAATCCAATTGATGCTTTTCTTTTTTTTTTAATTTTTTTTTATTTAAACACCTTGATTACATACATGATTGTGTTTGGGTTTCAGTCATGTAAAGAACGCCACCCATCACCAGTGCAACATTCCCACCACCAATGTCCCAAGTCTCCCTCCTCCCCACCTAACCCCTGCCTGTACTCTAAACAGGCTCTCCATTTCCCTCATATATTCTCATTATTAGGAAAGTTCAGAATGTAGTTATTTCTCTAACTAAACTCATCACTCTTTGTGGTGAGCTTCCTGAGGTGAGCTGGAACTTCCAGCTCTTTTCTCTTTAGTGTCTGAAAATTATTATTGCAAGAATGTCTTTCATTTTTCTTAAAACCCATAGATGAGTGAGACCATTCTGCGTTTTTCACTCTCTCTCTGACTTATTTCACTCAGCATAATAGATTCCGTGTACATCCATGTATAGGAAAATTTCATGACTTCATCTCTCCTGACAGCTGCATAATATTCCATTGTGTATATGTACCACAGTTTCTTTAGCCATTCATCTGTTGAAGGGCATCTTGGTTGTTTCCAGAGTCTTGCTATGGTAAATAGTGCTGCAATGAATATGGGTGTAAGGAAGGGGTTTTTGTACTGTATTTTTGTGTTCTTAGGGTATATTCCTAGGAGTGGTATAGCTGGATCATATGGGAGCTCGATTTCAAGTTTTTGGAGGAATCTCCATATCGCTTTCCATAAAGGTTGAACTAGACGGCATTCCCACCAGCAGTGGATAAGAGTTCCTTTCTCTCCACATCCCCGCCAACACTGTTTATTCTCATTCTTTGTGATGTGTGCCATTCTCTGTGGTGTGAGGTGGTATCTCATCGTTGTTTTGATTTGCATCTCCCTGATGATTAGTGATGTGGAGCACTTTTTCATGTGTCTTTTGGCCATTTGTATTTCTTTTTTGTCAAAGTGTCTGTTCATTTCTTCTCCCCATTTTTTGATGGGATTAGATGTTTTTTTCTTGTAAAGTTCTGTCAGTGCCTTGTATATTTTGGAGATTAGCCCCTTATCTGATGGGTATTGGGTGAATAGTTTCTCCCACTCAGTGGGTGGCTCTTGTATCCTGGGCACTATTTCCTTTGAGGTGCAGAAGCTTCTCAGCTTAATATATTCCCATCTGTTAATCTCTGCTTTCACTTGCTTGGAGAGTGCAGTTTCCTCCTTGAAGATGCCTGTAATGTCCTGGAGTGTCTTGCCTATGTGCTGTTCTATATATCTTATGGTTTTGGGGCTGATATCGAGGTCTTTAATCCATTTGGATTTTACCTTCGTACTTGATGATAGCTGGGGGTCTAAGTTCAATTTTTTGCAAGCAGCTATCCAATTGTGCCAACACCACTTGTTGAAGAGGCTTTCTTTGCTCCATTTAGGATTTCTTGCTCCTTTATCAAAAATTAGGTGATTGTATGTCCGGGGAACATTTTCTGAGTATTCAAGCCTATTCCACTGATCAGAGGGCCTGTCCTTATTCCAATACCATGCTGTTTTGATAACTATTGCTTTGTAGTACAGTTTAAAGTTGGGGAAAGTAATTCCTCCCATATTCTTTTTCCCGATGATTGCTTTGGCTATTCGAGGGTGTTTATTGTTCCAAATGAATTTCAAAAGTGTCTGATCCACTTCTTTGAAGAATGTCATGGGTATCTTTAGAGGGATAGCATTAAATCTGTATAATGCCTTGGGGAGTATTGACATTTTGATGATGTTAATCCTGCCAATCCACGAGCAGGGTATGCATTTCCATTTCCACGTGTCCTCTCTTATTTCTTGGAGCAGAGTTTTATAGTTTTCTCTGTATAGGTCCTTCACATTTTTAGTCAAGTTGATTCCAAGATATTTGAGTTTGTGTGGCACTATTGTGAATGGGGTTGTTTTCTTAATGTCCATTTCTTCTTTATTACTGTTGGTGTATAGAAAGGCCATTGATTTTTGTGTGTTAATTTTGTAGCCTGCCACCTTGCTATATGAGTCTATTGTTTCTAGAAGCTTTTTGGTAGAGTCTTTAGGGTTTTCTAAGTAGAGTATCATGTCATCTGCAAACAGTGAGAGCTTGACTTCTTCCTTTCCTATCTGGATTCCCTTGATATCTTTTTCTTGCCTAATCGCTATAGCAAGTACTTCCAGTGCTATGTTGAATAGGAGTGGTGAGAGAGGACAGCCTTGTCTTGTACCAGAATTTAGAGGGAAGGCTTTTAGTTTTTCTCCGTTGAGGATAATATTTGCTGTTGGCTTGTGGTAGATGGCTTCAACTAGATTGAGAAAGGTTCCTTCCATTCCCATCTTGCTGAGAGTTTTGATCAAGAATGGGTGTTGGACCTTATCAAATGCTTTCTCTGCATCTATTGATATGATCATGTGGTTTTTATTTTTCTTGTTATTGATGTTGTGTATGATGTTGATAGATTTACGGATGTTAAACCAGCCTTGCATTCCTGGGATGAAACCTACTTGATCATAGTGGATGATCTTCTTAATGAGGCATTGAATCCTATTTGCCAGGATTTTGTTGAGGATCTTTGCATCTGCATTCATCAGCGATATTGGTCTGTAATTTTCTTTTTTTGTAGCATCTCTGTCTGGTTTAGGTATCAAGGCGATGTTGGCTTCATAAAAGCTATTTGGAAGTGTTTCCGTTTGTTCAATTTCATGAAAGAGTCTTGCCAGGATTGGTAGTAGTTCCTCTTGGAAAGTTTGAAAGAATTCATTAGTGAATCCATCTGGGCCTGGGCTTTTGTTTTTCGGCAGACCTTTGATTACCATTCTAATTTCATCAATGGTGATGGGGTGTTTAGATATGCTACATCCTCTTCCTTCAACCGTGGAAGATTAAAAGAGTCCAAGAATTTATCCATTTCTTCCAGGTTCTCATTTTTAGTGGCATAGAGTTTCTCAAAGTAGTTTCTGATTACCCTTTGAATCTCTCTCATATCAGTAGTGATCTCTCCTTTTTCATTCCTAATACGAGTTATCAAGTTTCTCTCTCTCTCTTTCTTTGTTAGGTTTGCCAGTGGTCTATCAATCTTGTTTATTTTTTCAAAGAACCAACTTCTGCTTTCGTTGATCTTTCGGATTGTTTTTTGGGTTTCCACTTCATTGATTTCTGCTCTCAGCTTTGTTATTTCCTTCTGTCTTCCTATTTTTGGGTTCTTTTGTTGAGCATTTTCTAGTTCTATTAGCTGTGTCATTAGGCTACTCAGGTAAGCTCCTTCTTCCTTCCTGATGTGTGCTTGCAAAGCTATAAATTTTCCTCTCAGTACTGCTTTTGCTGTGTCCCATAAGTTCTGATAGTTTGTGTCTTGATTGTCATTTATTTCCAGGAACCTTTTGATTTCCTCCTTGATTTCATCTCGGACCCACTGGTTATTGAGTATGAGGCTGTTTAACTTCCAGGTGTTAAGGTTTTTCTTCTGAGTCCCTTTGGAATTCACAAATAATTTCAGAGCCTTGTGGTCAGCAAAGGCAGTCTGCAAAATTTCTATCCTCTTGATCTTATGGAGGTATGTTTTATGTGCCAGCATGTAGTCTATCCTGGAGAATGTCCCATGTACATTGGAGAAGAATGTGTATCCAGGTTTCTGGGGGTGGAGTGTCCTATATATATCCACTAAGCCTCTTTCTTCCATTTCTCTCCTCAGGTCTAGTATATTCTTGTTGGGTTTCAGTCTGGTTGACCTATCCAGTGTTGACAAAGCCATGTTAAGGTCCCCCACAATTATTGTGTTGTTATTGATATTATTTTTCAGATTTGTCAACAGTTGTATTAAATATTTTGCTGGCCCCTCATTCGGTGCATATATGTTTAGGAGAGTTATTTCTTCCTGCTCTACATACCCCTTGATTAATATAAAATGTCCATCTTTGTCCCTTACAACCTTCCTGAGTATAAAGTTTGCATTATCTGATATTAGTATGGCCACTCCAGCTTTTTTATGGGTGTTGTTTGCTTGGATAATTTTTCTCCAGCCTTTTATTTTGAGTCTATGTTTGTTCTGACTATTCAGGTGCGTTTCTTGTAGGCAGCAGAAGGTTGGATTGAGTTTTTTGATCCATTTAGCCACTCTGTGTCTCTTAACTGGTGCATTTAGTCCATTGACATTGAGAGAAAGAATTGTCCTGGGATTTAACGCCATCTTTATATCAAAATTTGGTGTGTCTTTTGGGTAGTCTTGTCTTAGATTAGGTCTTTCAGTTTTTCTCTTAAGACTGGTTTTGTGTCTGTGAAGTTTCTGAGCTGTTTTTTGTCTGTGAAACCATGTATTCTTCCGTCAAACCGGAAAGTGAGTTTTGCTGGGTATAGTATTCTGGGTGAAGCATTCATTTCATTCAGTCTTGTCACAATATCCCACCACTGCTTTCTGGCATTGAGTGTTTCTGGTGACAGGTCTGCTGTAAATCTCAGGGAAGCTTGCTTGAATGTAATTTCCCCTTTTGATCTTGCTGTTTTCAGAATTCTGTCTCTATCTGTGGGATTTGTCATTGTGACTAGGATGTGTCTTGGGGTGTTTTTTCTGGGGTCTCTTTTGGTTGGTACTCTTCGAGCATGTAGGATTTGATCACCTATATTCTTTAGCTCTGGAAGTTTCTCTTTAATGATGTTCTTGACCATTGATTCTTCCTGGGAATTTTCTTCCTGGGTCTCTGGGACTCCAATGATTCTTAAGTTGTTTCTGTTGATCTTATCATAGACTTCTATTTTCATCTGTTCCCATTCTTTGACTAATTTTTTCATTGTCTGCTCATTTGCTTTAAGTTTTTTGTCCAATCTCTCCTGCTGTATGGAATTGTTATGTATCTCATCTTCCACAGCACCAAGTCTATTCTCAGCTTCTGACATCCTGTCCCAGAGCTTATCCATTTTGTCATTCACTTCGTTTACTGACTTTTTCAGGCCTGTTAGTTGACATGTTATTTCAGTTTGGAGTTTTGTGATTTCTGTCTTCATATTTTCTTGGTTCTTATTAGTGTTCTGTTCAACTCGATCCATGGTTTCTTTTTTTTTTTTTTTTTTTTTTTTTTTTAAATTAGACCATAAATTCCTTTAATGAGTTTGCATAGTAATATGTTATTTCTTTTTTTTTTTTTTTTTTTTTTAATTTTTTTTTTTATTTAAACACCTTGATTACATACATGATTGTGTTTGGGTTTCAGTCATAAAAGGAACACCACCCATCACCAGTGCAACATTCCCATCACCCAAGTCCCAAATCACCCTCCTCCCCACCCAACCCCCGCCTGTACCCTAAACAGGCTCTACATTTCCCTCATACATTCTCAATATTAGGACAGTTCAAAATGTAGTTATTTCTCTAACTAAACTCATCACTCTTTGTGGTGAGCTTCCTGAGGTGAGCTGGAACTTCCAGCTCTTTTCTCTTTTGTGTCTGAAATTTATAATTGCAAGAATGTCTTTCATTTTTCTTAAAACCCATAGATGAGTGAGACCATTCTGCGTTTTTCTCTCTCTCTCTGACTTATTTCACTCAGCATAATAGATTCTGTGTACATCCATGTATAGGAAAATTTCATGACTTCATCTCTCCTGACAGCTGCATAATATTCCATTGTGTATATGTACCACAGTTTCTTTAGCCATTCGTCTGTTGAAGGGTATCTTGGTTGTTTCCAGAGTCTTGCTATGGTAAATAGAGCTGCAATGAATATAGGTGTAAGGAAGGGGTTTTTGTATTGTATTTTTGTGTTCCTAGGGTATATTCCTAGGAGTGGTATAGCTGGATCGTATGGGAGCTCGATTTCCAGTTTTTGGAGGAATCTCCATATCGCTTTCCATAAAGGTTGAACTAGACAGCATTCCCACCAGCAGTGGATAAGAGTTCCTTTCTCTCCACATCCCCGCCAACACTGTTTATTCTCATTCTTTGTGATGTGTGCCATTCTCTGGGGTGTGAGGTGGTATCTCATCGTTGTTTTGATTTGCATCTCCCTGATGATTAGTGCTGTGGAACATTTTTTCATGTGTCTTTTGGCCATGCGTATTTCTTCTTTGTCAAAGTGTCTGTTCATTTCTTCTCCCCATTTTTTGATGGGGTTAGATGTTTTTTTCTTGTAAAGTTCTGTCAGTGCCTTGTATATTTTGGAGATTAGCCCCTTATCTGATGGGTATTGGGTGAATAGTTTCTCCCACTCAGTGGGTGGCTCTTGTATCCTGGGCACTATTTCCTTTGAGGTGCAGAAGCTTCTCAGCTTAATATATTCCCATCTGTTAATCTCTGCTTTCACTTGCTTGGAGAGTGCAGTTTCCTCCTTGAAGATGCCTGTAATGTCCTGTAGTGTTTTGCCTATGTGCTGTTCTATATATCTTATGGTTTTGGGGCTGATATCGAGGTCTTTAATCCATTTGGATTTTACCTTTGTACATGATGTTAGCTGGGGGTCTAAGTTTAATTTTTTGCAAGTGGCTATCCAATTGTGCCAACACCACTTGTTGAAGAGGCTTTCCCTGCTCCATTTAGGATTTCCTGCTCCTTTATCAAAAATTAGATGGTTGTATCTCTGGGGAACATTTTCTGAGTATTCAAGCCTATTCCACTGATCTGAGGACCTATCCTTATTCCAATACCATGCTGTTTTGATAACTGTTGCTTTGTAGTACAGTTTAAAGTTGGGAAAAGTAATTCCTCCCATATTCTTTTTCCCAATGATTGCTTTAGCTATTCGAGGGTGTTTATTGTTCCAAATGAATTTCAAAAGTGTCTGATCCACTTCTTTGAAGAATGTCATGGGTATCTTTAGAGGGATGGCATTAAATCTGTATAATGCCTTGGGGAGTATTGACATTTTGATGATGTTAATCCTGCCAATCCATGAGCAGGGTATGTGTTTCCATTTCCGTGTGTCCTCTCTTATTTCTTGGAGCAGAGTTTTATAGTTTTCTTTGTATAGGTCCTTCACATATTTAGTCAAGTTGATTCCAAGATATTTGAGTTTGTGTGGTACTATTGTGAATGGGGTTGTTTTCTTAATGTCCATTTCTTCTTTATTACTGTTGGTGTATAGAAAGGCCATTGATTTTTGTGTGTTAATTTTGTAGCCTGCCACCTTGCTATATGAGTCTATTGTTTCTAGAAGCTTTTTGATAGAGTCTTTAGGGTTTTCTAAGTAGAGTATCATGTCATCTGCAAACAGTGAGAGCTTGACTTCTTCCTTTCCTATCTGGATTCCCTTGATATCCTTTTCTTGCCTAATCGCTATAGCAAGTACTTCCAGTGCTATGTTGAATAGGAGTGGTGAGAGAGGACAGCCTTGTCTTGTGCCAGAATTTAGAGGGAAGGCTTTCAGTTTTTCTCCATTGAGGATAATATTTGCCACTGGCTTGTGGTAGATGGCCTTCACTATATTGAGAAAGGTTCCCTCCATTCCCATCTTGCTGAGAGTTTTGATCAAGAA
This sequence comes from Suncus etruscus, assembly GCF_024139225.1. NCBI lineage: Eukaryota > Metazoa > Chordata > Mammalia > Eulipotyphla > Soricidae > Suncus > Suncus etruscus. The sequence goes on from NC_064858.1 coordinate 92,223,183, forward strand.
TGGGTGTTGGACCTTATCAAATGCTTTCTCTGCATCTATTGATATGATCATGTGGTTTTTATTTTTCTTGTTATTGATGTTGTGTATTATGTTGATAGATTTACGGATGTTAAACCAGCCTTGCATTCCTGGGATGAAACCTACTTGATCGTAGTGGATGATCTTCTTAATGAGGCATTGAATCCTATTTGCCAGGATTTTGTTGAGGATCTTTGCATCTGCATTCATCAGTGATATTGGTCTGTAATTTTCTTTTTTGGTAGCGTCTCTGTCTGGTTTAGGTATCAAGGTGATGTTGGCTTCATAAAAGCTATTTGGAAGTGTTTCTGTTTGTTCAATTTCATGAAAGAGTCTTGCCAAGATTGGCAGTAGTTCCTCTTGGAAAGTTTGATAGAATTCATTAGTGAATCCATCTGGACCTGGGCTTTTGTTTTTCGGCAGACATTTGATTACTGTTTTAATTTCATCAATGGTGATGGGGGTGTTTAGATATGCTACATCCTCTTCTTTCAACCGTGGAAGATTATAAGAGTCCAAGAATTTATCCATTTCTTCCAGGTTCTCATTTTTAGTGGCATAGAGTTTTTCAAAGTAGTTTCTGATTACCCTTTGAATCTCTGTCATATCAGTAGTGATCTCTCCTTTTTCATTCCTGATACGAGTTATCAAGTTTCTCTCTCTCTCTTTCTTTGTTAGGTTTGCCAGTGGTCTATCAATCTTGTTTATTTTTTCAAAGAACCAACTTCTGCTTTCGTTGATCTTTCGGATTGTTTTTTGAGTTTCCACTTCGTTGATTTCTGCTCTCAGCTTTGTTATTTCCTTCTGTCTTCCTGTTCTTGGGTCTTTTTGTTGAGCATTTTCTAGTTCTATTAGCTGTGTCATTAAGCTACTCAGGTAAGCTCCTTCTTCCTTCCTGATGTGTGCTTGCAAAGCTATAAATTTTCCTCTCAGTACTGCTTTTGCTGTGTCCCATAAGTTCTGAGAGTTTGTGTCTTTATTGTCATTTGTTTCCAGGAACCTTTTTATTTCCTCCTTGATTTCATCTCGGACCCACTGGTTATTGAGCATGAGGCTGTTTAACTTCCAGGTGTTAAAGTGTTTCTTCTGAGTCCCTTTGGAGTTCACAAATAATTTCAGAGCCTTGTGGTCAGCGAAGGTAGTCTGCAAAATTTCTATCCTCTTGATCTTATGGAGGTATGTTTTATGTGCCAGCATGTAGTCTATTCTGGAGAATGTACCATGTACATTGGAGAAGAATGTGTATCCAGGTTTCTGGGGATGGAGTGTCCTATATATATCCACTAGGCCTCTTTCTTCCATTTCTCTCCGCAGGTCTAGTATATTCTTGTTGGGTTTCAGTCTGGTTGACCTGTCCAGTGTTGACAAAGCCGTGTTTAGGTCCCCCACAATTATTGTGTTGTTGTTGATATTATTTTTCAGATTTGTCAGCAGTTGTATTAAATATTTTGCTGGCCCCTCATTCGGTGCATATATGTTTAGGAGAGTGAATTCTTCCTGCTCTACGTACCCCTTGATTAATATAAAATGTCCGTCTTTGTCCCTTACAACCTTCCTGAGTATAAAGTTTGCATTATCTGATATTAGTATGGCCACTCCAGCTTTTTTATGGGTGTTGTTTGCTTGGATAACTTTTCTCCAGCCTTTTATTTTGAGTCTATGTTTGTTCTGACTATTCAGGTGCGTTTCTTGTAGGCAGCAGAAGGTTGGATTGAGTTTTTTGATCCATTTAGCCACTCTGTGTCTCTTAACTGGTGCATTTAGTCCATTGACGTTGAGAGAAAGAATTGTCCTGGGATTTAACGCCATCTTTATTTCAAAATTTGGTGTGTCTTTTGGGTAGTCTTGTCTTAGATTAGGTCTTTCAGTTTTTCTCTTAAGACTGGTTTTGTGTCTGTGAAGTTTCTGAGCTGTTTTTTGTCTGTGAAACCATGTATTCTTCCATCAAACCGGAAAGTGAGTTTTGCTGGGTATAGTATTCTGGGTGAAGCATTCATTTCATTCAGTCTTGTCACAATATCCCACCACTGCTTTCTGGCATTGAGCGTTTCTGGTGACAGGTCTGCTGTAAATCTCAGGGAAGCTTGCTTGAACATGATTTCCCCTTTTGATCTTGCTGTTTTCAGAATTCTGTCTCTATCTGTGGGATTTGTCATTGTGACTAGGATGTGTCTTGGGGTGGTTTTTCTGGGGTCTCTTTTGGTTGGTACTCTTCGGGCATGCAGGATTTGATCACATATATTCTTTAGCTCTGGAAGTTTCTCTTTAATGATGTTCTTGACCATTGATTCTTCCTGGAAATTTTCTTCCTGGGTCTCTGGGACTCCAATGATTCTTAAGTTGTTTCTGTTGATCTTATCATAGACTTCTATTTTCGTCTGTTCCCATTCTTTGACTAATTTTTCCATTGTCTGCTCATTTGCTTTAAGTTTTTTGTCCAATCTCTCCTGCTGTATGGAATTGTTATGTATCTCATCTTCCACAGCACCAAGTCTATTCTCAGCTTCTGATACCCTGTCCCAGAGCTTATCCATTTTGTCATTCACTTCGTTTACTGAGTTTTTCAGGCCTGTTAGTTGACATGTTATTTCAGTTTGGAGTTTTGTCATTTCTGCCTTCATATTTTCTTGGTTCTTATTAGTGTTCTGTTCAACTCGATCCATGGTTTCTTGGAGTCTGTTGAGCACCTTCCATATTGCTAGTCTAAAGTCCTTATCTGAGAGGTTGATTAGTTGTTCAGTCATTATCTGGTCCTCAGAATTGTCATCTTCATTCTCTATGTCTGATGCTGGCCTGCGCTGTTTCCCCATTGTCACATTTGTATTGTGGGTTTTTCTACGTGTTGTAGTGGTATTCATTGTCTATATGATGTAGGCAGCACACTCCTCTGGCTCCTCCCTTTCTGGATGGGCTGACTTGCCTCTAAGGGAGGGGAGTCCTCCGTGGATGAAGCCTCACACTGGGTCAAATCTTAGGCCCGAGCATGTAACAGAGAAGACAGTCCAGAGAGAAATGTTTGCTTCTGTGATATAGCGCCGTTCTTAGTGTGATTTTTCCTTCTTGTTGCAATGGAGTTCTTTCCTTAGAAAGAGTGCACGGCCGCGTAGCGAAGCGGAGCGGCCGTGCTCCTCTGAGCCTCTTTTTGCCCCACTCGCAAGAGTTTCACGCAAGAGGACAGTAGACAGACATAGACAGGTCACACTCACAGTCTTTCACAGCTGAGCCCCACTGGGCCGGTGTACTTTCGCGGATTTTCCCCGCCTGGTGTCACACACAGGGAGCCAGCTTTTGCAATGGATAGCCGGTTTTTATGCTCTGAAGTCCCTCCCTGAAAATGGCGTCTGGGCGAGCGAGGTTTCTGGAGGCTCTTTTTGCCCCACTCGCAAGAGTTTCACGCAAGAGGACAGTAGACAGACATAGACAGGTCACACTCACAGTCTTTCACAGCTGAGCCCCACTGGGCCGGTGTACTTTCGCGGATTTTCCCCGCCTGGTGTCACACACAGGGAGCCAGCTTTTGCAATGGATAGCCGGTTTTTATGCTCTGAAGTCCCTCCCTCGATCCATGGTTTCTTGGAGTCCGTTGAGCATCTTCCATATTGCTAGTCTAAAGTCCTTATCTGAGAGGTTGATTAGTTGGTTGGCCATTATCTGGTCATCAGACTTGTCCTCTTCATTCTCTATGTCTGATGCTGGCCTGCGTTGTTTCCCCATTGTCACACTTGTATTTTGGGTTTTTCTACGTGTTGTGGTGGTATTCATTGGCTATATGATGTAGGCAGCACACTTCTCTGGCTCTGCCCTTTCTGGATGGGCTGACTTGTCTCTAGGGGATGGGAGTCCTCCGTGGGTGAAGCCTCACACTGGATCAAATCTTAGGCCCAAGCATTCAACGGAGAAGACAGTCCGAGGAGGAATGCTTGCTTCTGTGTTATAGCTCAGATCTTAGTGTGATTTTTTCTTCTTGTTACGATGGTGTTCTTTTCTTAGAAAGAGCGCACGGCCGCGTAGCGGAGCGGCCGTGCTCTGCTGGAGCCTCTTTTGCCCCACTCCCAAGAGTTTCACGCAAGAGGACAGTAGAGAAACATTTACAAGGAGCACTCACAGTCGGGCTCCACTGGGCGGGCACAGATTCGTGGCTTTTCCCTGCCTGATGTCCCAGACAGGGCAGCTGGCTTCTACGAAAGCCCGCCGGTTTTCGCCTTCTGGAGACCCGCCCTGGAAATGGCGTCTGGAAGCGCAGATTTCTGGAGCCTCTTTTGCCCCACTCCCAAGAGTTTCACGCAAGAGGACAGTAGAGAAACATTTACAAGGAGCACTCACAGTCGGGCTCCACTGGGCGGGCGCAGATTCGTCTAATTGATGCTTTTCTAAAGCACTTACTCCTGATCCCTAGGTTATTTCCCAGGTCTCTTCTATGCTTTTGGGTCAATCTCTAGTTTTGGAATACGAATACCTAATATATTCCACTACAGTTGAACTTCACTTTAGTTAAATATCTGCATAAGTACTCTAAACCTATTTTTTTTTCAAACTTTTCAACTGCAAAACAACAGTGGTCTGTGAATCAGTCTCCAGATTGTTATTTGTATTATTAAACCTGGTGGTTTTTAAAGTTTTCATTCCCATTACTGGCACTAGTCCTTGAACTGGTGGCTGAAAACCACTTCTCAAAATCAAAGAACACATGTAGTAAACCAATGAAAAAATTGGAAATACTTTTATTCTCCTTTGGTATTGTATTGGGGATTGACTACAGGACCTCATACATACAATGCAGTTAATCTACTATTAAGATGTACGCCTAGAAAAGGCTGTTTCTTTTTTCATCTTCTACTTGTGACAATCAGCAATTCTGACCCCTGCCATATGTACCTGGAGTTTTTGTGAGAGCCAGACTCTCAAGGCATATATCCATAAAATAAATCTTTAAATAAACTGTAGGGCAAGTCCAATAGTAACAATTACTCTCCTCCTTTCTATTTTCCCTTGAGATTTTCATTCCATCATTTATATATTTTCTAGCTCACTGTTATAGATCTTCAGGAGTCATCTTTTATGACTTTGGTTGATTCTATTTGCTTATTTTGTTTGTTAAGATTTGGATATATAACAGGTGGGGGTGGGGTGGGATGGAGGGAGATTTGGGACATTGGTGGTGGGAATGTTGCACTGGTGAAGTGGGGTGTTCTTTACATGACTGAAACCTAATCACAATCATATTTGTAATCAAGATGTTTAAATAAATAAAAATGTACTAAAAAGATTTGAATATATAGATAAAATAATTGGTCTTAATTCTTTTTCTCTATTTGTACTCTACATTATTTGCCATGATTTTATACATGGTAAATTGACAGTTTAAAGTTGGATTTGGAAGGATCACAACTAGTGGACCACAGTACAGTGGATAGGGTATTTTTGTCTTGCATGTGTCAGACCCAGGTTCTATTCCCGGCACCCCATATGGTCATCTGAATAACACCACGATTGATTACCGACTGATATTTCAGGAATAATCCCAAATAATTGTTGAGTATGCCTTCCCAATAAAATAAAGTTGGACTTGGCCAAGATTTTCAATTTACCCAATGGACTATCTACAGAGGGGATGCAAGCGGAGGCTTGACATATGCCTTTGTGGTTGGGTTTTCTTCCTCCTATTGTTGTCTGTTGTCAGTGCTATGAAAAGACCATATGCTAGTTGTCTTTCTGTTGTTGGGGAAATGAATGAGACTAAGCAGGACCCAGCTTGCAGTTGGAGTAAATCCCAGTAAAACTCAGTTCAGGTCAGCCAACCCCAGAAGCCTTGTATAGATGCCTTGCATAAAATAAACGACTGTTGTCTCAGGAACTGAATTTTGGCTTGGTTTACTACATGTTGCCATAGTAAGTGCTAACTTCTTCATTAGGCAATATTAGGACATGTGGGAGAAAGGGCAAAAGAGCAAGAAAGTGCAAATTGTCCTCAATATCGTCTCTCTCTCTTTTCTTGGCCTGTTAATACTAAGTCAAACACTGTTGTTTATTTTTGTTGTTGTTTTGTTTTGGGGTCAAACCTGGCAGCGCTCAGGGTTACTCTTGGTTCTGCACTCAGAAATTGTTCCTGGCAGGCTTGATGGACCATATGGGCTGCCAGAATTCAAACCACCATCCATCCTGGATCGGCTGTGTGCAAGGCAAATGCCCTACCACTGTGCTATCTCTCTGGCCCCTTGTGATTGACAGCACAGCTTTTGATTTAGGGGTGAGTGATGTGGCATTGGAAAGCAGCATTAGGGGACTAAATGCAGCCTGGATGCACAGAGCAAAGAGATGATCCTGCTCCAGCAGGGAATCAAGAATGTGGCCTTAAGAGACTTACTTGTACTACTCAACACAGAAAAATAAAAGACCTATACATTTGTTTTATCTCTTTCTGGATATTTCTGATTAATAATTTTGGGTAGGGTTAGTCATGAACAAAGGCAAAATGGTGTAAAGCTAAACTTCGGATAATGTAGGACTCTGGTGCATTGTCACTTAGTGGAGGAGGAGAATGGTAAATACTTTTGCTAGATGCAAATATATCTGCTATGAACTATGTCTGTGGTTCGTAGAAGGTATTACTGAATGGCTTTAACTCATCTCTAGGGATGGGGCCAAGTATATATGAAGATTGAAGATGTGAGTATTTCGCCCCTGTGAATCAAACTACAGAACAACCTGCTGCAAGGGTGGGTAGGGGTCTAGGAGGAGCCTTGAAACATTAGCTGGAGATGGACACAAGTGTTGGGTGTGTGTTGAAACATCATATGCCTGAAATTTTAGGTCATCTAAATAAAAACTGGGAGTGATATTAATGGGAAGAAAATGGTGTTAATGAGAAAACAAATATTTTCTAGTTGTTTGGGTCACACCAGGAGGTGCGCTTGGTGATGGTTGGGAAACCAGATGTGTATTGTGTACAACGAAAGTGTCTTACTTTGCTATATCTACTGTATAATTTTTCCAGCTCTAGGAATTCCTTAAAAATTGATTTTAGTTTTGCCTTCTCAAGCCAGTTTTTTTCCTTGAACATATATCTCACTTGCTTGTTTTTGTCTTTGCTTGCTGCTTGCTATTTCAAGCCTATGTTCTCCCTTGATTGCATATTTTTGCTTGCTTGCTTTTTACTATTTTGGAAAAATCCATGCTCTCTCTTGAACATGCATTTCTCTCCCTTACATTTTCTAAAGTCAATTTTACTCAATAAAATTTTTGTTGCTTGATTTGTTTTTAATTTGAAGCACAACTATTTACAATGCTCCGATAGGTGGTTTCATGCATACAATGTTCCAATACCACACCTACTAGTGTCTGCTTCTCTTTACCACCATATCAGAGTTCTCTCTGAGATACCTTTCCCTCACTGGGGAACTCCTTTATTGATTACTACAAGATAGTAAGTTAGTCAAGTAAAGGAGTGTTATTTACTTGTTGCTGAGCTACATCCCTGGCATGAATAATGGTTTTTAACTGTTTGCATTTGAAAAATGAAAAAGAATTGTGCTCACAACCCTACAATAACTCATATAATCTTGAAATGTTTAATCCTGCTATGGGACAACATGAGATAAGTAAATTGAAATTATATTAACTGTCAGTGACAAATAGTAGACTTAGGGGAAATAAAGTGATAAGATCTCATAGAACAACAATATATCAGAAACCTAATGAGCAACTATGCTAGGATTCTGGAATTAGGGGGCAGCACACAGGGTCTGTTGCCCCTATAGCATAATACTCTCTCTCCTATTAGTCTGATATTACCTGGTTTCATCCTGGTTTCTATTAGGAAAGAGCCTTATTTTTTGGTGCAATGACCCCATTTCTGCCTGCTTATCTTTATAGGGTCATTTCATTTTCCACATTACAGGGTTGAATTTTGAGAAACAAGGTCACCAGTGCATGAGCTTATTTTGGCTCAATTGTTAGCAGCTCAGAATTTTTGCCTTATATTTCCTGAGGGGAGGGGTACATGTTGGTCCCTGCAAGAAGTTGTTTCTTCATGATGAGAGAAACTAGTCAGAAGTCAACAGCAAGAAGAGAAGAGAGCCAGGAGCCCTTCAGAAAAATGGGACCAAGGCCCTGAAAAACTAGACCCATTGTCCACTTTCCTTCTGACTTTTTAGCTTCTTAATCTAGTAGATGTTTCTCGTTGTTTGCTAGTTCAGTTGTTGAGTGATTGGTTGCTGGCTTGTTTGCTGTTGCAAGGAGATAAAGTATTAAGTTGCTTTGATGTCTTATATTTATGAAAGCAATATTTCCCGAGTTTTTTTCTAATTGTGCTTATTTATGGAACTATGCTTCATTCCTGGACTTTTCTAATATTGCTTTTAGATAATATCAGCAAATGAATGCTTTTGTTTTAAATTTGTGACAATCTTAGGAGTAATTCCAGAGTACAAAGTCAGGAGTAACTCCTGAACACTGCTGTTTGTGGCCTAAAACCAAAACAAAGCAAAATAAATTTATGGCAATTGCACACTGAAGAACTTGTGTCTTTCCCTCAGGCACTATTAAAGGCAACACTAGAAGAACTCTGTGTAATGTCCAAGAGAGTCAGAAGAAAACACATGGAAATGGGAAAGAAAGACATAAGAGAGAATAACCAGAGATTCTGATTCCTTTGTTAAGTAAAATAACTCTATTATAAGACTTATGTATACTTTAAACATTATTTTATGTACATGTTACAATGTCTTTATTTTGAGGCTTCTTTCAACAGGGTTAATTTTAGTATAAATATGTCTAACATACTTGTGTGGTGGATGCACTCGGAGCCATGTACACTGATGATAGAGCAATTTTCCTAGGATACCTTGTTTTCTGGAAGGAATGTTTTTGTGTAGTCAGCAAGATGTTAGCAATGTGTAAGCAATGAAATAGGAGGATACCCCTGAGTGGACTCACAAATGGTTCCTGAGATAGGAAAGAATGAACAGTGGACCCCAAATGAAACAAAGAACAAAATCTTAATGATGATAAAATAAAGATCAGATAGGGCTAGTACAACAGGTAGGATGTTTGCCTTGCTGACCTGGGTTAGATCCCTGGAAACTCATGTAATCCCTGAGCACCACCAGGAGTACTTACTGATCACAGAGCCAGAAGTAACCCCTGAGCACTGCAGGTGTGGCCCAAACACCAAACAAAATCAGATAGCCACAAGGATTTGAACTAGAAACAAATGCCTTCAAGGAAAGTTTGCTGTTTGATAGAAAAGTACCAGTTCTTCAAATGTTAGCCAGATATCAAAATGTGTTGTCTAGAGAAATATAGAGAAAATTTTTTATTGCTTTTTGTGCAAATAATACCAATTTGATACATTTATAGAATAATTTAAATGTATTCTTTTCTCAAAAGCAAATACAACACCAAGGAAAAATATGGGAAATAACCTTAATGTAATAGTTTCATCCAAGCATATTTTAGGAAAACTATCCCAGAAGATAGAGAATAGAAAATCTCATTGACTGCATTGAGATGTCAAAATACCATGGCTTATTGGGTCAATAATATTAACACATATATTGAGTAGCAAGGAAAAGGAGATATAAGGTAAGTATATCAAATGAATGACCACACTTGATTTATGCCTCTTTCCTCACTCTTTCTTCTTCCACTTATCTGCCAGATCTTTCAGATGTTTTTCTTTACTAATTATAGGGCTTTACCAGAGAGACTTCTGTGAATCATTTCTCAGACTCAACAAGACCACAGCACGGGATAAAACTGTGATCTAGATCTTATTCCTTCCCAAGATTGTTTCAAAAGACTTAAAGGGAATATCTATATTTTCTTTGTATATTTCTTTGGATGCATTTTCTTAACAGTTGTACTTCTTAATGTATATTTCCATATATAGAGGTAGCTTTTTCCATCTCTCTTTCAGATCTGCTTAGTAGAAAATTCTAATAGATAAGTCTCTCTTGGTATTTGAGTTCAGGTTAGAACCATGTTATAGAGATTGTTTAACTTGTTATTAGTTTTTACACCATAGACACCAGTAGTATCATGTGGCATTGTTTCTTTTTTGCGTAGGCACATTAAAATGGGGGAAATTTTATGTATAGAAAAAAGTTCTATTCTAATAGGGACAGAACTCATAAATTTTATAGTACAAGTGTCTTGTACCCTGAACATTTGTCATAATGACTTGTTTTGTTTTGGGGCCATACCCGGTGACGCTGAGGGGTTGATTACTCTTGGCTATGCACTCAGAAATCGCTCCTGACTGGGGGTGGGGAACCATATGGAATGCCAGGAATTGAACCATGTGGTCCGTCCTACGCTAGTGTGGGCAAGGCAGACACCTTACTACTTGCGCCACCACTCCGGCCCCTGTCATAGTGATTTGACTTAGGCCTTAGCTGATCGAATATTTACTGTCCAACCCCAAATGCTGGATCCCATCTTTGGAACCGACATGGTTTTCTACACCAACACCAGGAATCAAGCTTCAACCTGGGGAAGCTCTAATGCCACCTTGGTATCGACTTATGCCAGGGTGGGTTCATATGCCACCATGATGATTAGGAAACAACTTGCTTTCAGGACAGGTTTCCCTTGCCTCCCCACCTAATGATGAGAAGAAATCAGAAGATGCTTTGTGATACACTGGCTGCAGCATAGGATTTGTGAAAAACAAAAACAAAAACAAAAAACAAGATCTCTAATAACAGAACCCAGACTGTGACAACTGTGATTGAGTAGAATTTGTCTTAGGTTCAAAAAGAAAGAACTCGGGCTGGAGAGATAGCACAGTGGAGGGCATTTGCTTTGCATGCAGCTGATTCAGGACAGATGATGGTTCAAATCCCTGGCATCTCATATGGTCCCTCGTGCCTGCCAGGAGTGATTTCTAAGGGCAGAGCGAGGAGTAACCCCTGAGCTGTGCTGAGTGTGACCCCCACAAAAAACAAACAAACAAACAAACAAAAAAATAAAAGAAAGAAAGAACTTGAGTCTGAATAATTATTATGCCTGCAGCCTATAGTCAGTCTTATAACAGGATGCTTCATGGGTAGAGACACTGTGGGTTTTATTTAGCCCAAGGGTCTTTTCTTTTTAATTTCCCCACTGTTTGCTGCATCTATGCAAAAAAAAAAACCCAGCAACAAACGAAAAAACAAAAAACACCTGCCACCCCCCCTTTTTAAATTTTACTTGTATCTTCTAGGTAGGAGTTCCCACCTTTTTCATAGAACCTTGGGACATGAATGTTTAGTCTCATGCTTCTGCGTTTTTCTACAAATTGAGAGGGGGGAGCGAGAGAGAGAGAGATAGAGAGGAGAGAGAGAGAGGAGAGAGGAGAGGAGACAGAGAGAGAGGAGAGAGAGAGAGAGGAGAGAGAGAGGAGAGAGAGAGGAGAGAGGAGAGGAGAGAGAGGGGGGGGGGAGGATGGGACCCAGGGGCCAAGTGGTCTCAGGTGTGTTGGTGAAGGGAAAACAGATCAGAACTAAATACCAAAGACAAAGTCAATGATAAAAGAATCAAGAGACCCAAACTGTAACAATCTAAACTTAAAATAGACCTGTTACACTGGCAGGCCAGGAAGCTAAGGGTGAAGGTATGGGATGCATGCTGGGAACTTTGTTTGAGTAAGGTCAACACTGGTGATGGGAATGGCCCGCATTCACTGTCAATATGCTTGAAATCCAACTATGAAAGACTTGTGATTCACAATGGTCTTTCTATTTTTGGGATTTTTTTTTGGGGGGGTCACACCCAGCAGCACTCAGGGGTTATTCCTAGCTCTGTGCTCAGAAATCCCTCCTGGCAGGCATAGGGGACCATATGGGATGCCGGGATTCGAACCACCATCCATCCTGGATTAGCTGCATGCAAGGCAAATGCCCTACCACTGTGCTATGTCTCCAGCCCCACACAATGGTCTCAATAAAAAACAATTTTAAAAATCATGTTGCATCAAAGACTAAAGCTGAGTTTAGAACGTTAATGCATCTGGAATGAAGACAATTTGTGAGCACAGGGTTAAGAACATCTGGTCACAGTTGTAGCTCACTGTTAGTTTGCTGGGTAGCTGGACATTTAGGGAAGAGTGCATAAAGCTAGAATGGAGTTCCAATAGCTGACCAATTTAGAAATGAAATGTAGTTCAAAAAGGGCTGATTTGTATCTTATAACTTAGTTCACTTATTATTCTCTGTCTTTCTCAGCCTTTGTTGGGGTGGATTTAGGTCACACCTTTCATTGCTTAGGAGATACCCACTGACCTGTGCTGTAGGTCATTCCTGTCAGTGCTTGAACAGCCAATAATTGCTGGGAATTGAATTAGGATCAGCTGCATGTTAGGTACGCACCTTAACTCCTGTATTATATCTTAGCCATTACTTATTTTCTCTTCTTAGGTAAATATATTGTTCTACTCTTTTAAAAATAATATATTTCTGTCATTCTATCTTTAACTTGTTTTAACTGATTGCTAACTCTATAGTCCACAACGAATTTTTCAATTTTGCTCATACCTCACAAGTCTCTCATTTAATTTCTATATTTAGCACAACATATAAGTTCTCATCCATTCTACTTGCAGTTTTTGTCTGCTAGAGAAAAACTGAGTTTTCAATGAAAAGCAAATGCAGATTGCATAATACACACATTGTCTACCTCATAAAGAGAGCTTCTAATTAGCTTAACAATTAGTGAAAGAAACAAAAATATCTTTAAAATTTTTGTATTTTGCATTTGTATTTTGTATTTGTATCCTCAACAATGAAGAAGGCACAGATTAGGCTTCTTGAATGCAATAAAAAGTCAAACCCAATTCTTGTTCTATCTCAGTTTGGGAGAGTAGAGGAAGAGTAGTCAGTTTTCTGGGGGACCTTGAGCCACCAGTTCTTCATTGCTCCTTTTCCACTCTCTCCATGGCTTATACTGCATTGTTGTATGTCAGGTTGAATGTTCCACAGTCCCCAATGGGAAAAGGGGAATTTCAAACCCATCCGAGGAGGATAAGAGAAGCTAGTCTGGTAGTAATTCCATGCAATAAATAATCCACATAGATATGGAGGTTTTTAGCAGGCAAGAAAACTCACACTGCAAGTTGTTCACCCACAAGCCAGTCTCTCTACCACGTGGTCACAAGCCTAGATGGCAACTCTCAGTTAAGGTCTCCTGACTAGTATTTATTGAGATCTAAAGTTCAAGCCCCACCCCCAAGGGGAGGGGGGCAAAGCCAGATGAAAGGCAATGGGGAAACAAGACTAATGGAAAATAATTAAGATACAAATGAGGACTAATTCAAAGGTCTCTATTTACATCACACTGCATGTTATGATTTCCAATTTAGATGTGGTATAAAAATTCAGGTTATGGGGCCAGAGAGATAGCGCAGTGGTAGGGCATTTTCCATGCATGTGGCTGACCCAGGACAGACCTTGGTTCGATCCCCAGCATCCCAAGCCAGGATGGATTTCTGAGACCAGAGACAGGAGTAACCCCTTAATGGCACCGGGTGTGCCCCCCTCCAAAAAAAAAAAACAAGACAAAAATTCAGGTTATATGTGAAGTAAATTAAGGAGGTTTACTCTATGAAAGACAAGGCAAAGATATGCACTGCATACTTGGTCATGTAGGAGATGTACATATGTTGTAAAGTAATGTTGTGAAAGTAAAGTTAGCACAGAAGAAAAAGTGACAGAAGAAAATGGATAGAGGTGACATTAATTTCCCGGAGATAAGCAGTCTGTGTAAGGATGAAAACAGGTGTACTTCTCTGAGTAAAATTTTTATGCAGAGTTTTCACATATATCCAGAATTATTACATTAATCCAAATCAGACTTTTACCAAATAATAATGTACCTGTATTGTTTGTTATAGAAATGCACAGTCATTCTAAAAAAATGGACGCATATGGTGATGGAGATACAACTCAGATTGCTTACTATAAACTATGTTCCAAGTTATTCTGCTAAGATGCAACTCACTGGGTTTTGATAGTGAGTAATACCTGCTCTCCTTTATTACCAATCAGCACAGGTTCGGAAGAGAAAATGGGACTATAAGGGATGTTAGAATGTTTTCATTGTTTTTCATTGTTTTGTGGAGGAGCACATGGAAGAAGTTGAGTTTGTGAAACGAGAATTGTGACCAAGAAGAATAATCACTTTGGATAAGGTAAAAGGAAACAAACATTGTTTGTTCAAACTTAGCCATGTTCAATATAGCGTGATGTAAATAGAGGCCTTTGAAATAGTCTTCATTTGTATCTTAATTGTTTTCCATTGGTCTTGTTTTCCCATTGCCTTTCTTCTGGCTTTTTCTCCTCCCCTTGGGGGTTGGGGCTTGGTCTTTTGATCTCAATAAATACTCCTCAGGAGACCTTAACTGAGAGTTGCCATCTAGGCTTGTGACCACGTGATAGAGAGACTGGCTTGTGGGTGAACAGCTTGCAGTGTGAGTTTTCTTGCCTGCTAAAACCTCCATCTCTAAGTAGATTATTTATTGTGGGGAATTGCTACAGAACCGGCTTTTCTTATTCTCCTGGGTAAGGTGTATGAGATTCCCTTTACCCCATTGGGGACATTAAACCTACATACAACAACATAGTATACTTTCTGTGGCCAAAATATGGTTAAGGGGATAAGTTACAAAGAGCAGTTGATGGATGTACCATATTCTAAACTTCCTAACCTTGGTGCGGAGGAGATTAATGCTGTCAAGTATAGACACCACGTAGTCTTATGTATTTAAAATACAAATATTTGCATCTATGACATCATCTTTTGTAAAAAGTGGATGAAAGCCTTATAAGATGACAAAAGACTAGAATAGAAGGTAGAAATGTTTTATTATGTGTTCCTTCTGCTAATCACTTCAGATTTCTAATTACTCAAATTAAATTCATTGGGATTCTTTTTTTAATTTTACCTTTTTGGTCTTCAGTGATAGTGATTTTTTCCTGTAACTCATATCTTGGCTTAACTTTTGTTGTTGTTGTTTTTGGGCCACATCCGGTGGCATTCAGGGGTTACTCTTGGCTCTGGAAACAGAAATCACTTCTGGCAGGCTGAGGGACCATATAGGATGCTGGGAACCAAACCTATATTGTCCCAGGTCAGTCTCTTGCAAGGCAAATGCCCTACCCCCCGCACCATTGGTTTAACTTTTAATGGCATAGTTATTGCTAGATTTATATATTTTATATCTCCATACTGTAGCTGTTTTAGACAGGCTTAAATTAAATAGAAACATACCTGACAGTTTCTAAATGAAATCATATTACTAGTTTACATTTTTCCACAAGTCACAAAGGAGTTACTGGTAACGTGGGATTACAGCTGTGAGAGGGAATGTGTTAGAGAGCTCTTTTGAATTTGCTTGTACAGAATACATGCTTCTAATTTCTGTTAAAGAAAATGATCTAAATATCACTCTAACACAAAAAGCATTAAATTAGGCAGCAACCTTTCACTGGCTTATGTAATTGTAAATAGTTTAAGTTATATGGGATATATTAATCAACTAAGTTATGTTGAAAAGATCATCATGTATATTATATTACATGTGAAATAGTCATTTCCAATAGCTATTGAAAACTAATTTGATGAAAAAGATGAAAATGGATGAAAATAGAAGAAAACTATTGTGAAAAAGTAATTGCCAATTTGAATATTTTAGGTGAAAGGAATAATTTCTCAGCTCTTCTGTTTGAATGGAACATTACCAGAATGTTTGTTGAGAAAACTCAAACACTGCCCGGGACCCTTTGTCTCATTTTTTGTGGCAAATATTGTTGGCATATTAAACAGGTATAATATGACTATTGTTGAATTTATAATTTATTTTAAGTATCCCTTTACTCATGCATAAGACTTACTTTGCCTCTCTGGCTTTGGTAGTTAACAATGCTAATAGAAATCTTCATAAAGGAATTTATGCCTTATGAACTCTTGGTCATGGTAACATTATGTCACCTTTCTGTTTAGGACTGCATTTACAATTCATTTACAATAAATTGACTTAGTGACAATGGGATTATGTGTGTTGTGGTTCATCATTTTCCTCTAGGTATTACATGGTGTTGCAGCAGATCACACAGGTTTCTAGTGTTACAGTTCATTTTACAGTTCATATAGATACATCTCTGTGGATTGACTCATTGGTATAATTGTCAGCACCAGTGACTGTTCCCTAGTGACATTATTTTATATAGATTACATTTTTCATGCTTTAGTTACTCTATCTGGTTGTTTATGCAACAATCAGGTCAGGTGTGACCATACAAATGACCAATCAGTGTGCATATGTAAAGAGGCTTGTGAAATGACCTATAACATCATGTATATAAATGAGGGTCTAATCTGAGGTCTTGTTTCACATGAGGTCTTGAATATATGGCCCTACATTCTATTTTCCTCTATAAAACTGGTTCTCTAAACATCTCTGCCTACAATCTTTTATTTCTCATTGGTCAATAATGCCATCTTCCATAGAAATAATGCAATCATTCAGAATAATACAATTTTGGTCTCAGGCCTGATTTTTTCAGGTATCTCTTGTAGTTCCTATTAGTCTGTACACTTTAACATCTACTGATTTCTCATGAGGAAAAGTTGAATTAACAGTTCTAGGTGAGCAACTGGTAGATGTCTTAATGCCATCCAAAGCAACTAAACTTATAATTTTAAAGACTGGTGTTAATTAAATAAAACTTAAACATTAAAATAATAAAGTCAAACAAATTTCACCACCAATATTAAATAATCATCATATGACTTCAGTGTTCCCTTCAAGTTGAGTTAAACTACGGGCTCTACAGTATAGGTTCAATTTTGTCCAAGGTAAAAATAATAGTTTTAGACTTTTCTTTACAGCCTCAATCTTAACTTCACATCTCTTGAAACCTGGTGTTCTATGTCCTTAAGAATTGAGAAATTTTACCCAATAAGACATCACAAGGCAATTATAAAATTTTGTTAAGAGATATTAAGAATGAACAAGTGGAGACAGATCAAGTTTAGTGGCAGGAAATACCCCCGATTTGATCTATAGATGCAAAGAGATTATGCTAAGAACCATGCAACTTGCTAGGTTAATTTCACAATCTATGTGGAAGGGTAAAGGATCCAAAATGGTCAAAATTCTTCTGAACTTCTGAAGAGCAGAACTTTGTAGAAAGCTGTTTAGTACAGTAAAATAATAACATGGGTATTGACAGGGATTAAGTATTTACATAGTATCAAAGTGCCCCCAATATTTATTAATTAGATGTGGGTGCCCCTGCCTGTAGGGAACACAAGTCTAGATGTGAGGGTTACTCTTTCTTGGAGGGAGCTTACGCATACACACAGACACAATAATAGACATGGAGACAGATAAGAGTGGGGAAAATATTCCAGATCCAAATCTAAATCTGTTGATTGAAACACAAGGCCCGGCTTATATACTTTTTGCAGGCACAGTTCTGCACGTACACAGATCGATAGGGGATAGATACATTGAACAGCCCGGAATACCTACATAACAAGACCCATCGGCAAGTGGGTTGGAATGTACAGAAAAATGGACCCATCTCCATCAGGCCGGGGTGTACCGATAAGAGAACACTTCTTGGGCAGGTCGAAATGTACAGATAATGGGAACTTCAGATAGATTCCGTTTCCCAGGCTAAAATTCTATACCTTCATTGTCTCTGTGAAGGCCTTAACTGGTTACATTTATTTCTCAGGTTGCCTGCTTTTAGCAAAGCTCTCTGCTTGTTGCAGAGGCCTGCTTTTCTCAAGTTCTGTGCCTGTCACAAGGGCCTTTTTTTAGTTAAGTTTTCTGCCTCTCCAAGTGCCCCCAGAAATTAGATTTTAATTATTTCAATAGAATGCTCACTTTATAATTCTATAATAGAAAAATTGCAAACACCAGAAATTTAATAAAATTTAATTTTAATATAAGAAAAATCAATATATGTATCTTTTCACATATAAAATGCACTGAGGTCAGAGAATCATGTGCATGGCATTCTGTCCAAAAATGCCTAATCTAGAGTTATTTATGTGCCAACATAAGTTAAGTAACTTAAGTAACATCAGACAAACTTAAGTAACATCAGACAAATCCAATGGGAGGGGCATTTTACAAAACACCTAGTCTGTACTTTTCAAAACTTTTGAGATGTTAAAAAAATATGGAGGAATTATTATCACTATGTTAGAGTGGACAGACTATTAGGACATACAAGAGAAACCTGAGAAATCAGGACCAGGGACCAAAATTGTATTATTCTAAGTAATTGTATTATCTCTATCGGAGATGGCAGTATTGACTGGTGAGAAATAAAGGTGATGTTTAGGGAACCAGTGTTACAGATGAAACTAGAAAGTAGGGGCTGATAATCAAAATCTCAGTTTAGGCCCTCATTTGATTACATGTTGTGAAAGTCATTTCACAAGCCTTTTTACAAATGCAATATGATTGGCCATTTGTATTAGCCATATAGGACCTAAAATTTGCAAAATTCGAATTAGGTATGAAGTCATATATAAATATATATATTTGTTTTGGAATCATAGCTGAGAATGGTCACGGGACATTCCTGGTAAAATGTTCAAGCATTGCTCCCAATAGTAATTGGAGGGACCATGTAGCACTGATTTCAGACTCAAACCTTCTGCATCAACGCATGCTCTCCAGCCCATAAAACTATTTCTCTGGCTCATCTACTGTTATTTTAAAACAAAATTTGACATTATTTTAAAATGTTGAACATTGGCACACTCTAGAGATAGAGCTAAGATAATCTTAGGTACTTACACACCTGGGACATGTATAGCATTGTAGAAGTACTATTTATGACTGGAACATCCTGGAAAGGGCCCCAATGCCTAAAAATATAAGAATTGGTATGCAAATTGTGATATGGGCAGAATTTTAACAATAAGATATAAAGTAAATTCTTCTCCCCATCTTCATATATCACTGTTAAAAAGTGAAATAATTAAAATGCCCACTTTAATGTGAAAATAATGAATTTAAAATTTAAAATAATGAATATGTAGTCAAGTAAAAAAAAAGTTGTATAAAAAGAATTTAAAGAGAAGATGACCTTGGAGTGTAAGTGGCTTGTGTCTATCTGGAAGTAGATCTGGGTAGGCATTATGGGTAGGCATTATGGGTAGGCATTCCCATCACCCTGGGAATAAATCAATACCAGCTGAAGAGAGACACACCCAGATGCAAGTGGCCAGTAACAGATGATACAGGGGACTAAACAGGGTACCCATCTTGCTTGGAGAGTTGCCCACCATACTAACATAGAAATAAATGGTATAACTACCTGGAATAGCTCCAACCTCTCAGTTGCCACACAGCACAAGAAACAATGTAAAAAAAGTAATTTGCCACTTTAGTAAATGATGACAAAAGTCCAGGATGATCTTCAATTATATCTGATCTTATTTATTACTTGGGGGAGAGACAAGTTGGAGATATACCTGTTGGTACTTAGCTACTCTCAGTTCATGGGGGCCAGCCTTTGTGATTGTTGGGGAATGATAAAGTGCTAGGGATTGTTCCAGATGGCCATATGTTCCAGATGGCAAGTGACTTAATATCTGAAGTATTTATCTTTCCAGCCCATATCTGATCCTGCCTAAAGACTTTAGAACAACAATTCTTTTGATGTTGAATGACCTGAAAAATTAATTTGGGCAGAATTGATAAACTCAAACAAATAAAGTGAAAGACTCATATTATCATAGAAATGAAGGTGTTGAAGAACTGATCAGCAATTTAGCAGATGAATAAATGAAACAAAATCAGTGACCTAGAAAGCCAGTTACACAACCCCATCAATAACTAGTATTAGAGTCTGAACAATAGTACAGTTGGTAGAGCACATTTTTGTATGAGACTGACCTGGATTCAATCTCAGCATCTCATATGGCCCCCACAAGCACTGCTGGGACTTGTAATTCCTGAGTGCAGAGCCAGGAGTAACCCCTGAACATCACCAGGTGACATCCACCCCTCCAAAACATTAAAAAAGAGGTAGGATAAAAGAATTTGAAAAAAAATTGGTGACGCAGGTGATAGGGCACTTGCTTTGCACACATTAACGTTGGACAGACAGTGGTTCGATCAACTGGTGTCCCATATGGTTTGCTAAGTCAGAGGCAATTATCTGAGTGAATAGCCAGGAGTAACCCCTGAGCATCACTGGGTGTGGCCCCAAACCAAAAACAAACAAACAATAAAGGTGAAAATTTAAGAGATATACTTGACTTTAGTAGAAAAAACAACATTACAACATTAGGAACAAAAATAGAAATAATAGAAAAAGGGAAAGAAAAAGAATGACTTAAAGAATAATAGCTGAGAACTTTCCCATTCTGAGAAGACAGCTTGGACGACTGGTATAAGAGATCCAAAAAATAAAAATAAACAAAAAAATTAGTGTCTAAATTTATATATTCTTATTTTATATGGACCCAGAAATTCCAATTTCAAAGAAAATTGGGTCTCAAAATATATTTTGAAAAGGATTGTGCTTCTTGCAGAGCAACTCAGAGTAATCAAGAGCTATAAACAACCTGACACCCAAGAACAGAAGATTAGACAAATAATGTAATACTGGTCTTCTATAAGAAAAGATTAAATTCTACAATTTCCTCTAATGTGAAATGAACTAGAAAGTACCATAAAGTCAGAAAATAAAGAATCACAATAAAGGAATACCAATAGCTAATGGTAACAAATCCAGGAGGAAGTTGATAGAACTAAGTTGGCCAGAACACAGGGTAGGGGATGGAAGGGAGGAAACTGTAAGACTTTGGGCAAGGAATGCTGACACTCTGCAGTATGTGGGGTGTTAAAACATTGTTATGTAAGAAACTCTATCATTAACAGTAATGTGAATTGTGGCTAAATAAAAATTGGGGAAAGAGAAAATAAAAATATAAAATATAGGGGCCAGAGAGATAGCATAGAGGTAAGGTATTTGCCTTGCATGCAGAAGGACGGTGGTTTGAATCCCAGCATCCATATGGTCCCTCAAGCCTGCCAGGAGCGATTTCTGAGTGTAGAGCCAGGAATAACCCCTGAGCACTGCGGGTGTGACCCAACCCCCCCCAAAAAAAAAACAAACCACACCAATATAAAATATAGTCTACAATAAAAGAATTCAAGGAAAGAATGGACACACCGATAAATGTTTTATTACTATGAAGAACACTGTCTTAAAAGTAAATTAACTACATATAATATGAAAATATTGATGATTTTTACTTTAAAAGTTTTTTTAACTTAAATTCATCAACCATCTAAACTCTCATGGTTCAGTCTTTGTCAGGATATCCATTATACAGATGAGATTTTTAGTTTTATTGCAGTGAACAAAGAAATTGTATATGCTAAAACATGAGTCCTGGAAAGATACTTTTGTGTTTACCATTGTATCAAGATATAGATAATAGTGCCACAACAGTGTTCATTATATATAAAGAAATTACTAAATAATATTTCTTTTTTTAAATGCAAAATTAATCATTTTTACTTTAAACATTTTTTTTAATTTTGGGTCACACCTGGTGACACTCAGGGGTTACTCCTGCCTATATGCTCAGAAATCACTCCTGGGTTGGGGAACCATATGGGATGCTGGGGATCAAACCAAGATCTGTCCTAAGTCAGCTGCGTGCAAGGCAAATGCCCTATGACTGTGCTATTGCTCTGACCATCATATTATCTTTTTTGAAATATCCCATAGATGAGTGAGACTATTCTGTATCTCTCTTTCTCCCTCTGACTTCTTTCACTCAGCATAGTAGTCTCCATGCCCATTCATGGATAGGCAAATTTCATGACTTCATTTTCCTAACAACTGCATAATTTTTCATTGTGTAGATGTTCCACAGTTTCTTTAGCCACTGATCTGTTGTTGGACACTTGGGTACCTGTTTCCAGATTCTGCCTATTGTAAATAGAACTTCCATGAATGTGGGAAGGCAGAGGACTTTTGTATATTATGGTTCTTAGTGTATATCCCCCTAGGAATGCTATTGCTCGATCATATGGGAACTCAATGTCCAGGTTTTTGAGGAATATCTATATTGTTGGACTAGACAGCATTCCCACCAGCAGTGAATGAGAGAGTCCCTTTCTCCCCACATCTCAGCCATCACTGATTGCTCTTGTTCTTTGTGCTGTGAAATCACTAAATAATATTTCACAAAAACATTACTATCAAATACATGAAATGCCTCTTTATCAATAGTAAAGCTAATATGCAATATTGTTATATTTCCAGCAGGTGGCACCCATATCCCACTTTGACTTTATTACAAATCAGGACTCTGGTTTTTGGATCACAACCAAGATATGCTGGAGCTACTCCAGGTTTGGTGCTCCTGAATCATTTCTAGCAGTTCTCAAAAGATGATCTGGTGCTGTGAACAGAACCTCAACTTTTCTCATGCAAAACATATTATCCAGACTCTTGAAGTATCTCTTGAAACTAATCCTTGAATCTTATATTGCCAGTGTTGCCATAACCTTGAATACATTTTAGGTGTTTCTCAGAAAACTTGAATTAAGTTTAGATTTTTCTCTGAAGAATTAATTGGTGTGAAAAATTCAGCATCTTAATTTGATATTTGTTTGTGCTTTTTTAGTAGAAACTTGAGATTGCTAGTTTTAAGTTCATGTCAAAAGTTTTTCCTTATATCATTAAACAATCTCACTAAATTCATTTCATCTATTTCTGAGTAAAAATTATGAAACGAGTTAGTGAAGGTGAAAAAATCTAAAAGAGTATGACATTATAAGATGATAAGGAATGTAACACAAAGAACAACTATGCTGACATCCTCAAAATTTCTTTTATGTTAGCGTCCTTTTAAAATTTTTTATTGATTGAAGTTCTGTGATTTAAAACACTGTGATCGGTGACTTCCCATACACAAAAATTCCAGCCCACATCTATCACCAGTGCACCTACTTCCCTCTCCCAAGAATCTCAAGGATTCAAGGACAGACACCCCATTTCAACTCCCCCCCCCCCAGCTCATTTGTGTGGATCAGTTCTTCAGTCATGTTGTAAGGCAGCCTTTTAACCCTGTCCTATCAGGCCCACTAACACTTTCTAAAGAAGAAAAAGTCAAAGGAATTTTCTTTATCACTTAAGTTTAAAAGATCTGACAATCACAGAAGTGCTGTATATTTGAGGTAAATTATTTGGTTTAGTTTTGTTTCTGAAAACATATAGTATGCTGCTCATCTACATATAGGTCTGAACTTTGGACCATTAGAGAGAGAGAGGAGAGAGAAGAGAGAGAGACAGACAGACAGACAGACAGACAGACAGAGAGACAGAGAGAGAGAGAGAGAAAGAGAGCTGAGCACAGCCAGAGTGAACTCCCCCCCCCAAAGTTTGAAATCCTTGTCATCAGGTTATTTTACAAGCCCTCTTTGCAGCTATCATCTGCTTCTTGTCTTTCTCCATTTCTTTAATATTTTCAGTTCTTGGATCACTGCTTTTCCTTCAAAACTTCCATGACATTTCTTGGCTATTTTAATATCTAAATTGATGATCTTTTCAACACCCCCTGCTCTCAATTCCTTAAGCTCCTCTCCAGGGACTTGGTTTTTCACTGACTACTCCCACTCATGCAGTCTCATAGGTCAAACCCCATCCTTTCCTTTTCCTCAACACTCTATTCTCTTGAACCACACATCCTGTTTTCTTTGTCCACCCTCTGATGCCTTTACTCTTCTGACTCTGTGAGACCATTAGTCCATAGATTAGCCCTTTTTTCTTCATGGCTTACATTGCCTCTGATCTCATTTTAGTAGTCTTCTCTGGACTAGATTTCCAGTTTTGATACTATAATAACCCCTTAACAGGCCTCTGGATACCACTATTTCATCCTTCTTAGTAGGAGCCTGGTATCCAGACCTCATTAGGTTGAATTCTTTGCCTCCTCCACACTTGCCTTCCTGTACCTAGTATTGTAATTTATCACCCATAAATAACCTCAAGTGACTCTTTCTGCTGCCTGCAGACTACTGCTCCTTAAGCCTTCTTCTACTTCTCAAGACTCGAGTTTTCCAGTGCAGAAAAACAGAAAATAATTTGGGACAGAATCATATTTAAGAAAGTATATAGCATATAATATGGATAAAGTATCTCATAAAATCAGATTTAAGAAAGTAAATAGCACATAATATGGATAAAGTATCTCATAAAACACTTGCTTTAGCTGTATACTAGATATATAGCTTACATATGCATAAAAATGTATTCTGTGTTATAAATGTCATGAAAAACTATCCTAGACAATTCCTTACATTTTCTCTTTCCTCCATTTCTGTCACTTCCATCTTTCATTCTCATCTACTAATACTGTTTTCCTTTTGGAGGTGTCTTCTCAAAGGTGTTTGATGACCCTGATACCATTCCCAGCAATACTCTAGTCAGGTTTGATGATTCAATGATCTCATGAGTGATGAGGTGCTGCTTGTGTTCAACAGTGCTGTGCATACCAGGGAGATAGTTGGCAATGATTCAGGAGGCAACTCTTTAGGCTATCTATCTCATGATCACCTTATTTCTATTTTACTAAGAGATAAGTGATATTACAAGAAGCCCCATTACCTGTCAATCAGCTGGTATTTTGTTCTCTCAAGTACTATTTGTCTCTTCCATGCTTAGTTTCTCCTCTTGCCTCTTAGGTTCTGTCAATCCTCAAAGACTCTGCATGCTGATTATCTAGTAGTTAAAACCTCACTGAGTTTCTTTCTTCTTCTTCTTTTTTTTTTTTTTCCAATTCTATTACCTGGCTGAGGTAATTTCAGTCCTTTTTTTTAAATATCTTTATTTAAACTCCTTGATTACAAACATAATTATGGTTGGGTTTCAGTCATGTAAAGAACACCCCCCTTCACCAGTGCAACATTCCCATCCCCAAAGTCCCAAATTTCCTTTCTCCCCACCCAACCCCTGTCTGTACTCTAGACAGGCTTTCTACTTCCCTCATTCATTATCATTGTTAGGATAGTTCTCAATGTAGTTATTTCTCTAACTACACTCACTGAGTTTCTTTTAAATATATCATCAACTTCTCATCTCTACTGGGTTGTCCTAATGAATATATAACATGTTGCTATTGGTACCGTCTTAAAAAGTCTCCAAACTGTCAGCGATTCCTCTTTAACTGCTGTATCATCCCTCTGCTGTACTTTGCAGTTGAACTTTTTTCACACTTTTCTTTATTTACCTTGGGGATGGGATCCTCAACTAGTGATGCTAGGAAGTTACACCTGGCTCTGTGCTTGGAAGGTCATGTGGTACCAAGGATCGTACTGAGGTCATCTTAATGCAAACCAAGTACCTGAACTTCTATACTATCCCTCCAGCCAAGTATTTTATTTTATTTTATTTTATTTTAATTTGTTTTGGGGATCACACCCAGCAGTGCTTAGAGTCCACTTCTGCCTCTGCCCACAGGGTTCACTTCTGGTAGGGCTTGAGGGACTATATGTGAGATCAAATTTGAGTCTGCCGTGTGAAAGGCAAGTGCTTTACCTACTCTAATCTCCAATCGCATCCATGTTTCTTTAAAGGTGTGTCTGCATGTAATGATTTTGGGAAGTCTCCTCTATTTCTATTTGTTCTTTTTTCCAGTGAGGCATTCAGAATAGTGATATTCTGGCAAACCCTTTGAATCAAAGTTATTTGTAACCTTCCTGGTTTCCTCGAACTTTGCCTATTCCACACGTCATTCTTGTGAATGCTGAGGAGGCAGTGCTGGCGCAGGAATGCCCAAGGTCTCAGAACTTGGAACTCTTGTTTTGTTTATCTGAAATTATGCCTTGGTGATTTCATTTAGTCTCACGACTTTAAATAGCATTTGTACTCTAAAATATTTCCAAATTTATACAGCTTGGACTTTCCCCCTGAAATGCCAACTTCATCCTATTGCTACTTTACTTGCATGTTAAAATAGAATGTCTTCTCTGCTTCCCCACAGTCCCATTAGTTATGAAAAATGACACAATTCTTAGTTTCTCTCTTCCTTCTAACATACTATATTCAATTGATTTCACCAACCAATTTGGCTCTATTTTCAAAATACAACCTGAACTCAGTTATTTCTCATTATCTTCACAGCACCCACAAAGAAACAAGTTACTGAGAATGTATATGAACAATGGAAAGACATGCATATTTGTTGTCATATAATCAATAATTATGATGAAGCATATTTGGTGAAGGCATGAGCCCCACAGACTGGATTAAGGGGTAGGAAAAGCTTTATAAAAAGTGAACTTGATCTTTCTTGATGATGGTTGTATCCAGGTAAATACAAGTGGAAGAGATTTTCAGGCAGAGAAGACAAGACATGAAGAATGATGTGATCTCAGAATGATACAGAACTTGAAAAAGATAAAAACATTTTGACTATTTGGTGAGGAATTTGAAAGAGTGCCAAGAATAAAACACTTGAAAGAGGAACATATATAGATTTTTCAAGAAGCATCATTTTTACTTCATTAAATCATCAATTTGAAGGTAAATGTAGATCACAGACATCAATGATGTCCAAAGTTTGGATAAATAACTTCCTGATGCTATTAAAGCAATAAATCGCCCTATTTGACATCCTTTGTAAGTCTTGATATATACAGTTCTTATTATTCAGAGGCTTGAAACCAATACAAGCACACTGATTTGGGTTTAATAAACTAAAAAAGCATTTATTGAATTCTTTCAATACATCAGACCTGTTGTTAAATGTTGCAAAGACTAAAAACATCAACCAGACAAAACATAAAAAGATATGGATAAATTGTAAATATACTCTACTAAGTGAAAAAAAGTCAATGTAAAAAACAACATACAGTTTGATTCCAAGAATGTGACATTTTGGAAGAGGCAAAACCAAGTAAGCTATAAAAAGACCAGGAATTGTTAAGGGTAGGGAGAGGAGAGATGAATAAGCAGAACAGAGGATTTTTTTTAGGGCAGTGAAAATATTCTGTAAATTACAGTGATGAATTTATCATTATACAATTTTCCATAGTCAGAGAGCATATCAAGAGGGAAACCTAAGGTAAATTATGGATGATTATTATATATTCATCCTTGGTTTAAAGAATATATCCATCTGCTGAAGGATAATGATAATTTGGGATGCTATGTGTGTGTAAGAACAATGAGTCTAGGGGAAATCTCCACACCAACCTTTCATTTTTTTATAATATCTTTATTTAAGCATCTTGATTACAAATATGATTGTGATTAGGTTTCAGTCATGTAAAGAACGCCCCCTTCACCAGTGCAACATTCCCACCACCAATGTCCCAAATCTCCCTCCATCCCACACCACCCCCACATGTACTCTAGACAGGCTCTCCAGTTCCCTCATTCATTCACATGGTTATGGTAGTTCTCAGTGTAGTTATTTCTATAACTGCATTCACCACTCTTTGTGGTGAGCTTCATGAAGTGAGCTGGAAGTTCCAGCCCTACTCTCATTGTCTCTGAGGATTGTTGCAAAAATGACTTTTATTTTTCTTAAAACCCATAGATGAGTGAGACTATTCTGCCTCTATCTCTCTTTCTCTGACTTATTTCAGTCAGCATGATAGATTCCATGTACATCCATGTATAGGAAAATATCATGACTTCATCTCTCCTGACAGCTGCATAATATTCCATTGTGTATATGTACCACAGTTTCTTTAACCATTCATCTGTTGAAGGACATCTTGGTTGTTTCCAGAGCCTGGCTATTGTGAATAGTGCTGCAATAAATATAGATGTGAGGAAGGTATTTTTGTATTGTATTCTTGTGTTCCTAGGGTATATCCCTAGCAATGGAATAGCTGGGTCGAATTGGAGCTCAATTTCCAGTTTTTGGAGGAATCTCCATATCACGTTCCATAGAGGTTGGACTAGACGGCATTCCCACCAGCAGTAGATAAGAGTTCCTTTCTCTCCATATCCCTGCCAGCACTGATTGTTCTCATCCTTTGTGATGTGTGCCAATCTCTGTGGTTGAGATGGTATCTCATCCTTGTTTTGATTTGCATCACCCTGATGATTAGTGATGAGGAGCATTTTTTCATGTGCCTTTTGGCCATTTGTATTTCTTTTTTTTATCAAAGTGTCTGTTCATTTCTTCTCCCCATTTTTTGATGGAATTAGATGTCTTTTTTCTTGTAAAGTTCTGTCAGTGCCCTGTATATTTTGGATATTAGCCCCTTATTTGGTGGGTATTGGGTGAATAGTTTCTCCCACTCGGTGGGTGACTCTTGTATGCTGGGCACTATTTCTTTTGAAGTGCAGAAGCTTCTCAGCTAAATGTATTCCCATCTGTTTATCCCTGCTTCCTCTTGTTTGGAAAGGTGCAGTTTCCTCCTTGAAGATGTCTTTAGTCTCACTGTCATGGAGTGTTTTACCTACATGTTGTTCTATAAACTTATGATATCAGGTCTTATATCAAGGTCTTTAATCCATTTGGATTTTACCTTTGTACATGGTGTTAACTGGGGGTTTATGTTTGCTTTTTTGCAAGTGGCTAACCAGTTCTGCCAGCACCACTTGTTGAAGAGGTTTTTCCCTGCTTCACTTAGGATTTCTTGCTCCTTTGTCAAAAATTAGGTGTTTGTATGTCTGGGGAATGTTCTCTGAGAACTTAAGCCTATTCCACTGATCTGAGGGTCTGTCTTTATTCCAATACCATGCCGTTTTGATAACTATTGCTTTGTAGTACAGTTTAAAGTTGGGGAAAGTAATGCCTCCCATACTCCTTTTCCCTAGGAGTGCTTTATCTATTCCAAGGTGTTTATTGTTCCAGATGAATTTCATAAGTGTTTGATCCACTTCTTTGAAGAATGTCATGGGTGTCTTTAGAGGGATCACATTAAATTTGTATAATGCTTTAGGGAGTATTGCCATTTTAATGATGTTAATTTTGCCAATCGATAGGCAGGATATGTGTTTCCATTTCCGTGTGCCCTCTCTTATTTCTTGGAGCAGGGCTTTATAGTTTTCTTTGTATGGGTCCTTCACTTTTTTGGTCAAGTTGACTCCAAGATATTTGAGTTTGTGTGGCACTAATGTGAATGGGATTGCCTTCTTGATTTCCTTCTTTTCCCTTTCATTATTGGTGTACAAAAAGGCCATTGATTTCTGTGTGTTAATTTTGTAGCCTTCCACCTTGCTATATGCATCTATTATTTCTATTATTATTTTGGTAGAGTCTTTAGGGTTTTCTAAGTAGAGTATCATGTCACCTGCAAACAGTGAGAGCTTGACTTCTTCCTTTCCTATCTGGATGCCCTTGATATTTTTTTCTTGCCTAATCGCTACAGCAAGTACTTCCAGTACTATGTTGAACAGGAGTGGTGAGAGCAGACAGCCTTGTCTTGTACCAAAATTTAGAGGAAAGGCTTTTATTTTTTCTCCATTGAGGATATTTGCCATTGGCTTGTGGTAGATGGCTTCAACTAGATTGAGAAAGGTTCCTTTCATTCCCATCTTGCTGAGAGTTTTGTTCAAGAATGAGTTTGGACCTTATCAAATGCTTTCTCTGCATCTATTAATATGATCATGTGATTTTTATTTTTCTTGTTGTTGATGTTTTGTATTATGTTGATAGATTTACGGATGTTAAATCATCCTTGCATTCCTGGGATGAGTCCTAATTTGTCATAGTGTATGACATTCTTGATGATGCACTGGATCCTATTTGCCAGGATTTTGTTGAAAATATTTGCATCTGCATTCATCAGGGATATTAGTCTATAATTTTCTTTTTTGGCAGCATCTCTGTCTGGTTTTGGTATCAAGGTGATGTTGGCTTCATAAAAGCTGTTTGGGAGTGTTCCCGTTTTTTCAATTTTATGGAAGAGCCTGGCTAGGATTGGTAGTAACTCCTCTGGAAAGGTTTGAAAGAATTCCTTAGTAAATCCATCTGTGCCTGGGCTTTTCTTTTTAGGCAGCTATTTGATTACAGATTCAATTTCCTCCATAGTGATGGGGGTGTTTAGATATGTTACATCCTCCTTACTTAACCGTGGAAGGTTTTAAGTGTCCAAGAATTTATCCATTTCTTCTAGGTTATCATGTTTAGTAGCATAACGTTTCTCAAAGTAGTCACTGATTACCCTTTGAATCTCTGCAATATCTGTCGTGATCTCCCCCTTTTCATTTCTAATATGGGTTATCAGGTTTCTCTCTCTTTATGAATTTTTCCAATGGTCTATCAATCTTGTTTATTTTTTTCAAAGAACCTACTTCTACTTTCTTTGATCTTTCAGATTGTTTTTTTGGGTTTCCACTTCATTGATTTCTGCTTTCAGCTTTGTTATTCTCTTCTATCTCCCTATTTTTGGTTCCTTTAGTTGGTCATTTTCTAATTTTGTGAGCTGCGTCATTAAGTTATTTAGGTATGCCCTTTCTTCCTTCCTGATGTGTGCTTGCAAAGCTATAAATTTTCCTCTCAGGTCAGCTTTTGCTGTGTCCCATAGATTCTGGCAATTTGTGTTTTCATTATCATTTGTTTCCAGGAACGTTTTGATTTCCTCTTTGATTTCATCTTGGACCCACTGGTTGTTCAGTAGCAGGGTGTTTAATTTTCGATTGTTAAAGTTTTTCTTTTTGTGTGCCTTTGTAGTTCACATATAATTTCATAGCCTTGTGGTCAGCAAAGGTAGCCTGCAAGATTTCTATCCTCTTGATTTTATGGAGGTATATTTTATGTGTCAGCATGTGGTCTATCCTGGAAAATGACCCATGTACATTGGAAAAGAATGTATATCCATGTTTTTGGAGGTGGAATGTCCTATATATGTCTACTAGTCCTTTTTCTTCCATTTCTCTTTTTAGGGCTAGTATGTTTTTGTCGGGTTTCAGTCTGGTTGACCTTTCTAATGTTGACAGGGCTGTGTTGAGGACTACCATAAGTATTGTGTTATTATTGATGTCTTCTTTGAGATTTGTCAATAATTGTATTAGATAATTTGCTGGTCTCTCATTGGGTGCATATATGTTTAATAGTCTGATTTCTTCCTGTTGCACATATCCCTTGATTAGTACAAAGTGTCCATTTTTGTCCCTTACCACTTTTCTGAGTGTAAAGTTGGTGTCATCAGATATTAATATGGCCACCCCAGCGTTTTTAAGGGTGTTGTTTGCTTGGATGATTTTCCTCCAGCCTTTGATTTTGAGTCTATGTTTGTTCTGACTATTCAGGTGTGTTTCATGTAGGCAGCAGAAGGTTGGATTCATCTTTTTGACCCATTTTGCCACTCTATGTCTTTTAATTGGTGAATTTAGTCCATTGACATCAAAGGAGATGATTGTCATAGGATTTAATGTCATCTTTGTAGATAAGTTTGCTGTTGTTTGTTGGTCTCTCTTGTCTTAAAGTAGACCTTTCAGTTTTTACTTTAAGGCTGGTTTTTCATCTGTGAAGTTTCTGAGCTGTTGTTTATCCATGAAGCTATGTATCCGTCCTTCAAACCTGAACGTGAGTCGGGCTGGGTGCAGTATTCTTGCTGAGGCACTCATTTCATTCAGTCTTGTCACAATATCCCACCACTGTCTTCTGGCCTTGAGAATTTCTTGTGACATGTCTACTGTATGTCTTATGGATGCTCCTTTGAGTGTAATTTCCCTTTTTGATCTTGCTGCTTTCAGCATTCTATCTCTGTGGGATTTATCATTGTAACAAGGATGTGTCTTGGGGTGTTTTTCTTTGGGTCTCTTTTAGCTGGTACCCTTTGGGTATGCAGAATTTGATTGCATATAGTCTTTAACTCTGGGAGTATCTCTTTGATGATGTCTTTGACAGTTGATTCTTCCTGGAGATCTCCTACCTGGGTCTCTGGAACTCCAGTGATTCTTATGTTGTTTCTGTTGAGTTTATCAAAGATTTCTATTTTCATCTGTTCGCATTCCTTGAGTACTTTTTCCATTTCCTGATCATTTGTCTTAAGGTTCTTTTCCAATTTCTTCTGTTGTGTTGAGTTTTTTTACATCTCATCTTCTAGCACATTGATTCTGTCCTCAGCTGCTGTTACCCTGCTGGCGAGGCCATCCACTGAGTTTTTCAGTTTAACTACTGTGTTTTTTAGATCTGTTATTTCAGTTTGGAGTTTTCTGATTTCTCTGATTCTGTTCAGATCGATCTATGCTTTTTTTGAGTTCTACGAACATCTTCTATATTTCTATTCTAAACTCCTTATCTGAGAGGTTAATTAGATTGTTGGATATTTTTGGATCGTCCAAGCTATTGTCTTCATTTTCTGTGCATGGTGTTTGCCTGCGAGGTTTCCCCATTGTCACACTGTAGTGTAATTTTTTTTCTGCGTGTTGTGGTGGGGTTCATTGGTTAGAAAGAGTGCATGGCCACGAAGTGAAGCGGAGTGGCCACGCTCTTCTGCAGCCTCTAGATGACAGTTTTTTTTTGAGGGGTGCACTTCTTAGGCCTCTGAGGAGAGCTTCAAGTATTCAGGAAAGACAGACAAGCTAAGCAGAGTTCCCTTCAAGTCCTCAGGGTCATCCAAGTCACAGCAGGAGGACGGAGCCAGCCAAGAACTCTCTGTAGCAGGGAGGATCGTAGGTAGAAACGCTGATGAAATCCAGTCTCAGGTGGCTGGAAACACCATGGCCCAAGATGGCTTCTGCACCCTTCTGACACCCAGCAGAAACCAGCAGGAATCAGTGTGCTTATGTCCCGACCCACCTCTGAAGCAGGCAGGATACCGGCAGGAACGCTGATGAAATTCAGTCTCAGGCAGCTGGAAACCGCATCAACCTTCCTTCCTTCCTTCCTTCCTTCCTTCCTTCCTTCCTTCCTTCCTTCCTTCCTTCCTTCCTTCCTTCCTTCCTTCCTTCCTTCCTTCCTTCCTTCCTTCCTTCCTTCCTTCCTTCCTCTCTTCCTATCGCTCCTTTCCTTCCTTCCTTCCTTCCTTCCTTCCTTCCTTCCTTCCTTCTTCCTTCCTTCCTTCCTTCCTTCCTTCCTTCATTCCTTCCTTCCTTCCTTCCTTCCTTCCTTCCTTCCTTCCTTCCTTCCTTCCTTCCTTCCTTCCTTCCTTCCTTTTGTAAGCTTAAAAATAATCTAGAAAATCAGGGGTCCAGTTTCACAGATTCATGGCTAAGATGCAGCATGGATCTTTTTTGTGTGTTTGTTTGTTTTTGTTTTTTGGGGGGGGGTCACACCTGGCAGCACTCAGGGGTTATTCCTGGCTCTATGCTCAGAAATCGCTCTTAGCAGGCTCAGGGGACCTTATGGGATGCCGGGATTTGAACCACCGTCCTTCTGCATGAAAGGCAAATGCCTTACCTTCAGGCTATCTCTCTGGCCCCAACATGAATCTTTTGGCTGAAAATTCTGGAACACCCTCAGTAGAGGACTGGACTGAGTCACCACACTACATACAGAAGCTCTGGCAGTTAGCCTAATACACCAATGTCCA
Organism: Suncus etruscus; assembly: GCF_024139225.1. Lineage (NCBI taxonomy): Eukaryota > Metazoa > Chordata > Mammalia > Eulipotyphla > Soricidae > Suncus > Suncus etruscus. The sequence continues at coordinate 92,256,667 of NC_064858.1, forward strand.
AACTTCACTGCTTTGAGACTTATCTCTGCAGAGACACCAAACTGACAAAAATTCCAGATATATCAGTTTAGAGGACAAAAACTAAGGGGTCTACTCAGAGTGGAAATAAGCATGTACATTCACCCCATACCTCTCCATATTACTAGAAGCCTTGGCAGTCGCACACATATTCCACAGCCACCTTCATGTAAACTCATCTGCCCAGCTGGCTCCACGGATTAACGACTAATCTTAGAAGAGATGCAAACCACTGAAACTCATCTCAACTCTATGGATACGAGAATGCACAGCATCTCCAAATTCTTTAATACTGATACGCCAATAGTAGCACACCAAATTGAATGGGAAATAGCACAGATCTCATCTAAGCTCTGCAAACAAGAAACAGCACAGAATGCATAACTAGCAAAAAAAAAAAAACAAACAAAAACAAAAACAAAAAACAAACCAATGTAATAAACCTTCAGACAATGATGTTAGTGACCCTATTGTGACATATAAAGTTTTCACAAAGAACCTAGAAAATCGATACCTTTAAAAAAAAAAGTTCCAGGCTTATATTCTTAATTTTTCATTCAACTTAAATTCGTCTTAAAACTATTGTGGGCTAGATACCATATGACCATAGTGTTAATTTTCAAGGATTGTACAAAGTTACTGAACTTTCGTTTTCTAGACTTTATCACAGTCTTTACGTCACTTCTTCCTTACATCCTCCCCCAACTGCTTGGTTATCTCAGTTTTACAATCAAGGCTGAGGGTTTGTCATGTTTCAAAATTGTTTCTCAATATATCTGAGATATGAAAAACGACCCTGTGTTTGTCCCAATTTATTTCACTAAATGTGATGTTCTCCACTGCCACCCAAGTTATAACAAAGATCATGTCTTTTTTTTTCTTACCGCTACATACTAGTCCATTGTGTAGACACACTATAATGTCTTTATCTATTTATCTATTAGGATATTTGGATTGTTTCCATATTTAGAAATTCTATTGAGTGCTGTGATGAGTATGTGTGCAAACATTTCTTTTAAACTTTATTTATTTATTTATTTATTTATTTGTTGGTTCTTGGGCTACACCCAGCGGCACTCAGGTGCTCCTCCTGACTCTGTACTCAGAAATCACCCCTGGAAGACTGGGGGACCATATGCGATGATGGGGATCAAACTCGGGTTCCTCCCTGGTCGGCTGCATGCAAGGCAAATGCCCACCGCTGTGCTATCTCTCTGGCCATGCAAAGATGTTTTTAATGGTTTTGTGAGGGGAGATGTTAAGAAGTGTAATCATTAGGTCACATGGGAGTTATATTCTTCTTTGGGGAGGAGGGTTTGGATCTTACTCAGCAATGCTCAGGGCTTACTCCTGGCTCTATCCTTGGAAATCACTTACTCCTGGCAGTGCTCATGAGACCATATGTGGTGCTATGGATTGGCTCCAGGTCAGTTTAAAGGAAAGCACTCTACTCAGTGTACTATTGCTCTGACCCTATTCTTACTTCCTTTTGAAACATCTCCATACTGTTTTCCATAGAGACTGAAGGCTTATGTTCTTCATGTTCTTGAGGAGATTAAAGTCTTCTGAGGCATAATATATAGAAATACGTGTCAGGATAAATATATTTTATCTTCTTAAATATGTTAATTTGGGGCTGGGCGGTGGCACTAGAGGTAAGGTGCCTGCCTTGCCTGCGCTAGCCTTGGATGGACCGCGGTTCGATTCTCCAGTTTCCCATATGGTCCTCCAAGCCAGGAGCGACTTCTGAGCACATAGCCAAGAGTAACTCCTGAGCATTACCAGGTGTGGCCCAACCCCCCCCCCCAAAAAAAGTTAATTTAAGAAGTATTGAAAGAGTAAGCAAAACAATACTTAATAGCCAATAATTGATTTTAAACACCTCCTTTAGTCTGTCAGAGTGAAAAGTTGTGGCATGGAAAATTTTTTTTTCATATCTTTTCTTTTCAGAGAATAAAGCCTTTTTAATACTCGAGTTCTGTCTCTGTATCTCTAGCCCCTTGGTAACTTGATGCTGTTTTTCTTTCTAAGTGGCCTCATGGTTTATTTACTCATTTAGTTTTTTAACATATACCTGATGCCTTGAGATGGAGGAGGAAGAGGAAAATTAAAGACACAATCTAAGGCTTCATGCGATTATTTTATGTCATTTTTTTCTTGTCTTTCACCTTTTCCATCACAGTTCCCAACATGCTCACAAGTTTCCTATCTCTATTTTTCCCTGTGACCATGAAGCCATTTATTCTGCTTTCCCACCTTCAATATTATTATATTTCTATTCTTCTCATATAGGCCTTCTGTCTCCTGTCATCACCACTTTTCTTACTGCTTTTCTGCATTTTGCTTTCAGAACTTGACATTTCACTGAAAACTTCCAACAATACAACTGTAAGGAAAACAACATTCATCTTGCCAAACCTCATGGATATTTTCCTGTCCTTATCTTTTGGAAGGGTTATGCTGAAATTTCTACCCTAGATTTCTTTTTTTTTTAACTCCCTGTCCTCGATATTCACAAACTGCTCACGCCAGTTTATACAACATCTTTCTGTTTCTTTTGATCATCTCCTTGGATGCTTCCTCCTTTGCTTATTTTATTTTATTGGTGACTCAGAGCTCTGGTCTTGGTTTTTTGCTTCTTCTTCTGAATATGTTCTCAAGCTATCTTATTTGGTCTTATAGTCTTAGATTTCTTATTCTGATGATAGGAGTGCTTGTACCAGACTTCTGGCCACATATAACTGCTGAAATATCAAACTGCTGCTTATAATAACCTGATGTCACATGTTGAAGTGGGGGACCCATTTTCTTTCCTAGTTCACATCAAACCCACACATTCTCCACTATCTCATTATTTCCCCATCTCTCCCTCTCCCTTGCTTTCCAATATAATTAAGCCTTGCTGATCCTATATCCACTTGTCTTCTGAGTTGATCCCCCCCTGCTCCTCTATTACCATTAATCAGTCTGATCACCATCACTGCTTGATTATTTCTTATGCCAGATATTTGCATTTCTCCATGACATTAATTTCCCTTTAACTAATGTGCTGTTCCCTTCCTTTTAATTCCCCTTTCTTCCCTTCCCTTCTACTTCCCTTCAATTCACACCCCTTCCACTTCCCTTCCATTCACATCCACATCCCTTCCCTTCCCTTCCTTCCCTTCCATTTCCTTCCCTCTCCTCTCCTTCTCTTTCCTTCTCTCCTTTCTTCTTCTATGCCCTCCTTCCCCTTCCTCTTTCTTTAGTTTCTCTCCCTTCCCTTCACTTTCCTTCCCATCCCTCCTTTCCTTACCCTCTCCTTCCTTTCCCTTGCTTTTCCCTCCCATCTCTTCTCACCCTTCCCTTCCTCTGGCTGATTTGCCCTGCCCTGCTCAGGCTAAATATGGTTTTTTTTTTATTAACTTTTATTCACTTCCTTTCTCTTCTCTTTTCTGGAATTACTTCTGGCAAAGCCTGACTGGCAGCAGGCTGACAGGATTTGGTATTTCAGCCCTGCTGTACTGAGGAACATTAGAGCCATACCCAGTTGTGCTGAGTATGTGGAGGGAGTGTAGTGTGGTGTCAAGAATTAGATTTAGGAGCATGGACATACTAGTCATGTGCTCTACCTCCTGAACTATCTCCCCAGTCCCTGATGTACCTTTTCCTAAATGAATAAACGTACTCCTCTATCTTTAAAAACTTTTCTAAGAATCATTTTGTTTGTTTGGGAGCCATACCCAGCAGTGCTTAGGACTTACTCCTGCCTCTGTGCCCAGAAATCACTTCTGGTGGATTTGGGGACCAGATGGGTTGGCAGGTATAAAATCCGGGCCAGCTATGCATGGCAAGTGCCTAACCTGCTGCACTATATCTCTGACCCCATAAAACTGCACCATCAAACTTTTATTTTACTAGTTCTAATTTATTTTACTGCGTCCAATTTTAAAAATAAATGAGATAATGTGTTTCTTTAAGAATTAGTACTCAGTTAATCCTGAGGACAGATACAACACTCTGCTCATTTCATTCTCCTGGTATACCTAACTAAGTGTTAGTAGGCGACTCAAAATAAATGCAGCTAAGATTTTTCTCATTCAGTTATTATCTACAAGATTTAGTTCACCACAAAATGCTTGCTTTTTCCATTTATTAAACAAACTTTGACTGAGAGCTTCCTGTTTGTGGGGACACTCTGAAGGGGAAAGAACTTTTCATGAGAACTACAAGTGGATTATTATGGCCATAGAAAGGTTGCGAAAGGACAAATCTGGAAAAAGATAATCAAGGCTAAATCATGAAGGACCATGATCACACTGGGTTTTGCTCGAACATTCTATGGCAGAGGAAAAAGTGACAAAGGAGGGCAAGAAGAAAGGGAGAAATACTTTATAGAAGTAACTTTGCTATTTAAACTACATTTTAGTATAGAAGTGTATGCTTTAATAACATAAGCTCGTATTTCAGCCCTCATTTCTATTGTTTTTGGACATTATTACAATAATGTCTTTTATTTTTCTTAAAACCCATAGATGAGTGAGACTTTCTGTGTCATGATATGAAACTCATCACAGAGTGGTGAGTGCAGTTAGAGAAATAACTACAGCTATCATGACAATGGCAATGAATGAAAGAAGTAGAATGCTGTCTCGAATACAAGCAGGGAAGTAGTTGAAGAGAGAGATGGGGGCATTGGTGGTGGGAATGTTGCACTAATAAAGTGGGGTGTTCTTTTTTGTGACTGAAACACAACTACAATAATGTCTATAATCATGGTGCTTAAATAAAAATATTATTTAAAAATAAAAATAAAATAATATAAAAATTAAAAAAAGAGAAGTGTATGCTTTCCAATAACAGAGTTACACTAATTTCCTATTAGAAGAATTTTGTTGCTGCTTTGGGCCACACCTGGCAGGACTGTTACTTTTGGAAATGTGCTTAGAAATTGCTCCTGGCAGGCTTAGGAGACCTGAGCCTAAAGAAGAATGTTTTATATGTGTTTTTTTTTTTTGTTTGTTTGGTTTTTGGGTCACACCCAGCAGCGCTCAAGGGTTACTCCTGGCTCTATAATCAGAAATCACTCCTGGCAAGCTTGGGGGACCATATGGATGCCAGGACTCGAATCACCAGCCTTCTGGTGCAAGGCAAATGCCTTACCTCCATGCTATTTTTCCGGCCCCCAAAAGAAGAATGTTTTTTAAAATATCTATAGAACAGCATTTATAAGTGTATTCTTTCTTACAGTCTATATTGGTGATTCTTAGGAGCCAAATATTATTATATAGCATCTCTCCTTGGCAGGCACAGGACAGGCTGCTGGACATAGGAATGGACAAATGTTAATCAGTGTTAGAAGAACTGAGAAGTGTAGAAGGACTGTGCTCAGAAGGACTGAGCACAACTTGTCAAGGTTGCACAGAAGGGCAATGACCTCCTACATGAGAGGCAAGGGAGCACCCCCAAAGGTGGGCAGAGCAATGAAACTGAGCTGGATTTTGAAGAATGGGTAAGATTGAGTCTCTCAAGTAATACGGATGTCTGCCAGGCCCTTCCAGCCTATTTGAAGACTTTCTATTAGTCAATTTAGTTTCTAGTTTGAATTTATGCGGCATGTGAAGATTGAATGGGGGTAGAAGGGTTAAAAGAAAGCCAGGTTCAGGTTAAATTTTTCTCTTGAAGGGGATGTCACAGAACTCTGACCTACTTTAATAGATTAAGTAGAACAGGGTAATAAGTAGGCCATGTATTTAAGAAACTGAAATGGAAATAGTAAAATAAATCATCAAAATCACCAGTGTTTTTTAGCAAAAATATTTTTAGAGAAGGAAGATTAGTTAGCACGTCTTTCCGCAGTCACCAGTCCACATGCACGTTTCTTGGTATGCATCCGTCTCTGGCTTATATTCAAAAACTGAATCCAAGAAATCCTGCAATTTCCCAGAGGACCAATAGTTCCTGTAATAACTAAGCACAGGACATTTCTTGGATATGATTAACATCTTAGTTCCATACTTACAGATTCATAAGTCAAAATTGTTTTCCAAGAGGCCAGTGAGATAGTACAGCAGCTAAGGTACTTGCCTTACGTGAGGATGACCCAGGTTCTATTTTTGCGATGGCATATAGTCCTCTGAGTACCCCATTGGAGTGATTCTTGAGTGCAGGAGTAAGACCGGACAGTACTGGGTGTGGTTCCCAAACCAAAACAACATAAAAGAAAAAAAAAAAAGTAAAATACTTTCTCAGAGAGTTTCTTTATTTTAGGCCTTAAAACATGTTATACGAATCTGCCCAAAGTCAGGTAATCATTAGTTTCCAGTGGAAGATTCTGTCTTTCATGTGACTTTTTCTGTCTATAATTCTATCTTCTCCTGTAGGAACAGATTAAGTAGAGGTTTTCATTTTTGGATGAGGAGGAGGAGGAAGATTTGGGACATTGGTGATGGGAGTGTTGCACTGGTGAAGGGGGGTGTTCTTTACATGACTTAAATCCAACTACAATCATATTTGTAATGAAGATGTTTAAATAAAGATATTTAAAAAGCATGAAGCCATAAAATTTGCTTATATATGTATATATATTATATATATAAAAGGATATTTTCATTTGCAAATACCTTACGCTCCTTGAGACACAGATCAGCATGAATTAGCGGTAAAAAAATCTCTCATCTAGCAAAAATGGCAACAGTGTCTGCTGAGTCAGATGTCTAAGTTCAGAATAAGAGTTTTGGCCCCTGCATAGAATGTTGAAGAAAGAACATAACTTTAGACTTTAATAGAAGTGCAACATCCTGAATCAGCAATGTTTTTCTTAATTGGTAAATTAATTTTTTACAAATTAGAACATGTTAAGATTGAAATAGCACTGACAGTTTGTTACTCATTGGTGTATATCCTTTCTAATGTGACTTTTCACTCTGACACTGAGGAGGAAACCAAATAGCTTCCTTTTCCACAGGATACATTTTATTTGTTCAGCCAACTTGAACATATTTCAGTCACTTTTCTATCTTATTGCCTCCCTTCCTTTATTCCCCCTGACATTAGTATGTTTTACTAGAGTTTTATTGCCCCAGTACACAAGCAATTACAAGCAGCCCTGATCTCAGGCTCCAAAGGCAGGCCACAGGCTGTTTTAAAGAAATATAATTTTTAACTTCCATTGAAAATAGATTAATTTTGCCAACACATTCTTATTTTGCTTTTTAGACTTGTCTAAAGAAATATTAAATAGGAGCCAGAGATATAGCACAGCGGTGTTTGCCCTGCAAGCAGCCGATGCAGGACCTAAGGTGGTTGGTTCAAATCCCGGTGTCCCATATGGTCCCCCGTGCCTGCCAGGAGCTATTTCTGAGCAGATAGCCAGGAGCAACCCCTGAGCACCGCCGGGTGTGGCCCAAAAACCAAAAAAAAAAAAAAAAAAAAAGAAAAGAAAAGAAAAGAAAAGAAAAGAAAAGAAAAGAAAAGAAAAGAAAAGAAATATTCAATAAAGCAGAATCTGCTACAAAAAATGCATTGGTAGTAAAGGCAGGCAGTATTAGAAAATGTGAAAACACAAAGTCAGTTTGTTAATATCAAGTGACTACATATAACTGCCACTCTGTTAATTGTAAATTTATCACTTCCCAAATGGAATCACCAACTTCTCTTCACTTTGACAGCGGCATATTTGTTTTGACATCTCAAAAAAGATAGCACAGGCTTCAGGTTCCATACCGAAACCTTTTCTGTTCTGGAAGCTAGCTCTCACCGGCATGGGGTTTAGGGAAGTCCCAGGCTAAAGGCCTTCTCCCTAGCTGCGGGGGTGCTGGGAGGACAGAGAGGATCCCAGACATCCCCCCTTCTTCCCCCTGGATACCCTCCAAGTATTTCAAAAGACATAAAAGGGACATGAATATATCTTTTGAGTATCTTATATGTATTCCCTTAACAGCTATAACCCTTACTGAATATTATCTTACACAGTGACAATTTTTCCCATTGTTTTGTCTGGTCTTCTCTTTGTAATCTGTCTAATAAGGAATTCTGGTAAGCTCTTGATTTAGAACTTATGTTAGAACCAAGTTACAGTTGGACTTGTTCCAGTGGCTCCCATATGCACCAACAATGTCATGTGGCATTGTTCCTCTTTCGCATAGGCACATTAAAATGGGAAAATACTATACACACAAACAAGTTCTTACCTAATAGAGATAGGAACACACAAATCTTATAATGCAATGGGACCTTACACCATGAATACTGTCATAATGACCTGGCTCAGGCTTCAGAAGAAACGGGCATTGTTCATTCACTCCTGAACCAGGGAATCCACCTACGAAACAACCATGGTTGTCTATAACATCATCTGGAAACAATCCTCTACCAGGGAAGACCCTGCCACTGCCCTGGCATCAACCTATTCCAAAGAGAGTTCCCTTAACAACCAGAAGATTTATTAACAACAACAACAACCTGCTTTCAGGGCAGGCTCTACGCATTGACTTCTAATTGTGAGGTGAAACTAGAGGGTACTCCATATCATCCTAACTTTGATGTAGGATATGCATAGAATCCAGGATCTTTAACTAGAAACCTGACACCAACAACAGTGACTATGTATTTAGACCAAAGTTTTTTCTTTCCATGTCCCCCATATTTTGCTGGGCCTATGCAAACAACAATTGCCATTCTTTTTTTTTTTTTTTTTTTTTTGGTTTTTGGGCCACACCCGTTTGACGCTCAGGGGTTACTCCTGGCTATGTGCTCAGAAATCGCCCCTGGCTTGGGGGACCATATGGGACGCCGGGGGATCGAACCGCAGTCCGTTCCTTGGCTAGCGCTTGTAAGGCAGACACCTTACCTCTAGCGCCACCTTCCCGGCCCACAATTGCCATTCTTACACTGTTTTTGCTGTATTTCTTTAACTCATTCTAAAAAATAAAAGAGAAAGAAGAAAAGCTTATTAAACCTTCTGCTAGGCCTTTAATGAGTTAATTAGTGATTCAATGATTTTCAAAAATATACTAACTACTGAACCTTTTCTTTCTCTTCCATCTCGTTAGTTTCTCTATTTTTTTTTTTAATTTTGGTTTTTGGTCCACACCCGGCGGTGCTCAGGGGATACTCCTGGTTATCTGCTCAGAAATAGCTCTTGGCAGGTACAGGGGATCATATGGGAAACCGGGATTCGAACCAACCACCTTAGATTCTGTGTCGGCTGCTTGCAAGGCAATCGCCACTGTGCTATCTCTTTGGCCCCAGTTTCTCTATTATTTTTTTAAATAACTTTGCCTTTGTTCTTCCTGAAACAAATGTATTATGACTAATTGTCTCAATTATGTGATATATTTTCTTTGAATAAAATTAAAAAAAAAACGGAAAAAATAGCACAATTATTAAGACAGTGTATGGGTTTTCTACTTCAGTCAGATTTAAGTTTCCAAGGGTCAGAGTGGTAGTGCAGCAGTAGGATGCTTGCCTTGCATGCAACTGACCCAGGATGAACCTAGGTTCGATCTCTGGAGTCCCATATGAACCCCCAAGCCAGGAGTGATTTCTGAGCCAGGAGTAATCCTTGAGTGTCACCGGGTGTGGCTCCCCCCAGCAAAAAAGAAAGAAGTTTTCATGCTAGCTTTACGATTTTTCCATGGTCCTCTGCCTGTCTTTGTTTCTTGAATACCTGAAGGTCTCCTCACAGGCCTAGGGAGCACACCCCCAAAAAACTGCATTCTGAAGCTGCCCAGTGACTGAGTGAGTACAGTCTGGCTGTGGGGGTTGCCAACCAATAGCAGAGCTCTCTGGCATGTGGAGGCTCCGCCCTGCTGTGCCTTTGATCATTCAGAGGACTTCAAGGGAAATCTGTCTTGTGCCTGTCTTTGTTTCTTGAATACCTGAAGGTCTCCTCACAGGCCTAGGGAGCACACCCCCCAAAAAACTTTCAACTAGGGGCCGGGAAGGTGGCGCTAGAGGTAAGGTGTCTGCCTTGCAAGCGCTAGTGTAGGACAGACCGCAGTTCAATCCCACGGTATCCCATATGGTCCCACCAAGCCAGGAGCAATTTCTGAGCACATAGCCAGGAATAACCCTGAGTGTCAAATGGGTGTGGCCCAAAAACAAACAAACAAACAAACAAAAAACCTTTCAACTAGAGGCAGCAGAAGAGTGCGACTGCTCCACTTTGCTTTGCGGCAGCACACTCTTTCTAACAAATGAACCCCACCACAACATGCAGGAAAAACCACAGTACTAGTGTGACAATGGGGAAACCTCGCAGGCAAACACCATCCACAGAGAATGAAGATGATAGCTTGGATGACCTAAAAATTCCAATCATCTGATTAACCTCTCTGATAAGGAACTTAAAATAGAAATATGGAAGACGTTTGTAGAACTCAAAGAAAGCATAGATTGATCTGAACAGAACGCAAATAAAGAAATCAGAAAACTCCAAACTGAAATAACAGATCTGAAAGACATGGTAGCTCAACTGAAAACCTCAGTGGATGACCTTGACATCAGTATAATAGCAGCTGAGGAGAGAATCAGAGTACTGGAAGATGAGATGCAGAAAAACTCAACACAGCAGAAGAAATTGGAAAAGAACCTTAGGACAAATGATCAGGCAATGGAAAAAGTACTCAAAAAATGCGAACAGATGAAAATATAAGTCTTTGATAAACTCAACAGAAATAACATAAGAATCATTGGAGTTCAGAGACCAAGGTAGGAGATCTCCAGGAAGAATCAACTGTCAAAGACATTATCAAAGAGATACTCCCAGAGTTAAAGACTACATGCAACCAAATCCTGCATACCCGAAGGGCACCAGCTAAAAGAGACCTGAAGAAAAACACCCCAAGACACATCCTCGTTACAATGACAAATCCCACAAATAGAGATAGAATACTGAAAGCAGCAAGATCAAAAGGGAAATTACATTTAAAGGAGCATCCCTAAGACTTACAGCAGACATGCCACAAGAAACTCTCAAGATCAGAAGAGAATGGTGGGATATTGTGACAAGACTGAATGAAATGAGTATCTCACCAAGAATACTGCACCCAGCCCGACTCACGTTCAGGTTTGAAGAAAGGATACATAGCTTCTTGGATAAACAACAGCTCAGAAACTTCACAGATGAAAAACCAGCCTTAAAGGAAAAAGTGAAAGGTCTACTTTAAGACAAGAGAGACCAACAAACACAGCAAACTTATCTACAAAGATGACATTAAATCCTATGACAATCATCTCCTTCGATGTCAATGGACTAAATTCACCAATTAAAAGACACAGAGTGGCAAAATGGGTCAAAAAGATGAATCCAACCTTCTGCTGCCTACAAGAAACACACCTGAATAGTCAGAACAAACATAGACTCAAAATCAAAGGCTGGAGGAAAATCATCCAAGCAAACAACACCCTTAAAAAAGCTGGGGTGGCCATATTAATATCTGATGACACCAACTTTATACTCAGAAAAGTGGTAAGAGACAAAGATGGACACTATGTACTAATCAAGGGATAGGTGCAACAGGAATAAATCAGACTATTAAACATATATGCACCCAATGAGAGACCAGCAAATTATTTAATACAGTTACTGATAAATCTGAAAAAAAGACATCAATAATAACAAAATAATTGTGGGAGAACTCAACATGGCCCTATCAACACTTGATAGGTCAACCAGACTGAAACCCAACAAAAACATACTAGCCCTGAAAAGAGTAATGGAAGAAAGAGGACTTATATCTATATATATCTATATCTATCTATCTATCTATCTATCTATCTATCTATCTATCTATCTATCTATCTATCTATCTATGACACTCCAACCCCCAAAACCTGGATATACATTCTTCTCCAATGTACAATGTACATGGGTCATTTTCCAGGAAAGACCACATGCTGACACATAAAACATACCTCCATAAAATCAAGAGGATAGAAATCTTGCAGGCTACCTTTGCTGACCACAAGGCTCTGAAATTAGATGTGAACTACAAAGGCACACAAAAGAAAAAATTTAACAATTGGAAATTAAACACCTTGCTACTGAACAACCAGTGCGTCCGAGATGAAATCAAAGAGGAAATCAAAACGTTCCTGGAAACAAATGACAATGAAGACACAAACTTTCAGAATCTATGGGACACAGCAAAAGCGGTCCTGAGAGGAAAATTTATAGCTCTACAAGCACACATCAGGAAGAAAGAAGGGACATACCTGAATAACTTAATGATGCAGCTCATAAAATTAGAAAATGACCAACAAAGGGAACCAAAAATAGGGAGACAGATGGAAATAACAAAGCTGAAAGCAGAAATCAGTGAAGTGGAAACCCAAAAAGCAATCTGAAAGATCAAAGAAAGAAGTTTGTCCTTTGAAAAAATAAACAAGATTGATAGACCATTGGAAAAATTCACAAAGAAAGAGAGAGAAACCTGATAACCCATATTAGAAATAAAAAGGGAGAGATTACGACAGATATTGCAGAGATCCAAAAGGTAATCAGAGACTACTTTGAGAAACTTTATTCTACTAAACATGAGAACCTAGAAGAAATGGAAAAATTCTTGGACACTTATAACCTTCCACAGTTAAATAAAGAGGATGTAGCTTATCTAAACACCCCCATCACTATTGAGGAAATTGAAACTGTAATCAAACATCTGCCCTAAAATAAAAGCCCAGGCACAGATGGATTTACTAAGGAATTCTTTCAAACCTTTCAAGAGGAGTTACTACCAATCCTAGCCAGGCTCTTCCATGAAAGTGAAAAAACGGGAACACTCCCAAACAGCTTTTATGAAGCCAACATCACCGTGATACCAAAACCAGACAGAGATGCTGCCAAAAAAGAAAATTATAGACCAATATCCCTGATGAATGCTGATGCAAAGATCTTCAACAAAATCCTGGCAAATAGGATCCAATGCATCATCAAGAAGATCATACACTACGACCAAGAAGTTTTCATCCCAGGAATGCAAGGATGGTTTAACATACATAAATCTATCAACATTATACACAACATCAACAACAAGAAAAATAAAAATCACATGATCATATCAATAGATGCAGAGAAAGCATTTAATATGGTCCAAACTCATTCTTGATCAAAACTCTCAGCAAGATAGGAATGAAAGGAACCTTTCTCAATCTAGTTGAAACCATCTATCACAAGCCAATGGCAAATATTATCTGCAATGGCGAAAAACTAAAAGCCTTTCCTCTAAATTCTGGTCCAAGACAAGGCTGTCCGCTCTCACCACTCCTCTTCAACATAGTACTGGAAGTGCTTGCTATAGCAATCAGGCAAGAAAAAGATATCAAGGGAATCCAAATAGCAAAGGAAGAAGTCAAGCTCTCATTCTTTGCAGATGACATGATACTCTACTTAGAAAACCCTAAAGACTCTACCAAAAAGCTTCTAGAAACAATAGACTCATATAGCAAGGTGACAGGCTACAAAATTAACTCACAGAAATCAATGGCCTTTGTATACACCCATAATAATAGGGAAGGGATGGACATCAAGAAGGCAATCCTATTCACATTAGTGCCACACAATCTCAAATACCTTGGAGTCAACTTGTCTAAAGACATGAAGGACCTATACAAAGAAAACTATAAAGCCCTGCCCCAAAAAATAAGAGAGGACACATGGATATGGAAACACATGGATTGGCAGGATTAACATCATTAAAATAGCAATGCTCCCCAAAGCATCATACAGATTTAATGTGATCCCTCTAAAGATACCCATGATATTCTTCAAAGAAGTGGATCGAACCCTTATGAAATTCATCTGGAACAATAAACACTCTCGAATAGCTAAAACACTCCTAGGGAAAAGGAAAATAGGAGGCATCACTTTCCCCAACTTTAAACTGTACTACAAAGCAATAGTTATCAAAACAGCATGGTATTGGAATAAAGACAGACCCTCAGATTAGTGGAATAGTCTTGAGTTCTCAGAGAACATTCTCCAGACATACAAACACCTAATTTTTGACAAAGGAGCAAGAAATCCTACGTAGAGCAGGGAAAACCTCTTCAACAAGTGGTGCTGGCAGAACTGGTTAGCTACTTGCAAAAAAGTGAACATAGACCCCCAGTTAACATCATGTACAAAGGTCAAATCCAAATGGATTAAGACCTTGATATCAGACCTGATACCATAAGGTATATAGAACAACAAGCCGATAAAACACTCTATGACATTGGGACTAAAGGCATCTTTAAGGAGGAAACTGCACTTTCCAAACAAGTGGAAACAGAGATAAACAGATGGAAATACATTAAGATGGGAAGCTTCTGCACCTCTAAAGAAATAGTACCCAGGATACAAGAGTCACCCACCGGGTCAGAGAAACTATTTACCCAACACCCATCAGATAAGGGGCTAATATCCAAAATATACAGGCCACTGACAGAACTTTTCAAGAAAAAATATCTAATCCTATCAAAAATGGGGAGAAGAAATAAGTAGACACTTTGATAAGAAAGAAATACAAATGGCCAAAAGTCACATGAATATATGCTCCTTATCACTAATCATCAGGGAGATACAAATCAAAACAACGATGAGATGAGATACCATCTCACACAACATAGATTGGCATACATCACAAAGAATGAGAACAATCAGTGCTGGCGGAGATGTGGAGAGAAAGAAACTCTTATCCACTGCTGGAGGGAATGCCGTCTAGTCCATCCTCTATGGAAAGCGATATGAAGATTCCTCCAAAATCTGGAAATTGAGCTCCCATTTGACCCAGCTATTCCTCTCCTAAGGATAGACCCTTAGAACACAAGAATACAACACAAAACACCCTTCCTCTCACCTATATTTATTGCAGCACTATTCACTATAGCCAGGCTCTGCAAACAACCAAGATGCCCTTCAACAGATGATTGGCTAAAGAAACTGTGGTACATATACACAATGGAATATTATGCAGCCGTCAGGAGAGATGAAGTCATGAATTTCCCTATACATGGATGTACATGGAATCTATCATGCTGAGTGAAATAAGTAAGAGGGAGATAGATAGAGGCAGAATAGTCTCACTCATCTATGGGTTTTAAGAAAAATAAAAGTCATTTTTGCAACAATCCTCAGAGACAGTGAGAGGAGCCCTGAACTTCTAGCTCACTTCATGAAGCTCACCACAAAGAGTGATGAGTGCAGTTATAGAAATAACTACACAGAGAACTACCATAATCATGTGAATGAATGAGGGAACTGGAAAGCCTGTCTTAAGTACAGGTGGGGGTGGTGTGGGATGGAGGGAGATTTGGGACGGTGGTGGGAATGTTGCACTGGTGAACGGGGGTGTTCTTTACATGGCTGAAACCTAATCACAATCATATTTCTATTCAAGATGTTTAAATAAAGGGAAAAATGTAAAGCACATAAAAAGTTTGTTATTCAGTTAAACCACAAGAAAATCAGAATATATGCTGGAACAGTATCCAGCAAAATAAAAAATATATATAAAAAAAGATTTTTCCATGGTGAATAATTTCTCTGAGTTTTTTTCCTTACCCATGAAAATAGAATGATAAATATAACTTCAAAGAGTTGCATAAGGATTAATGGAAAAACAAAATATTACATAAGCACTAAAGAGTAGTAAATTTTATTCTAGTATCATCTCTTACTCTAATGTCTTTTCCTATTATCACAGTTAGTCTTTAAACAATCCTGTAATTTCTTTTCTTGGAAATATTTTATATATATCTTTCTTGATATCTTAAAGCTATTAATTCATTGAATTATATTTGGATTATTATAGAATTGTTTAGATATCATTGTTTCTTCTCTTTTCTTTTAATCAATACTGGAAATCAATTCCAAAGTCTTCTTATTTACTGATTTCTATATATCATTGTATTATTTTTGAGCCTAACAAATCATCTAAGTTTTTTTTATAATTATATCTGTCATCTGTTTGACTTTTAGTATAATGCACCAAGATAAGGCAGTACATTATAATGCAAAGAGCTTTATTTCTCTCTGGTACGCACATGATCCCTATGTGACATCAAATCATGAGTGATTCCAATTACCTTGCTTTTTTTTTCCTAAACAAAGTATATTATACCTATATTACAAATCATTTTCTACACTGGCTAGAGTTCTTCATTCCCTCGGGTTTCTCTAGTTGAGCTAATTTCACTCTCCTGAATAATTATTGTCCTTAAGCTGGTAACAAAAGCAGTCTTTCTTCCTAATACTCTGAGGCAGACAAACAGACCAGCAGCTAGGTCCTTTTTGACTCACAAGATCCATTTATATTCCAGGTCAGTGTGCCCAAAGAAGAGTGCAGTCACATAGCAAAGCGGAGCAGCTGTACATTTCTTCTAGTTAATGAGCCCCACTGCAACACATAAAAAACAACCCTATATTGCAAAGGTCAAAATGGGAAAGCTGTGCAGACTCTCACCACATTCATGAAGATAGTTGTTCTTAAGACTCAACTAATACCAGTCACCTATATAGTCTCTCTGAGAAAGACTTTAGAGATGAAATGTTGAGGATGTTTAAAGAATTCAAAGAAACCATGAAATGGAGTATGACTCAGGAGGATATAAAAGTAGAAATGAGACAAATTCAAGCAGAAATGATGAAACCGAAAAACTTCGGAGTTTTCCAAGATTTCTCAAAATGAAGAACTCACTGAAAGGACTCACCAACAGAGTAACAACTGCTGAGGACAAAATCAGCAGAAGATTAAAAACAGCCATAAATAAATAAATAAATAAATAAATAAATAAATAAATAAATAAATGAATAGAAGATGTGAAAAAATCCTCCAACTAAGCAGACAAATTACAATAGACTTTTGGGATAAATTCAACAAAAACAATGTAAGAATCAAGGGGTTCCAGAGGGGCAGCAAAGAAAAGCCTTATTAAGGATCAATATTCAAATATATCACTGCTAAGAATTTTTCAGAGCTGAAGAGTGCATGCATCCAAATCCTGGATGTCCAAATTGTACCAGCTAAAAGATACCCAAATAATAGCACCCCAAAGTACATCTTAGTCACAATGATGAAAACTGTAGATAAAGATAGAATACTGAAACAGCAAGATCACAAAGAAAAATATATACTAAAGAGTATCCTTAAAATTTATAGAAGATTTATCACAAACAACCCTTCAGGCTAAAAGCAGTGATACAATATAGTGAAAAAGAATCAACTAAATGAACACCTCACCAAGAATACTTAACCCAGTTTAAAAGAAGGATACACAGCTTCACAAATAAACAATAGCCCAGGAACTTTACATGAAAGAAACCAACTTTAAAGTAAGAACTGAAGTGAATAACTTAAGGCAAGAAAAAACCCCACAAACACACCAACCACATTTAAAAGAAAATGTGGTACAACATACCATGAAAATAATCTATCTTAATATCAGTGCCTTAAATGTACCAAATAAGAGACAAAGAATGAAAAGTGGATCAGAAAGTTGAATCCATCATTTTAGTTCCTGTAAGAAACACATTAAAATATTTAGAGAAAACACAGACTCAAAACCAAAGATTGGAAGACGATCTTTCCACAAACTTCCTTTAAAAAGGCTAGAGTGGACATACTAACATCAGATGACATTCTAGACTCAAACTTTTTAAGGTTATAAGGGACAGAGTTATTTATTAATAATCGACAGATATGTAAGTCAGGAAGAGATCACACACCTGAACGTATATGCACTCAATGAAGGACCAACAAAATACTTAAAACAATAGCTAATAGACTTGAAGAAAAACATTAAAATAGCACAGTAAGAGTTGGAGACTTTAATACCGCTTTCACCTCTTGAGAGATCAACCAGGCTCAACTCAATTATATGCACCCAATTAGGGACTAGCAAAATACTTAACAACAGTAGCTGGTAGACTTGAAGGTAGACATTAAAAGTAGCACAGTAATAGTTGGAGATTTTAAAACTGCTTTTTACCTCTTGAGAGATCAACCAGGCTAAACTTTAACAAGGATCTATTGGCTTTGAAGGAACTAATGAAATAGAAGGTTTTAGAATATATGTGGCTTTTTATTCCATACAAGTTGAATCCACATTCTTTTCCAATATACATAGAACATGCATATAGACCATAAACTGAGCCATAAATCTATACCTTCATAAAATCAAAAGGATAGAAGTTGTATTGATTATCTGCTCAGAAATGATGTACTTAAAGTAAGAGTGAATTACAAACAGAAATGGATAAATAACACCTGGAAAGTAAACAACTCAATTGGCCAGAGATGAAATCAAAGAGAAAAAAAAAAGATTACTGGAAACAAATGATAATGAAAACATAAATTATCAATTTTGGGAGACAGAAAAATTTTAGTTTTACAAGCATTCATCAGGAAGGAAGAGAGAGTTGATATAAATAACTTAATGGCACAGCTTAAGAGTTGGGAAATAACAAAATGAGCTGAAAGCACGCAGGCGGAAGGAAATAATAAAATTTAGAGTAGATATTAATTCACTGGACACCTAAAAACAATTCTAAAGATCAATGAGAACAAGAGTTGGTTCTTTGAAAAAATAAACAAAATCTATAAATCATTAACAAGACTCAACAAGTATGAGAGAAACCTAATAAACCAAATCAGAAACCAAAGCAGGGATGTCACAATGATACTACAGAAATTCAAAGAGTAATCAGAATTGTACTTTTAGACTCTTCATGCCACAAAGCAAGAAATCCTGGGAGAAATGGATAAATTCTTAGAATCCTATCACCTTCCAAGGTTGAACCAGGATGATATGAACAGATTTACCACTATCAAGGGAATTTAAATATCAATCAAAAGTCTGGCCTCTCTTTAACACCTTGATCAAAAGTCAAATTAAGATGAATTATAAAGACCTTGATATCAGTCCTGAAAGCATAAACTATATAGAGGAACATATAGAAAGAACATTCCATGACATTGAAGCTAATGACATCTTCAAGGATGAAACTGACCAAGCAAGTAGAAACAAAAATAAACAAATGGCACTGCATTAAACTAAGAAGCTTCTGCATTTCAAGGTAAACTATGATGAGGATACAAGGCTGCCAAGGGGAAGAAACTATTCATCCAATACTCATTTGACAAAGGGTTAATGTCTAATATAAAAAGTACTGGTAGAGCTTAATAAGAAAAAAAATCTAACCTCATCCAAAATGGGGAAGAATAGATGAACAGACAAGTTCTCAAAGAAGAAATACAGATGGCTAAAAGGCACATTAAAATGTTCCATTCTGGGCCAGAGTGGTGGTGCTAGAGGTAAGGCATCTGCCTTGCAAGTACTAGCCTAGAATGGACCATGGTTGGAACCCCTGGCATCTTATATGGTCCTCCCAAGCCAGGAGCTATTTCTGAGCACATAGCCAGGAGTAACTCCTGAGCTTCAAATGGGTTTGGCCCAAAAACAAACAAACAAAAATGCTCCATCCATTAACCATTAGGGAGATTCAAATGACAAAAAGGTCTCACACAAGAGACCAGCAGACATCACTAAGAACAAGAACAACCAGTGCTGTGCAGATGGGTGGAGAAAGGGATTCTCATTCATTGCTGGTGGGAATGCCAACTGGTTCAGCCTCTTAAGAAAGCAACATGGATATGCCTCCAAAAAACTAGAAATTGACTATCTATATAACCTAACAATACAATTCCTAGGAAATACTCTGAGGCCAAAACCAATATTCAAAAAGCCCTCTACCCTCCTATGTTCATTGCAGCACTAGAAAATAGCTAGAATCTGGAAACAACTCAAGTGTTTAAGAACAGATGTGTTGATAAAGAAACTATAGTACTTGTACACAGCTGTTAGAAAAAATGAATTCATGAATTTTTTATACATGGATAAATATGGAGAGTTTTGTGCTGAGCAAAATGAGTCCGTGGGAGACAGATATACGTAGAATAATTTCACTGATTTATGGGATATAAAACTGATAGAATGGCAATAATATCCAGAGACAATAGAGATGAGTGCCCAAGAGGACCAGCCCATGGTAGGAAACATCACAAATCACAAGTGAGTGCAGCTGGGGAAGAGAAGGGACCACTATGACAGTGATCATTGGAAATGATCACTCTAGACAAGAACTGAGTGCTGCAAGGAGATGAAGTGATATGCATGGTATCCTTTCAGTAACAATATAGCAAATCACAGTGTCTAAAAGAATAAAATACAAATATATAGATAAAGATAAATAGAAAGGGGAGAGAGAGAGTCCAACAAAAGTGGCTGTTGTGACCTTGAGGGAAGATGATTATCTATTTTCAAAGTTTGCTAATTCCAAGTTGCCTCTGAGGCTGGCAGAGGAGAAGGTGGGAGGAAGGTGGGATGGGAGGAAAACTAGGGACAATGGTGATGGGAAATGTGCACTAATAAAAGGTGTTATTCATTGTATGAGTAAAACTCTATCATGAACCTTTCTGAACTTTGAAAAAATATCACAACTGCATTATGAACAGCCTCATAAATTATGGTGTTTAAGTAAACTAACTTTTAAAAATCTTAAAAAATGGCTGTGTTCTCCTCTATGCAGGTATCCTTTTTTTTTTTTTTTTTTTTTTTTTTTTTTTTTTTTGAAAGAGTATTGAAAGCACAAGGGGATGAAATAAATTTTATTTTTGTCAGACTGGTAGACGTTAATTTGGTGTTGATTTATGGATTTAATCATGAGTTATAGTTGTTGTCTTTTTGTTTGTTTGGTTTTTGGTTTTGGGGCCACACCCGGTAACGCTCAGGGGTTACTAATCAAGTGAATGAATGAGGGAACTGGAAAGCCTGTCTGGAGTACAGGTGGGGGTGGGGTGGGATGGAGGGAGATTTGGGACATTGGTGGTGGGAATGTTGCACTGGTGAAGGGGGTGTTCTTTACATGACTGAAACCTAATCACAATCATTTATGTAATCAAGATGTTCAAATAAAGAGAAAAACAAAATATCCTGGAGAAAAAAAAGATTCCTCCTGGCTTGGGGGACCATATGGGACGCTGGGGGATGAACCGCGGTCTGTCCAAGGCTAGCGCAGGCAAGGCAGGCACCTTAGCTCTAGCGCCACCGTCCGTCCCGACTTTATAGTTTTATGTAAATCATTGACTGTGTAAATTATTTTGTAAGCACAAATCTTTTTTTTTGTTTTTGTTTTGTTTTGTTTTTGGGGGGTCACGCCTGCCAACACTCAGGAGTTACTTCTGGCTCTGTGCTCAGAAATCGGCCCTGGCAGGCACAGGGGACCATATGGATACCGGGATTCGAACCACCGTCCTTCTGCATGAAAGGCAAATGCCTTACCTCCATGCTATCTCTCCACCCCGTAAGCACAAATCTTAAAAATTACCATTACCTCTCATCTCTCTATTTTTTTTTTTTACATGGACAGAATGGAGGGAGGTGATGGGGCAAGGTGGTTGGTGATCGTCTGTTTCCAAAACCTCAGCATCTCTCTGAACTTCTGTAAAGGCATTTTTTTTCTTTGACCTTGGCTGAAAAATTACTCTTCATCCTTATTCACAAAGAATGAAAAATAAACACTGGATATTGCCAGCTTTTTAAATATTAGACCTGAAATTCTTCAGAAAAACAACAAACTTAAATATCTTTTGAAGAACAAGTTTTAGGTGGTAATATTAATTTGTTCCATATTAAAAATATTAAATATTTAAAAACTTGTGCCAGATATTCATGATGCTCCTCACTTTATTTTTATTTTAAATTTTTTCTGAAGCAAGAAATTATTTATTGAAACTTACTTAGAAAGATGTAACAGGAGAGGGAGAAGTACTGTTCCGGAAAGAACACAACCTTTTCCAGAGCAGAAATTGGTAGGAAAAGAAACATAGCACATAGAGATACATGTTCAAAGGAGGACACTGGCTTGATGAACAAGCTGTTGTTCATTTTATACAAATGCACATCCCAGGATCTCTGTGTATACATACTGGAAATTCAAAAAAATTAATGACTTTGCTCAGAAATACATTTGGCGATGACAGTCAGGGATCACACGAAGACCCTCTAAACGCTAACACTCTACTGTAGTCAGAATGACTGCATGATGCTGCCAACAGCAAAGGTGGCACACCTAAGATTAGAAACATATGCTCACATTTAAGACAATGGTTGCCAGCTAGGTACCTCGTTTTCTGGAAACAGCACTAGAAATGTCACTCATATTTCCTCTGAGCCACCAAATCACATGTAGTTGTAAATATTACAGATTGTCTTCTATCTTTCTTTTTTGTTTTTAACCATGAGGTTGTGTGGTCCCTAAGTTTGCCTACCCTGTATGTTTGGGGACCGAGGATGTTCCCCCCAGCTCATGACTGGAAAGGAACGGGTACCAGGCTGATGACTAGAGACAGTTTAATCCCTTACAACAATGCTTATATAGGACCAAAATATATAGGAGCAGGGTATCTGAAGGGTAACAGGAAAACACCAAAGTTGGGGGTAGGGTGGGGGTAGGTGAAGCACTGGGGAGAAGCTTAGCAGAACTATGGGACTTAGTAGTGCCTGAAACAAGGCAGTATTGATAGGTATTATAACCAGAGCTCTCTGCGAGGGAGGAGGAATGACCTAAGTCCTATTAGGAATCATGGATCAAGAGAGATTCGCACCCCTCTTTGTACTATCCTTCCCCATGTCTGAGGAAGTGTTGTCTCTGAAGCTTTTAGCCTCAAGAAGAATCCCTGGAACAATTACTCACTCCATAGGGTCCCTTGGAATAGCTCTAGAGGGGTTCCCCTGCCAAGCCAGTTCAGGAATAACGTCACAGAGGGCATCCAACACCTAAGTATGAAAACATTTCAGAGAAAATTTTACATTCAAGAAAAAGAAGCTTTAGGAATCACCGACAAAAACATAAATATAAAAATTATTGAAGTCATAATGGTTCCTATAGGATAAATAAATCTAATGAGTATTTATGATATTATTTTATTACGGCCACGATGCATTTATTTTTAGATCAGATACTTCAATGGGGATATAGCCACGAGTAGTCATATATTAGATCGTTAAATTAAGAGGTTAAATGTAGCATCTGATGACCTGCATTTTCTAAGGGTCACAGTAAAAATAGTTTTTGGCATGTTTCTAAAGCTCCTTGGGTCCACAAGCATTAATTATTTACAACATCTGTTTTCTCAACCAGAGGATACAAATGGCTATTTTTAACTTACTTTAGAAATTTAGGTTGAGATAAAATTTAATTTATGTCCATTAATATCAACAGTGTTCAACTACAAATATGTAGTATTCTTCATGTTATTTTATTTTCCCAGTTTTCAGTTAGGCATCATGCTTACAATACTGCTAAAGAATGACATTTCAGGCATACAATCTTTTGCATCTACCCACAACCACATAGGGTGTAGAGCCTGACTGCCCAGGACATTGCAATAGCTTGTCAGTGTCTCTCCACCAATGTCTCAAGATACCCTCCCTGCGTCCCTTGGAAAATTGAGCAAGTTGATTCTCAGGGTCTGCTGTCATTGTCTATTTGTTATTCTCTTCCTATATTCTTTATAGTCCACACATGACATAAATCATCTTGTATTTGTCCATTTCCCTCTGAATTACTTCACTTATCATATTTCCATCCAAGTTTCATTGAACTGAATGATTTTATTTTTTCTTATGGTTGGGTAATATTCTATGGTGTATAATACATGATAACTTCTTTGCCCAGTTGTCATTGCATATCTGTTTGTTTATATTTCTTGGCTAATTTACACTGCAGTGAATATAGATGCATGTATCTTCTTGAATTACTACTTATGTATTTTGAGAGTATATACCTTTAAGGGAAATCATTGGGTCATACGGGTGCTCTATTCTTATTTTTGGAATATATTTCTATATTATTTTCCAGGCAACATTATTATGAACAGTGAATAATAGTTATCTTTTTTAATAACTTCTTTGGCAACACAAGAAAGAAGTCAGTTTCTTTATCCAATCATCTGTGTTAAACATTTAGATTATTTACATATGCTGGCTATTGTACTAAGTGCTGGAATAAACATATGTAAACTATAACCTCACATCAGTAGAAAAATCTCTAGAAAAAGAATTGAAATAACCCAGGTTTTAGGGAATGTGGTGACTACGGAACCACTCAATCAACTGTTGGTGGTAATGTTTTTCGGTTCAACTTTTATGGAAAATTTTATGAAGATTTCTCAAAAGAATAAAAAAGAGAACTCCATATTACCCAGAAATTCTTTTTTTTTTTAACCCAGAAATTCTACTTCTTGGTATATGTGCCCTGAATCCAAGAATATTAATTTAAAAAGATATAAGCATACCTATAATTTCTGTTCAAAGTATGTCAAGTCTTATTCAAATAAAATATATTGACATTTTCTCCTCATGTTCTTTGAAAAAATTATGTTGACTTCAGATTAGAACACAATAATAAATGCCTTAGACAATCTATAAGCAAAACAATTCACAATTCTGGCGTTAGTGGTACATTCAATTACTTAACAATGCGGTTAAGAAAATAAGCAAAAAGAAAAATGAGACCATATAAACTATAAAGCATCTCCACTTACAGAAATAATCATTAAAACAAAAACATCTACCAAATAGTAGAAAATCATATATCTGATAAGGGACAAATATCTCAGGCACATTAAAAGAAACTCACAAACGCAGGCAGCAAGGAAACTATCTTTTAAAAAAGTGGGAAGAACTGAACAGATACTTGTCCACAAAAGATGCACATATGGCTAAAGCCACAAGAGAAAAGTATATATCAGATTACAAAGAAATTAATTATAAGGGAAGTGAACATCAAAATGACAATGAAGTAGCACTTTACACCGGTGAGAAATGTTCTCTATCAAAAAAATGCTGAAAATAATAAATGCTGAAGGGCATATGGAGTAATAGTCCTTATTCAAGGTCGGTAGAAATGTCAGATGGTTCAGCCTCAAGGGAACACATTATGAAGATTTCTCAAAAAACATTAAAATAGAGCTATTAGGGCCCGGAGAGATAGCACAGCGGCGTTTGCCTTGCAAGCAGCTGATCCAGGACGTAAGGTGGTTGGTTCGAATCCTGGTGTCCCATATGGTCCCCCATGCCTGCCAAGAGCTATTTCTGAGCAGACAGCCAGGAGTAACCCCTGAGCACCGCCTGGTGTGGCCCAAAATCCAAA
Source organism: Suncus etruscus (assembly GCF_024139225.1). NCBI lineage: Eukaryota > Metazoa > Chordata > Mammalia > Eulipotyphla > Soricidae > Suncus > Suncus etruscus. The sequence goes on from NC_064858.1 coordinate 92,281,862, forward strand.
AAACAAACAAACAAACAAAACAAAACAAAACAAAAAACCCCAAAAAGAGCTATTATATGATCCAGTGATTCTACTATAAGGTATCTATTCTAAAGACACAAGAACACCAATTTTGAAAAGATATATGCATACCTATACTCATTACAGAGCTGTTTACAATAACCCTCGTTTCAAAGGACAGACGTGTAATTCAGCTTTAAGAAAGAATAGAAATTTTATCTTTTGCAAACATCATGGATGGAATGAGATAGTGTCATACTAAGTGAAATAAGTCAGAAGGTGAAAAAATACCAAGTGGTCTCATGCATATGTGAGATGCAAAGAAACATAGCAAGTAGGGAGACAATGTCCAGTGTCTGATGAGAGAACTGAAGTTACTAAAGTGGAAGGTGGGTAGGAAAGAGAATGAGCTAAAAGGATCCAATGGATTAAGGTGAAGGGATATTGATATTTTGGTGAAAGGTGTGGTGAGGTTATGTAGTGCTCTTTTTTTTTTTTTTTTTTTTTGGTTTTTGGGCCACACCCGGCGGTGCTCAGGGGTTACTCCTAGCTGTCTGCTCAGAAATAGCTCATGGCAGGCACGGGGGACCATATGGGACACCGGGATTCGAACCAACCACTTTTGGTCCTGGATCGGCTGCTTGCAAGGCAAACGTCGCTGTGCTATCTCTCTGGGCCCATGTAGTGCTCTTAATCATTTTAAAAATTGCACTCTTGGGGCCGGAGCCATGGTGCAAGCGGTAGGGTGTTTGCCTTGCACATGCTAACCTAGGACGGACAGCGGTTAGATTCCCTGGCGTACCATATGGTCCCCCAAGCCAGGAGCAATTTCTGAGTGCATAGCCAGGAGTAACCCTGAGCACCACCGGGTGTGGTCCAATATCCCCAACCCCTAAATTGCACTCTTATAAACCAATGTTATCTCAATTAAAAGTAAATTAGGAGAAGCTGGTGTGATAGCACTGTGGATAGGGTATTTGCCTTGCATGCTGCCGACCCTGGACAGACCCGGGTTTGATCCCCCAGCATCCCCTGAGACTGCCAGGTGTGATTCCTGAGCACAGAGCCCTGAGATCAGGAGTAACCCCTGAGCGCCACCGGTGACCCCAAAACAAAACAAAACAAAACAAAACAATACAGACGAACAAAATTTAGGAGCCAAAGTGATAATGCAGCAGGTAGGGTGTTTGCCTTCCATGCAGCTGACCTAGATTTGGTCCCTGGCATCCTATATGGTCTTCATGCCTACCAGGACTAATTTCTGAGCACAGAGCTGGAAGTAACCCCTGATTGCAGCCAGGTGTGGCCCAAAAGCCAATAAATAAATAAATAAATAAATAAATAAATAAATAAATAAATAAATAAATGAAACAACTTGGAGTTCCAAGTGTATGATGACACTATGTGTAGAAATAATAATGGGAAATGTTAACTACCATGATATTTTCTCTGAAAAACCATTAAAATCATATGCTCTAAATTCAGAGATAGAGGAAGAATAGTGTACAGTCTTAATCATTTTAAATAGAGGATTCGTAGTATGGAGTCTTCTACTTTGTGAATTGATAATCCTAAGACCAGACTAATATGCTTAATGCAATCACCTAGTGCTCTCCACTAATTAGATTCTTTACATGATGTCCCAAGAAATCATTATTACTTATTTTTCTTCTCTCTATAGCATTCATATTTGCCTATGTGTAAATTTATATACATATTTATTAAGACATAATTAAAGAATACTAGCATAAAACCATATTTCATATGACTTGTTTCATATTAGTTTGATATTAGAATGATAGTAGTTTCATACCAGCTCATACTATATTTCATACTAGTTTGATCAAACCTTATGCATTATTATCAAACAATTGAAAGGTCTATTATGAAAGAAATCTCTGAATTAGTCTAAATTGTGTGAATACCATCTTCCTTACTTCAAATTCTGTGTTTTGTTGAATTAGCTACAGCACGAATATGATGAGAATATAGCACCAATGAGCACCTACCCCATGATATGAATTATTTTAAACTACTTCTATACATTATATTATTTAATTTTGATAGCAGTCTACAAGGTAGCTATTTATATTTTAAAGCTAAGAAAAGCAAGTGCTGGGCCGGAGAGATAGCATGGAAGTAGGGCGCTTGCATGCAGAAGGATGGTGGTTCGAATCCCAGCATCCCATATGGTCCCTGAGCCTGCCAGGAGCGATTTCTGAGTGTGGAGCCAGGAGTAACCCCTGAGCGCTGCCAGGTGTGACCCCAAAACCAAAAAAAAGCAAGTATAGATATTTAGTGATCTTTCATAAGTCCACAGTCCACATAACAAGTAAATGATGGAATCTAGATTTGAAAATAAGTTATCTTTGTAGGTCACAAAAACCAGATGATATTTTTGAAAAAGTGAAAATTCACTTATAAAAATTTCTCTTCATTGTGAAAAGTAATTATAGTTATTTTGGGCTTCTATCTATCATGTATTTAATCACCAAGCTGTCTGAGATTATTATTTATTTTTTTAAGGCATAATTCCTTCAATTAGTTACAAATTCCTTTTTTTTTTTTTTGCTTTTTTGAGCCACACCCAGTGACACTCAGGGGTTACGCCTGGCTATGTGCTCAGCAATCACTCCTAGCTTGGGGGACCATATGGGACACCAGAGGAGTGTCCTAGGCTAGCACTTGCAAGGTAGATGCCTTAACTCTAGCACCACCACTCAGGCCCCAATTAGTCACAAATTTCTGTAGGGGCAAAATACTTCATATTCTCTGTAAAGACTAGAAAAGTCCCTTGGAAGTAATACCTGAAAAATTATTTTTACTTTCTACCTTTCCTCTTTTGCTAATTGTGTAATAATTGTGTACAAGTCAACTCAGGTATAGAGAGCAAAGGAGAACCCAGTCCTGAACTTAATTACATTGCAAATGACTTTCAATTAATTAAACTCAAAGGTGGAATCTTTCCTGAAAATCCTTTCCTGAAATCTGGGCTAGAATTGGTGACTTGCAGATCCCATAGACAAGGGAAAAAGTAACATTCTTGGACTTTCAAGATTAATGCCTTTTTAGGAAGATGAATTCCTAAAAATCCTTGGAACATTTTTTAAGATTTTAATGAAATTTTCAGTCTTTAAATCCCAGTTTCTGAATTACAAAATGAAACCAAAATTAAATAGAGATACTACTGTTAAGTGCTCTGGTCTGCAACCTCAGCAGGAGCTCCCAACTCTCTCCACCTTGTGAAACAGTTGTCACAATCTAACAACCAGAGGTCTTCAGAAGCTGCTGCCTTGGCTGATATCTGTCCACTGAAAGACCCACAAAAAATCTATTCAGCTCAAGCCTAATTCATCCATGAAACTGAAAATGTTACGAACAATAGATTTTGTGTATCAGGTTGGATCACCACCTATCTATCTAGTCAATAGATTTTTGAGGTGGTTTATTGAACAGTACAGTAGCATAAATAAATAATTAATTCATGCTGAAAAATGCATTATCAGTGAACCAAGAATATGTAAGCATAAATTTACAGCAGAGGGCAGAGGGAAGGCCGGGAAGATGAGGTGCACAAATCATATTCAAAGAATATGATTCAAGAAAACAATCATATTCAAGGAATGCCAGAACAGAAGTTTATTGTCTCTTTCAAGAGTCCATGAAATATAATCACTGTAAATTTCAAAGTTTGGAAGAGTGAAAAAGCCATAACTTTATTTACTTTAAAAATAGTTCTTGGGGCCGGGAAGGTGGCGCTAGAGGTAAGGTGTCTACCTTGCAAGTGCTAGCATAGGACGGACCGCAGTTCGATCCCCCGGCGTCCCATATGGCCCCCCAAGCCAGGGGCGACTTCTGAGCGCATAGCCAGGAGTAACCCCTGAGCGTCAAATGGGTGTGGCCAAACCCCCCCCCAAAATAGTTCTTATTCCCTGACTCATGATATGTCTGAAACCCAACTACGAAGGACTTTGTAAATCACAATGGTTTCAATTTAAAAAAAGGCATACATTTACTTTACCATTATTTAAATTTTTCTGTACGTTTCTCATTTCTTGTGACCTACATAGAGAGGCTTTCTTCAGTGGCATCAAGAACAACTTAAATATCTTTAGTTAATCAGGGGCCAAAGTGATAGCATAGCAGTAGGGTGTTTGCCTTGCATGCTGACCCTAGATGGACCTGGGTTTGATCCTCAGTATTCCATATAGTTCCCTGAGCTTGCCAGAAGTGATTTCTGAGTGAAGAGCCAGGAGTAAGTCCTGAGTGCCATCGCGTGTTTTTTTTTTTTTTTTTTTGCCATACCCAGCAATGCTCAAGGGTTACTCCTGGCTCTGCATTCAGAAATCGCTCCTGGCAGGCTCAGAGGACTATATGAGATGCGGAGGATCAAGCCCAGGTCCATCCAGGTTAGTTGCATGTAAGCTCAGGGACAATGTGGGATGCCTGAGATCAAACTTGGGTTCATTCTGGGTCAGCTGTGTGCTATTGTTCTGACCCCAAAAAAACTTTAGTCAATCAATAAAAATGTTTTTTATTATTATTTAGGTAATATTGTATTAATAGAGTTTAAGTTTGTTGTATTGATCTCTCTCTCTCTCTCTCTCTCTCTCTCTCTCTCTCTCTTTGTGTAGTTGGGCTATAGTTGGCAATCAGTGCTCAGAGCTTATTCTTGGTTCTGTGCTCTTATATCATTATTGACAGTAACAAGGGTACTATATGTGATACCGGAGATTGATTAGACCTGATGCTTTAAGACAAGTCCCATAACCCCTGTATTACCTCTCTTACTCAGTATACTATATTAATATACCAAATTATTATATATAATCACCAATATCCTTATGTCATCTTTGATCTTATCATTAGACACTTTACAACTCTCCCAAGGCCATCAGTTTGTCATTATTCAATGCTATCTAATCCTTTTGTCTCCCTATATTCAAAAGATAAATCTAAACATTTTGTTCTCCCTCTGATTTATTTTATTTAATGATACCCACCACCCAATGATGATATTGCAGCAAAATGCATAATTTCATCTAGATAAAGTCATAAAAGTAGTCAGTTAGACTTTTTACTAATAGTAAATGGCCTACAATTACAACAAGCCAAAATTTTTAAATCTTAAAAATATTAATAATAAGGTTGAATAGAAAATATTTTCTATTTTCTATAAATAGGTTATTTTTTCCCTGTTCCTACAGTGTTCTACTTTGGAATTTTGGGATGAGTTCTTATTGTGCTCATCAATATTGCATCAGAAAATTAGTGAGAACTGAGTAGCCTTTTGGCAATTTTTAAAGGAAGATTTTCTAGGTGGACATGAAAACAAGAACATTTCCAAATGTCAGTTCTCTGTTCCTTTTGCTAAATCTGGTACTATATCAGAAGCTCAAGCTGTGATTTCCTCCTTTTCATATTCAGTATTTTTTCAACCAAAATAATGATTCTGAAATTGGATTTGGATGAAAATTGCCTTTAATTCAAAACATACACAAAGAGAATATTCTTGTTCCAATTTTTTATAACAATGCCCTGCTTTCGCCGTGGTTGTCATCAAAATATATTTTATTGTAATTAGACAATAATAACATTGAAGAAGTGGAATATAGGTGAGATCATAGATAAGTATATGGGATGAGAAATATTTTGGGAAATAAACTCTTCCGAATTCACATATATTGTTTATATTATGATTTTAAAAGAATGGAAAAGCATCTAAAAGCATCTTTTAGGTTATGCATAGCTTGGTCAAAGAATCTAGTCTTTTTCAGATAAAAAGTCAAATTTCTTAGAAATCTTAATAGAATATAGGAAATGAAATTTATTTGAAGACATAAGCCAAGTTGTGTGTGTCTAGTCAACATACAGCTAAATTTATGAGAATTATGATTTGAGAGTTCTAGGGGTTTATATAAAATTAAATAAGTCGTTTTACCTCTGAATCTCTTATTTCTTACATACAAAAATGAGTGTTAGAGTCAATCAGTTTTTTAAATTTTGTTGCAAAACTAGAATTGCACAAGAAGCACTGACAAAAAAAAAAGTAATCTATGAAGCTGGAAAGATAGTGAGTGTATTGGATAAAGGCACTTGCCTGTCATGCAGCTATCCTGGGTTTGATTGTCAGCAAGTAATATGGTCTCTTGACTCCCGCCAGGAGTGATTCCCTGAGTGAAGAGCCAGGAGAGAGCCCTTATCACTGCCATCTGTGATCCCAAGATCAAAAAAGAAAAAAATATAATCTCATAACCATTCGAGACAAACTGGTGATGCCCAGGCTGAAACCAGGGTAGCTCTCATTGAGTAGGTTTGAGAAGTACTAAATTAGGTCTATGGGGTTTTATAAACAACACTAGCTTTTCTTCAATACCAGAGGGACTATCTATGTGGAAAATATTGAAAAATATCTTGACCTATGTTTATAGATACAAATTCAATAGAATGATGGACCTTAAAATATGCTGAATATTGGGGCCGGGCGGTGGCGCTGGAGGTAAGGTGCCTGCCTTACCTGCGCTAGCCTTGGACGGACCGCGGTTCGATCCCCCGGCGTCCCATATGGTCCCCCAAGCCAGGAGCGACTTCTGAGCGCATAGCCAGGAGTAACCCCTGAGCGTCACCGGGTGTGGCCCCCCCAAAAAATATGCTGAATATGTCTAAAAGGAGAAATGGAGAGAGAGAGAGAAAGAGAGAGAAGAAAATTATCTCCTATAGAGATAGGCATAGAAGAGGGTGGGGGGCAAGTGGGGTATTAGTGGTGAAAAGTGTGCATTGATGAAGGATGTTGTACATTGTATGACTGAAACTCACAAACAACTTTGTAACTGAAAAAATATCAACTATTATACACAGTCTTGTAAACAACACACACATATGTATCCTGAATAAATCTTCTTTGGATGATTTTCATGTGAATCCTCTACTATTCAGAAGTAACATCTACTGCATTAGTGGCAGAAAATAACATTGTTAGTATCTGCTTTTCAACTTTGAAATCTGACACAGTAAAGAACACTCAAGACATGAAGGTGGAACTAGCAGGCATATATGTAAGAGTGGAATAAAAACACCAGAAAGATTGGTTCAGTGGATTGGAGTAATTGAATTGCTTGCTGGAGGCCCAGATTTGAGTCTTGGAACTTTATGATCCCCCAATCACTGCCCTGAATATTGTTAGCAATGAAAACCTAACTCCTGGGATTTTCTTGCTACTCTTCAATTTCTATTTTTTTGTAGAACTCAAAGAAGAGGAATATTCCCTATTAGTTGGCAAGGAAGGGAATTAACATCAACTGACTACTTGTTTTGTGCCATATGTCTTACAAGTTACTTTGAAAATAACCTTGCAAGGTATTACCATATCATAGTGAAGAAAAAGAAATTCAGGAACTCCCAGTAACGACAGAGCTAGCAAATGGCACAGGGAAATTTCAGCTCCAGGTGCTTCTTGATTTAATGTGTTCAGATTCTATTCCACACGGTTCTTAATAGTATACTTGATTATTTCTGCATCTTTTTGCTTTATTTTGTTTCATTTTGGGGCCATGCCCAGCTGTGGACATGCTTTTATTCTGACTCTACTCTTATGATTTACTCTTAGTGGTACTTAAGGAACCATAATTAAAGTTAGGTTAGCTGCATGCAAGGCATGCAAGCCCTTTACCCACTATCTCTCTGGATCCTAATTATTAATGAAGGCTCAGTTGCAATATTATTTGTGTAGGGTCTTTAAACAGTTTTTCTAAATATGTTGAAAATTAAATATGAATGAAAAATAATTTTTAGTCAATGGTATTTTACAGTTTAACTCTCTGTATCACATTTTCAAGATTAGAGTGATTTGGAGCAAATTCTTTCTATCTTCTTGCTTGTCCACCAGTACAGAATGAAAACTTCAAAACAGTAGTTTCCAATCCTATAAATTAAACTAAACTTAAGGCGACTGTGAGAATTGTTCTATACTAGAGACCTTGCAGTCTTGGAGTCTATTAGATTCAAACAACCTTCAGAAATTTCATTTAGATTTCTTGGTGAGAGAATAACATTTGTATTTTACAAAATATATTGATTAACTTTTTACAAAACAACCCACCTGCAATAAAAAATAAACATAGATTAACAGAAAATTGTTAGAGGTATATCATTAATATAATGATATTAAGAAGTATTATTATCTAGGTTCACTGTAAAATAACCAGAGCATAGGAGCTTAAAACTTTTTAACTGTTATGGGAGCACCTTGGGGAAAGGAGGTTAGGAGAATGACATAAATGTGGAAACAAATCACTGAATGCAGCAATAGGGCCTAAAGTGCAACTCAAAATAGGCTAAAATCAAGACAACTATAGGGTTATGTCATATGTTTATAGAACTAACATCTGCATACATACAAAGAGAAAAAGTGCTAGTTGTCACTTAGTAAGTGGACCTGACCAAAGAAATCAATGAGTTAAAAAAAATCAGATGTAATGATAATCTTACGTTTATATTGTCAACATTCAGAGAAATCTACAAGTAACATTTTAGGTAGAATAACAAAACTAATTTAAGAGAATTCTATGATATGTTTGGATGATTTACTCTTTATGTAATAAGAATATTTTCAGCATCTGGCAAATCATTTCACATACTGGACATTTGAAAAAGAATGGATCTATTTGCTACGTGTGGTCCAAGGATAAAGGAGCGCATTTGCAGAGTCTGGCTGCACTTACCTTTTTTCCTAGTCTACCAGTTAGCTTTTTGAAAACAAATAATGGATCTGTGAATTATTAATCCTAACTAAGGGCCACCAATTTCCTAAGGCACTAAAAATGTTCATAGTAGAAAGGAGCATTAAAAATACTCTTTAGAAGATTCACATTAAATGGTTGTTGAGGAAGCATGAGCTTCACCCTCAAGTGTTTTGAAGAAGTTGTAGATGAAAAGAAGATAAGATTTTTGTAGTCTTTTCACATGAAAAAATGCTCCACATGACTAATCATCAGGGAGATGCAAATCAAAACAACTATGAGGTACCACCTCACACCACAGAGATTGGCACACGTCACAAAGAATGAGAACAAGCAGTGTTGGCGGGGATGTGGAGAGAAAGGAACTCCTATCCACTGCTGGTGGGAATTCTGTCTAGTTCAACCTTTATGGAAACCGATATGGAGATTCCTCCAAAAACTGGAAATCGAGCTCCAATATGACCCAGCTATGCCACTCCTAGGAATATACCCTAGGAACACAAAAATACAATACAAAAACCCCTTCCTTAACACCTATATTCATTGCAGCACTATTTACCATAGCAAGACTCTGGAAACAACCAAGATGCCCTCCAACAAACGAATGGCTAAAGAAACTGTGGTACATATACACAATGGAATATTATGCAACTGTCAGGAGAGATGAAGTCATGAAATTTTCCTATACATGGATGTACACGGAATCTATTATGCTGAGTGAAATAAGTCAGAGAGAGAGAGAGAGAGAGACAGAGAGAGAGAAATGCAGAATGGTCTCACTCATCTATGGGTTTTAAGAAAAATGAAAGACATTCTTGCAATAATAATTTTCAGACACAAAAGAGAAAAGAGCTGGAAGTTCCAGCTCACCTCAGGAAGCTCACCACAAAGAGTGATGAGTTTAGTCAGAGAAATAACTACATTTTGAACTGTCCTAATAATGAGAATGTATGAGGGAAATGGAGAGCCTGTTTAGAGTACAGGCGGGGGTCGGGTGGGGAGGAGGGAGACTTGGGATATTGGTGATGGGAATGTTGCACTGGTGATGGGTGGTGTTCTTTACATGACTGAAACCCAAACACAATCATGTATGTAATCAAGGTGTTTAAATAAGAAAATACTCTTTAGAAGATTCACATTAAATGATTGTTGAGGGAGCATGAGCTTCACCCTCAAGCTTTTGAAGAAGTTGTAGATGAAAAGAAGATAAGATTTTTGTAGTCTTTTCACATGAAAAAATGCTCCACATCACTAATCATCAGGGAGATGCAAATCAAAATTATGAGGTACCACCTCACACCCCAGAGATTGGCACACATCACAAAGAATGAGAATAAACAGTGTTGGTGGGGATGTGGAGAGAAAGGAACTCTTATCCACTGCTGGTGGGAATGCTGTCTAGTTCAACCTTTATGGAAAGCAATATGGAGATTCCTCCAAAAACTGGAAATCGAGCTCCCATACGATCCAGCTATACCACTCCTAGGAATATACCCTAGGAACACAAAAATACAATACCAAAACCATTTCCTTACACCTATATTCATTGCAACAGTATTTACCATAGCAAGACTCTGGAAACAGCCAAGATACCCTTCAACAGATGAATGGCTAAAGAAACTGTGGTACATATACACAATGGAATATTATGCAGCTGTCAGGAGAGATGAAGTCATGAAATTTTCCTATACATGGATGTACACAGAATCTATTATGCTGAGTGAAATAAGTCAGAGAGAGAGAGAGAGAGAGAGAGAGAGAGAGAGAGAGAGAAACGCAGAATGGTCTCACTCATCTATGGGTTTTAAGAAAAATGAAAGACATTCTTGCAATAATAATTTTCAGACACAAAAGAGAAAAGAGCTGGAAGTTCCAGCTCACCTCAGGAAGCTCACCACAAAGAGTGATGGTTTAGTTAGAGAAATAACTACATTTTGAACTGTCCTAATAATGAGACTGTATGAAGGAAATGGAAAGCCTGTTTAGAGTACAGGCGGAGGTCGGGTGGGGAGGAGGGAGATTTGGGACATTGGTGATGGGAATGTTGCACTGGTGATGGATGGTGCTCTTTACATGACTGAAACCCAAACACAATCATGTATGTAATCAAGGTGTTTAAATAAAAAATATATAAATAAATATATATAAATAATACAATTACATATATATATATAAAGATTTTTGTAGTCTTTTAAGAAGTATCTACCCAACTGCCATCTTGGGTGGGAATTGTAGAAAAATGAATCTCAATTTCATTGGAAAACAAAATATTCTGTCACTCCAAAATGCAATAAACTGCATGAGTAAATAGTGAGTTGTCAGATACAGCAAGTCATTATTGATTCATTTACTCACTCACTCAACCAACAGTTGTAAGTGATTACTATAAATCAGTTACTGGGGGCCGGAGAGATAGAATGGAGGTAAGGCATTTGCCTTGCATGCAGGAGGTCATCAGTTCAAATCCCAGCATCCCATATGGACCCCATTGCCTGCCAGGAGCAATTTCTGAGCCTGGAGCCAGGAATAACCTCTGAGCACTGCCGGATGTGACCCAAAAACCACACACACACACAAAAAATCAGTTACTGTTGTGAATTCTGGGGATATAGCTGTAGAAAATAAAGGTGGGTCCCTAATTTCTTAGAGTACAGTCTAGAGAGGAATTGACAAGCCTTTTTTTTTTTGTCATTTATTTATTTTGTGGAGTGGGAGGTCTCCCCAGCCAGGCTTGTGAGCTTTTGCATCACTCATCACTCCCCATAATATTTGACCAATGATGCTGAGTCTGATTGCAGGTGCCTGGGGTGAGGTGGGCTATGTGGTATTCAAGGATCCAACTAGGAGCCTGATACTTGCAAGGCAAATGCTTTTTTTTTTTTTTTTTTTGAGATATGTCCTGCTTTGACAACGTTTTCTGTCAAGGGCCAGGTAAGAAATATTTTGACTTTGCACACCATATTGACTTTATTATGAGTAACAATTTGTTGTATTATAGAAGAAGCATCTATGCAACAGGAGTTATCCAATTATAGTTTGTTTGCAGAATGTTTTACTGGTGAAGAGGGTGTTCTTTTTATGACTGAAAACCAACTACAAATATGTTTGTAACTATGGTGCTTAAATAAAGATATTGTTTTAAAGAAATAAATCTCACCCACTATTTGTCTTTTAAAATAAAATTATAATGGATTACAATCACATTCATTTACATCGGTATGGCCTGAATCTGCCTTTGCACTATAACAAAAAAACGTGTTAAGTACTTGGGCCAAAGCTTATGCCTCATAAAAACATCTTGCCTTTACTATCTTGCTTTTAATAGAAACTGTTTTTTGATATTCACCATTGAAAATAAACAAATGATTATGACTGTGTTCCAAAAATTTCATTTTAGACACTGAAATATAATTTTATATAATTTTTATGTCCATAAGATATTAAACATTTTATCAATAATTTAAAACTGCAAAATGATTCTTGGCTTTTAGGTCATATGAAAACCTAAATGTATTAAATTTGGCTTATGGGTTGAAATTTGTCAATCTTTGCTTCAAGATATATTGGCCAATTCACATATCTAGACTAGAACGTGTTTCTATTCTAAAGAGTCTATTTGAAATTCTATTTTTGTGGATAATTGTAAAATTTACCAATTATTGTAATTAACAAAATATCTATCGATGATCAGAGAAAGTCATCACCAAAAAAAGCTTAAGTAGATGCCTTAATAGAGTGGAGTTTTGATAAAATTTGACCTTTATCACCTCCTCTACCTTTCTTATGTGAATCTTATTAGAACATCAGAAAATGCAAAGACTATCTATGTATATATCTATGTATATATATAATATATGTTTTATATATACACACAAATATAAAATTTTTCTTTGTATTTCCTAAGCATTATTTAGGAGGCCAAGGGGACCCTATAGGTCATGCTATAGGCCATACTATAGGTTATGATTGGTCCCTGTGATGGGGTTACTGTGGCCACCCAGATGGTACTCAGGTATCTAGATCTGCTTGGAAGAAGATGTGGTGCCAACATCAAAAGTACATGTGGTGCAAAGATCAAACGGGTGGTTGCATGTAAGACAAGTGCCTCAGACTTTGCCAATCTCTATTACCACTAGCATATAATGTCATATCATTTATGTTAAAGTATATTAAATTATTGACATGATGATACTTTATTATGAAGAGTCCTTTAATTCTTTAGATTCTATGCTCCTTTTTCAGAATTATTTGCCTAAAAATTACACAGAATTACACAGAATTGTCTGAAAAAGGGTGCTTCCTATAGAGGCTGGCAGGGAATAGGAGGAGAGTATCTGGGGACATGGATGGAGAAAGTGGACACTAGTGATGATATTGGTGTTGTAGCAGTGTATGCATAAAAGTAAATCATAAATAACTTTGTAAATCACATTACCTCAATTAATATAAAAGGAAAGGTGAAAAAAATTAATAGCCTTGAGTTTTAAAGATTAACCCAATTTTATATGATTGAATTTGTTTATTTTCATTGATGCATGTATATACTACAATTAACTTATAAAATATACATGGGTATAAATAATATTTCCAACTTTGGACTATTATATATATAATTATATATATAATTGTTATTCTTTTGGGGGCCACACCCGGCAGTGCTCAGAAATTGCTACTGGTTCTGTATTCAGGGATCACTCCTGGTAGGCTCTGGAGACCATATGGGATGCCAGGGATCAAGTCTGAATCAACTTCATGCATGGCAAATGCCTTGCCCATTGTACTATTGCTTCGGTCCAACAATAATGTGCTTCTGTGTGTGTATATTTGTTTGTGTGTGTATGTGTGTATGTGTGTGTGTGTGTGTGAGAGAGAGAGAGAGAGTAAGAGAGAATAAAGAGATGAGAGTATCCTGTAGCATATCACAGAATTCTATCAACTGTACCAGAGCATGGGATTCTTTACTCATAATGCATGTATTTTTTCAGCTCATAGTATATATATGTATGTATATATATGTATATATATATATATATGTCTTCAGCTATACAAGACCATGATAAAATTTTCCTTATCAAGACTTACATTGTCAGGTATTTTAATTTTTGTCAACTTAATTAATGTGTAATACTAATTATTGTGGCACGAATTTGCATTTCCTTTTATGTTAATAAAGAATAACATCTTTTCATCTAAACATTTTCTATTTGTTAACTTGCCCTCAAATTTATGTTGGATTTTTTTTTCTATTGATTTATGTTATTTGACTAATCTAGTTGTAGTAATTAACTTCTATGTGCTCAGAAATCGCTCCTAGCTTGGGGGACCATGTGGGATGCTGGGGGAGTGAACTGTGATCTGTCCTAGGCTAGCATGGTCAAGGCAGATGCCTTACTGCTTGCACCACTGCTCCGGCCCCTGTCCTAATTAATTTCTATTAATGCCAAAAAAAAATCTATGAGTAATCATATGTACTAAGTATATTTCCCCCCATAATGTGTTTCCCTCTCTTAATGTCTATTGATAAAAATAAATAAAATTTTATGACTCTTTTTCTTAAAAAATATTAAAGGGTAGAAGATCCTCCCAAACAAAAGAGCCATCAATATGAAAGACTATATTTAGAAGTTATTTATAACCATCTCAGTCCCCAGTTCCACACAGTTCTCAAATAACATTTTATTCTCATGTTACACAGCAAAACAAATCTTTCACCACTAAATGGAAAAAAATAGAAGTATTTGATTAGATGTTTCATTGAAGTGACTAGTACATTTAGTTGTTTTTTTTAACTTAAATTTTCATTTACTCTTTAAAATTGATTTGTTATTAGTTTTCAACGTTATAGTATTTCAAAGACATCTCCCTATTTTTATTTGTCTATAGGATTCATCATAGCTACTGCAATAGTTCTAAAGCGTTCCATCAGGTAGAGGTATGGTTTTTGTATTTTCCCCCATTTGTTTTGATTGAGTGATTTTTATATTACATATGAATGACACCATCCAGCAATTGTCTTCTACTTCCTTATTTTTTTCACTGAGCATTGTCACCTCTAGATCCATGAAAGGTTAGCCTAAATGGTTGATCCACTTCATTCTGAAACTTTTTATTTTATTTTGGGCCACACCTGGTTTCACTCAGGGGTTACTCCTGGCTATACACTCAGAAATCACTCCTGGTGTGGGGGACATATGGGACACCTTGGGATAGGACCATGGTCCGTCCTGGGTCAGCCACATGCAAGGCAAACCGCCCTACCTACTGCTGTGCCATCTCTCCTGCCCCCGATTCTGAAACATCTTTTACCTAGGATAGACTTGATTTCAGCAAATATGCTACATCTATGTCAAAATTCTTTGAGCCACATTCTAAAACATCTTTGATACTGTCCTTACTTGTCTTTCCTCAAATCAACTCTACATTATTAAAAGATCATTCAATTTCTTTAATTTTCCCTTGTTCCTCCATGTATTAGTAGATTTCACTACTACAATAGAAATTACTTTTGAATAATAAAATCAACTATCTTCTCATTTTAATAGGTTTAATGTGTTTTTTTTCACTATGTGTGAAAATAGGTGTCAGATTAAGTGAGTAGCTGCTACATTTTATTACTAGAAACAACCAATGAGCAGCGATTCAGATCTATACAAAAACTTGGTGATAATCTCCCATTGGGATGACCTTAAACAGTTAAATAGAGCAGTTTATCCTACAACATAAAAGGTTAATATTGTCTTGACCTATTTGTTTGAATTGTTTATTTATTCTGAAATGAAAACAAATTTGTGCTTTTTGACACAAAAAATAGAGAATTGCCATTCTCTGCAAGAAGCTTCCTAGCGAGAATAACCAAGTCATATTACTAAAGGGGCTGTTGTTTTATATGGCTATATCCTTATAACAAAATTATATTACAATTCTTGTGTGGATATGTAACACTTTATTAGCAGAAATTTATTTGGTAGATTGCATACATGAATAATCTAAACAAATTCAGTATTCACCACTAATGCTAACAGCTTCTTTCAATTATTACAAAAAGAAACATTTAATTATGAAAGCAAATATGTTACCAACTCAAAGGTATGTTTTCTCACCACCCACTAGGGAGTAATCAAGAGATAATAATTTGGAGTGAGAAAAGGCAGATTTAAAACAGCATATTTATTGTCTCCTCAACCCACAGAATTATTGCCACAAACTAAGAGTTATTACCTCAGGCTGAATTGGGGTTTATATGGGGGGGGGGAAATAATGAGACAGTAGGCAACAAGAAAAAGTCAATTCATGGGGCTGTCCTGTTAGCATTTTTGGTTTGGGGAAAAAAATAATGGGACAGTGGGCAGCAAGTAGTCAGTTCATGAGGCTATCCTGTTAGCATTTTTTGTTTGATCACAGTCATTTAATTTTGGTAAAAAGCTTTGGAAGAACAATCTCTGCCTCCAGAAACCACTGTGGTAGCTGTCAGTGAATTGTCTCTTTCATATGGGAGACACCTGTGGTTGACTCCTGGTTTAACATTATTAAATGCACATTCCTTTATCAAAGGGCCATGGTGGGAAGTTGTAAGAAGTAACCAAATGGTTTACCAGATTGAAGATGTAAGAAGTAACAGGCTGCTTACTTATAGAAGGACAGACTGAAGTGATAATACAGCAGGTAGGAGCCTTGCATGCAGCAAACCTGGGTAAAGCACTAGTCTTGCACGTGGCCAATCTGAATTCTATCCTGGTACCATCCCCTGAGTCTTGCTAGGAGTGGTCCCTGAATGCAGAACCAGGAGTAGGCCTGGGACACAGCTAGGTGTGCCACTCCCCGCCCCAATGATGAACTCTATTGAGGGGGCAGGTATAGACACAAGGATGGTTATGTCATAATTTGTGAAAAGTGAGTACAGTTACCATAGATGATGAAATTTGTCAGCAAAGTCTCATTGTCTTGATTCATTATTTCAAAGTTATATACTTTATGCTAAAACTCACACTTGGTTAAATCCAATTTTTCCTTTACTTGGATCCAAACAGCTGATTGTAGGTGGAATAAAACATGGTCACGACAACTGGTATCTTTATTTCATTGTATTTAACATGTAAGGCATGTGTTCTACCACAGAGTCACAAGATTGATTTTCAATATTGTCAGGAAACTCTATGGTACTTGTCTCTTTTGTTCACCATTTTCTCTTTTGATATGTTTTCTTACACATGGGGCAGGGTTACTGGGGAATGTTTATGGAAACTGGGAAGTGTTAAGATGCTGGAATAGGAGGAGTAGATACAAATTACTGGGCTGGTTTGGAAGAGGTCAGAGCTCACATGAAATACAAGAACTTCAGACAGTTACTCTCTAAATGATGAAAGATCTCAGAGACCCTATACTTCAAATGATGATAGTACATCAAGATTGCCTTAGAAAAATTTTAAAAGACTATAGAAAATTTGTGCAGTTCTCCTTTAGAGTAAGATTTTTTTTAATCCAGCTATCAGAAATATATGTGTATAAACTAGCCATATATACTTTGAGGGGGTCTGGAGCCACACTCGGTGGTGCTCAGGGGTTACTCTTGGCCATGTACTCAGAAATCACTCCTGGATTCGGGGACCATATGGGACACCAGGGATTAAACCCAGGTTCAGCTGCATGCAAGGCAAATGCCCTACCGCTGTGCTATTGCTCTGGTCCCAAAACTAGTCATATATTTTTTATTCAAACATCTTATCAATGTTAAGAAAGGCATAATTTGTACCACAGTTTCTTTAGCCATTCATCTGTTGAAGGGCATCTTGGTTGTTTCCAGAGTCTTGCTATGGTAAAAAGTGCTGCAATGAATATAGGTGTAAGGAAGCGATTTTTGTATTGTATTTTTGTGTTCCTAGGGTGTATTCCTAGGAGTGGTATAGCTGGATCGAATGGGAGCTCAATTTCTAATTTTTGGAGGAATCTCCATATCGCTTTCCATAAAGGTTGGACTAGACGGCATTCCCACCAGCAGTGGATAAGAGTTCTTTTCTCTCCACATCCCCGCCAGCACTGCTTGTTCTCATTCTTTGTGATGTGTGCCAATCTCTGTGGTGTGAGGTGGTACCTCATAGTTGTTTTGATTTGCATCTCCCTGATGATTAGTGATGTAGAGCATCACTAATGGAATATTATGCAGCTGTCAGAAGAGATGAAGTCACGAAATTTTCCTATACATGGATGTACATGGAATCTATTATGCTGAGTGAAATAAGTCAGAGAGAGAAAGAAAGACGCAGAATTGTCTCATTCATCTATGGGTTTTAAGAAAAATGAAGGACATTCTTGCAATAATAATTTTCAGAGCCAAAAGAGAGGAGGGCTAGAAGTTACAGATCATCTCATGAAGCTCACCACAAAGAGTGATGAGTTTAGTTAGAGAAATAACTACATTGTGAACTATCCCAACAATGAGAATGTATGAGGAAAATAGAAAGCCTGTCTTGAGTACAGGCAGGGGTGGGGTGGGGAGGAGGGAGATTCGGGACACTGGCGATGGGAATGTTGCACTGGTGATGCATGGTGTTCCTTACATGACTGAAAACCAACCACAATCATGTTTGTATTTAAGATGTTTTAATAAAATATTAAAAAAGAAAGATATCATTTAGTTCGTTTTTAATAAATTTTAACTGAATCACTATGAGGTACACAGATACAAAGTTGTTCATGATTGAGTTTCAGTCACATAATATTCCAACATCCATTCATTCATGTTCACCAGTGCACATTTCTTTCCACCAGTGTCCTCAATTTCCCTCCTGCCCTTGCTCCCCACTGTCAGCCTCTATAGCAGACATTCACCCCACTCTCTCTTTCTTTCTCTTCTTTTTAGGTATTGTGTTTTGCAATTGATACTTAAACGGTATCATGCATATCACTTACCTCCTTTTAGCACTCAGCTCTTGTCCAGAGTGATCATTTCCAATTATCATTGTCATAATCGTCCCTTCTCTGCATAATTGCTCTTCCCACCTGTTTGTTACAATTTTCCTACCATGTACTAGTTCTTCTGACCCTCATCTTTGTTGTCACTGGATATTGTTCCCAGATTCTCTTTTTGATATATTCCACAAATGATATCATTCTCTATATATCCCTTCTTTCCGACTCATTTCACAGCCTAATACTTTTTATATCCACCCATGAATAATCAAATTTCATGACTTTGTTTTTTCCTAACATTGTTTAGTATTCCATTGTGTAGACATATCATAATGTTATTATCCACTCTTCTATTCCTGGGCATTTGAGTTGTTTCCAGATTTTGAATATTATGAATAGTACTGTAAGTAGTGCTAGGAGTGCAGATGCCTTTTCTGCATTGGGAGCAGTATTGATGGGACATATGGGAGCTCAATTTCTAGGATTTCTTTTTGAGAAATGCCAATATTGTAAATTCCAATTCCAACTGTGAGAAACTTGGATTCTCAATTTTTTATTTATTGAACTGTCTTGTCTCAGAATTTATGGACCAGAGGCTCAGAATTGTTAACCATATCCTGTGGGCAATAAAATGAATTCACACACACTTAAATATTAAAGTCACTTTAGTTTTAGCTCCTCAATTCAGCATGTTTCTTTTCTATTTTCTTCACTAAATTTGTTTTATATGTGTATAATATTGTTTCCGTTGCATTCTATATTCTATCTTGGGATTTATATTTAAATTAAGTCTTTGTGCTGTAAGGGTTATGAGGCTGATAATATCATCAAAATTTACAACATAATACAGAATATTTTCACTACTGTGTAACATCCTATATGTTCACCTGTTTATTTCTTCTCTCCACTATGATACTAGTAAACACCATTTTTGACATTATTATAGTTTTGCTCTTTCCAAATATCACATCATTGGAATCAGGTAGTGCTTTATAATGGCTTCACTAAAACAACATTATGCACCAACTATAGAAGACTGATTAAAACAACAGTGATGTAACAGACCCTCTGAAACTATAAAGAAAGACTCCATCCTAGGCTCCATCCTATGACATGTGCAAATACTAAGATCACTAGCTACAGAGGACTAATTTTATCATCCACAATGAAGTGGAAAACTTCCAGACATCACAAAAAGACCTAGGGGAAAGTAAAAGAGCATGTACGAAGCCTGTAGTTATACCCATAACTGCATACTTCAAGGGTGGAGAAACCCTGTATCTCTTAGGCCAGGGAATTCCCTTTCTAATCTTTCCAATTTTTACTGTGCCTATGCAAAAAAAAATAGTACATGTTAAATTTTTTTTTTTTTGGTAATTGTTGTTGCTTGTTTTTTTTTTTTTTTCCTTTCTTTTCTTTGCCTTTTTTTCCCCTCCTGTGCTTTGATTCGTGTTTATTTCAGGACTATGGTTAGTTTGGTTGTTGTCTTTATTGCTGTGGTGATTTTCAGGTTTTTTTGTTTGTTGGTTTGTTTTGTTTGTTTTTTTGGGGGGGTTGATTTTTTTGTATTATTTTTATGTTTTCCTTCCTTTTTCCCTTTCTTTTCTTAAACTGATTTTTATAGTCTCTAGAAGGACTCCTCCAATTTTCTGCTTGTTTGAATCCCCCCAATTTTTACATTTTTTTCTTTTCTTTTTTTTTCTTACCTTCAAACAAAACCACATAACTTGAACCATCTTGCTCTGCCTCACAAATTGAGGGGGAAATATTGGAGGGCATCAAGACCAAACAGTCTTATAAACATTGAGAAGAAATAAAAAATGATCAGACTTAAACACCAAAGCCAACTACAACAGAATCGATACCCAATCTACAACAAGCTAGACAGAAGGGACCGCTATACTAGCAGCCTGGCGGGCAAAGGCAGGCGATATGGGATGCATGCTGGGAACAGGGGTGGAGGTAGGACAACATTGGTGGTGGGAATGCTCCTGATTCAATGTCACTATGTACCTAAATACTACTGTGAATGATTTGTAATCCACTTTGGTCAAAATAAAAAGTATTAATAAAAAAGAAAAAGAAAAAGAAACAACATTATACAATTAAAGTCACTCATAGACTTGTTGTTATTGTTGTTGTTGTTGTTATTTGACTATGCCCAGTAGGCCCAGTAGGCTTGCAGTGCTGAAGATTGACCCCAGAGCTCCTTCTCTTAAAGTTTATACTCCAGTTATACTGACAGGCTAGGTAGTTTTAGAAATATTATTTTCCATTGATTTTATGAGTGCTGTATAAGATAAATAGCTAGGAACTTTCAATATACCCTTCATTTCAGACTCTCTCTCTCTCTATGAGCTATATAAGATGAAAATGGTAACAAAGCAGAGAAGAGGACTTGAAAACCATTTTTGCCTTTTAGAAAAACACGTGTCTTTAGAAAATTGATTATTTTTGTTTGTTGATGTTTTGATAACAATGATTAAAATGTAGTTACAATTATTGTTTTTTTCAGTGATCAACTGTTAACATACCACTCACTGTGTTTGTCAAAAGAAATAAGTGAGATATTGTTTCTATTGATTTCTGTTTTCTCATTCCAACTAAAAATTGAATTAAGAGTGTCAGATGAGAGTGGCTTGCCAATTCCTTTTCTTTTCTTTTTTTTTTCAAATGTGCAGACCTGTTAAACACTTTTTATAAGTTGATGTGTGGACATAAATAATTTTAACTCCTTCCCACAAAGTTCAGGCTTTTCTCTTGTGTATCAGTATTATCCAAGAGATTAGGATTATTGATGAAATAAATTAGAGAAATATTATCTAGTTGGAATTAAGAACTCAATTTTGTTTTCTTTCTGTGTTTTTTTTCTATCTGTTTAAACAACAAATAGTTTAAAAATAAGTTTAAAGTTTATAATGTACTGTTTTGAGCATGGCAGAGAGAATGACAGAGAACAGAAGGTATCTACAAGGCATTTTGAGGGGAGCTGAAGAGGTAGTACAGAGTGTCAGATATTACCTTGCAGGTGGCCAACTTGGATTAAATTCCCCAGCACCTCATATAGTACCCTGAGCCCTGCCATAGTGATCCCTGAGAACAGAGGAGTAAACCTTAAACATGGCCAGTATCTTCTCCACACATCCCTAAACAGAAATGATCTAAAAGGATTTTAAGCATTTGGCTAGAGCTAAAGAGGTCGGAGATTGTTTTAGAGGTTTCTGTATTTGTCAGCAAAGAGATACAGACAAACCTTAAATAGCCAGCACTCTAGGGAAGGCTGGGACAGAGCAGGAAATCCTGATTGTGACTTTTGTTGATACCCATAATGTTAATAGTTTCATTTTATCAACATTAATTTATGGAACCTAACAACTTTTAAAATCCCAAATATTTAACAATCGTTGCTCTTTAGCTGTTCTGATTCCAAGAGGTTAAAATAGAGAATTACCTAAACTAGACAAAAGAGAAGGGAGTTGGGAGATTTGAGAAATTATTCTTGGCCCATGTAGGCAGAATGGACCTTAAATAGCTTTAAAAATATTTCCAGGTTTTTCCCTGGGTATTGTCAACATTATCCAAGGAGAAAGAGGCAAGGATGAACTGATATATTGATAACCTGAGTCTAAGGGGTTATATGTATTCATCATCATTTATCATTTCAATCTTGCCCATTAATATTTCTCCCCTCTTCTTATTTCCCACAGGTCTTAATGTAAGCAAGTAAGAGATGTGCACACACATATTTCTTAGAACTCTTCACTGGCCTTTCCCTGTCTCTGAATCCTAAGTTATTGTCTCATTTGTCATATTTTAACATTAAACAGGTCTAGTTACAGAAGGAGGGAAAGAGCAAACACTAGGCTCTTGGAAAGATCTCCAAAAGTTGTGATGTAGCCTCTTAGAGGCAAATGTTTAATTATGGTATCTTAAACTTTTTAAGGAATAGACTAACCCTCCCCTGGGATTCCCCTGGGATTATACCACAGATGCCAGTTGGGCTGTCTTAAGACTACTTTCTATGACTGAATCCTCATTTTTATTCTAATGTTACTAAATAGCACTATAGAATCCCCCCACCCCCTTCCAACTAAGCACTGATGGATTTAGGGGACAAGTCTATCAGCTCAAATTATTAGCAACAGAATTGACTGATGTGTCTTTTTGTTTATTTAATTTTCTTTCTTTTTTGGAGGTTTATTTTTCAGTCACACCCGGCAGTGCTCAGGGGTTACTCCTGGCTCCATGCTCAGAAATCACTCTGGCAGGCTTGGGGGACTATATGGGATGCTAAGATTCGAACCACCGTCCTTCTGCATGCAAAGCAAATGCCCTACATCCATGCTATCTCTCTGGCTCCTAATTTTCTTTATTTTTTTAAACAAATCTTAGAAGCTATAAGCACCAAAACTTAAAATTGATAACTTTAATAACAGAATATAATTTCCAAAGCATACCCCAATGCCAAGAAATAATGAAAAGTTCCAGGGAATACAGAGAGTATGTTTTCCTTTTTAGAATAGAATGGAATCATACATTGGCATCAATCATTAAAATATAGACTATAAAATCCTTTTATAATAGGAACTTGAGTTATTCCATTGTATTTAACATTTTATAAGACCTTCACAATAATTCTAGTACAGATTGGGACAGCACCGCTGTAAAGAGACTTAGAACATTTTTATGTGAACATTTAACAGGCTTTTTTTGTTTGTTTTTGGGCTACCAAGCAGTGCTCAGGGGTTACTACTGGCTCTGCACTCAGAAATTTCTCCTGGTAAACTCGGGTGACTTTATGGGATTCTAAGGATTGAACTCAGACCAGCCGCATGCAAGGCAAACACCTGATCCACTGTGCTATTTCTCAGGCCTCCATATTTCACTTTTTTTTTTTTTGTGGTTTTTGGGTCACACCCGGCAGTGCTCAGGGGTTATTTCTGGCTCCAGGCTCAGAAATTGCTCCTGGCAGGCACGGGGGACCACATGGGGCGCCAGGATTCGAACCCATGACCTCCTGCATGAAAGGCAAACGCCTTACCGCCATGCTATCTCTCCGGGCCCACATTTCACTTTTAAAGATAAAAATCACTGTTATTAATAGACAATGTAGAAAATAATTTGACAGGATTTATAATAATAGCTGCTAAAATTAAAGGTCATATAAATATAAATATAATATATTTATGCAAATTACAATATAATATAAGTTATAAATAGAATATATTAATATAAATTATATAGCTTTCTATAAGTATAAATATAATATAAATTATAAAGCTAAGGTAAATTATAAGGAAAAGTCAAAGATTTCCTCCTAAGATTTAGAACAAGATAAAGATGTCCATGTTCACCACTACTGTTTAGAATAGTTCAGAATCTTGTTTTGTTTTGATTTGTTAGTTTTTGACTTTATTTTCCTTCTCTTTTTGCTTCCACTTTTCTCTTCCCTTTTCACTCCTGTGATTATTATTTGGTGATTTTTTTCTTTTCTTATTAACAGGGTGCATTTTTTTTTCTCTTTCTTTTTTTTTTTTTTTTGGTAGTTGCTATCAAATTTTTTCTCTCTTTTTTTCTTATCCTTTTTTTTAATCTCAAACGACAACAGAATAGATAATCTACAACAAGCTGTAAAGTGGAGACCAGTTACACTGATACTCTTGCGGGGGGAAAAAGGAAGGAGATATGGATGCATGCTGGGAACAGTGGTGGAGGGAGGACAACACTGGTGGTGGGAATGCCCCTCATTCATTGTCACTATGTACCATAAATACTTCTGTAAAGAAAAAAATGCCAAAAAAATAGAATAGTTCAGAAAAGTTAAAGCAGCTATGATAAAAATATTAAAAGAATACACATTAAAAAAAACTATCCGAGGGCCAAGGCTATAATATAGTAGGTTGATTGCTTGCTTTCTAATGTGGTCAACTCAGGTTCAATCTCTGTCATACTATGTGGTCTCCTGAGCTTGCCAGACATGATCTCAGTGCACAAGGCAGGAGTAACTCTGGAGGACCACACGGTGTGGCCCCCAAAAGAAATAAAACTAAAAAAAAAGAAATAAAACTAGATATTTGTGGATCTCATAATTATATGCATAGAGAGCCCTAAAAGCAACTTTCTCAAATTTACTAGAAATAATAATAAAATCAATAAAATTGCATGCTATAAAAATTTACGTACAAAGTATCTTGTATTTTTATACATAAATAATGAATTGGAGGAAAAATAAAGAAAACATTATTATTAATAATTTAAATAAAAAGGAGTAAAATACTTGAGAGTAAAGGTGATGAAGGTGGTGAAAGATCTAAACAGTGAAACTTACAAGGTATTTTTAAGAGTCCCAAAATCCTATTCTAAAAAGACATTTATGTTCCTATAGTCATTGCAGGACTATTCACAATAGCCAAAATCTGGAATCAATTCTACAAAAACAGAAGGCTGAATAAAGAAACTAGTATATATACTCAATAGAATGCTTGCTACTTGGCTATAAGAAAAAATAAAATCATGCAATGTGGATGGCTCTGGAGAGTATGATGCCAGTAAAGCTAGTCAAAAGGAGAGGGACAGATACAAGATGATCTCCCTCATTTGTGAGATATAAAAAAATATAGCAAGCAAATAAGAAGTAAACAAAGATAATAACATGAGAAATGGTCTACCAACTAAGCTTACTCTGGTCAGGGGATAAGGGGTATAGACATAGAATAATATCACTCATTTGTGGAATATAAGAAAAACAAGAAATAGTATGGAATTAAAATCTAGAGACAATAGAGACAAAAGCCAGGAGATCTAGCCCAGGTTAGAAATCTCTCCCCAAAGAACAGTGTTGCTCTAGAGAAAAGAAGGATCTACTAGAACACTAGTAGATCTACTAATACTGATTGCTCTGGACAAGAACTCAGTGCCTTAAGTGGAGAAACTAACAGGCAAGGCACCCCTCCATTAACAATAGTACAAACAACAGTATCAAAAAGGAAAGTGAGGGAGAGGGAAAGAGGGAGAGAAGCAATTTGCCTGTTCTAGAGAAAGGCAGGGGTGGGGATAGTGGGGTAGGAAATAAACGGGAGATACTTGTGACAGGAAGAGTGGTGCACTGGTGAAGGCTGGTGAACATTATTATGACTGAAACCCCAAGATGAAAAAAAAAATTTGTAACCATGGTGCTTCAGTTAAGAAATTAAATAAAAACAAATGTAAAACAATCAAAAATGAACAGAAGACTTAAACAGACTAAAAAGTCATACCTCCTGTGTACAGGCATGAGAAATGCAAGTCAAAAACTAAAATGAAGTATCTCACAACTGTGAGAATGACTTGAAAACAATATCTTCTGATGAGATTTCAAAGCAAAAAGTACTTCATATATGGTAGGTAATGAAAATTGATGCCGTTTTTATGGGAAATAGAATAGTGACACCTTAAAAGCCTAAAGATTAGCATTACACAAGCAATACTGCTTTATGCTATTTATCTGAGAAATATGAGGAGTTTAAGAAGGTCTCTACCTCTTTATCCATAACAGCATTATTCATAGTAGTTGAGAATTGTAAACAACTTAATTCCTTTTACGTAGATGGCCGGTTATAGAAGCTAATGGATATACTCATGGAGTACTACTCAACTATTTCAAAGATTAAATGTAGCTCTATAATAACATGGATGCAAGTTGAAGTGATTATACAAAGCAAAGTAAAATCAGAAAGTGAAAACAATTACCAGATGGCTTCTCTCATATTTGGACTATAAATAGCTAAGGATAATGAACTAACAAATCACAACAAAAATAACTCAGATTACAAAAATAAGATGGTTTCCAGATGGAGAGGACATGGGGGGTGGTGGGAAGAAAGGGTAGAGGGGTCAATATGATCATGGGAATGATACGAGAAACAGTGGTTGGTTGACTTAGGCACAGAATTGTGTAACTGTACTTCTAAAATTTTATAGTGTTGCTGTCCAATAAGAAAGTAATAAAATTGAAAAAAAATACCTTTTAGCATCCTAAGGATTTGATATTCCGTGGAGCAAATTTTTGGAAACACTGCTATGTTTTCAATATTTTCCAATACAATCTTTCCAATATTTTACTCTGTATGTATGCTCATCGAAATATAAAGAATAAAAGAAAGATTATTTCAAAATATTCTGTTTTTATTTAATATATTGTGGGTTTTTTTTTTAAAGTTTTTGGGTCACATCCAGTGATTCTCAGGAATTACTCTTGGCTCTACTCTAAGGGTTCACTCCTGGCTGGGAAACTATATGGTACACTGGAGATAGAACCCATTTAATTTAGGCACATTCAAAGCAAGATAGTACCTGCCATATTATCTCTGTCCAGCTTTGTGAATTGATGCTGTTGGGTTTTTTGTTTTGTTTTGTTTTGGGGCCACACCCAGTGACACTTAGGGGTTACTCCTGGCTATACACTCAGAAATTGTTCCTGGCTTGGGGGGCCATATGGAATGCTGGGGGGGTCAAATTGCTGCCTGTCCTAGGTCAGTGCATGCAAGGCAAACACCCTACCGCTTATGCCACCACTCTGACCCCAGATGCTGCTGCTGTTGTTTTTTTTAGAAATATTTTCCTGACTTTAGAACATATGTGGGAATAATATGGTGATAAATTTAAAAATCAAAGATATGATGAACTCTTTCTCAATTCCTTTTCATGAATTACTGTATAAGGATTTAGAAATAGAAGTTCAGCAGTCTATCAAGCAAATAACTGACAAAGACAAGAATATGGTCATTACTGAGAAACCCTAAGAGAAAGGTTTCTTTTTTCTTTTCTTTTTAAATTTTATTTTATTTTATTGAAACTGTTGTGATTTACAAAGTTCTTCATAGTTGGGTTTCAGACGTTCAATGAATCAAGTCTAGTCCCCCTACCAGTGTTGACTTCCTTCCACCATGTTTCCAGAGTGTATCCCACCACCACCTTTTGCCCCCAACCTGTCAGTATATCAGGCCCATTTAAAGTTTAGATTGTTAAGAGTTTGGGTCCCTTGATTCCATTGGTGTTGACTCTGGCTTGGATATTTGGGTTTGTCCCATTTTTATTTTTTCCACCAATGCACCTTGGCCCCTGGCCCCTATTCTTTCATATTTGTTTTTCTCCTCCTCCATTCAGTTTCTTTCTTTCTCCTGTAGTCAGCTAGTTGTCTTAGTTACACTTCCTATTCTTTCCTGTAAATTGAGATTTCAGAGGAGAAATGGCTCCATAAATGCTCTAAGCTCTCTCTCTCCCTTACCTTTTTCCAATTTCTCTCTCTTCTCTCTCTGATCTCTCTCTCTCTCTCTCTCACACACACACACGCACACAATACACATCAATTTTTAATGGAATTATGTCATGAAAGATAAATTTCACTAAGGTGCTGCGAGCAGACCTTTCTTATGTAGCACCTTGAATTGTAAACTAAGATCCATTAAAGTCCTGCAGATTTCAGAGAAACTTTAAGTGCAACAGATCTTAAATTTATCTTGTCAGCAAACAGTCCACAACCCAAAGCAACCATATTCTAAGAGTAAAGTCAGCATGTCTGCTATAATTATTAACAAAATGCACACATTTTGGTAAAATCACAAAATCATTTAGAAAGCAAAAAGCACATGCCATGCTTCCAGAACTTTTTGGGTATTTATCTTACACAAAACCAGAAGGTTCTAGATAAAGACATTCTGTGAGATATAATCAGGGGTAAATGCCATTTTTGTTCTAATTGGATACCTGACTTCACCTTCAGAACTGAGAGCACATATCTATGTCATTTTTCACCACTTCTGTTTAGTTTCCTGGATGTACCTCATTTCTTCGGACTCAAATTAGTTTCGCAGTTTAGAGGAAGTTATATATGCTGACAGCTGAAAACAGCATGATTTTAACCATCTCAAAGACTGAATATTATCTATATATTTTTTTTATTTTTGGGCCACGACCAGTGACACTCAGGGGTCACTCCTGGCTGTGCGCTCAGAAATCGCTCCTGGCTTGGGAGACCATATGGGACGCCAGGGGATCAAACCGCAGTCCTTCCTGGTCATCCGCTTCCAAGTCAAACCCCCTACCGTTACACCATTGCTCCGGCCCCAGAAACAAGTTTTCTAGTAGAGAAATCTATCTGTGACTGTCAGAGGATCTGGTTTGTCATTAGAATTCTTTTTTCTATTGTGAGTGTCCCCACTCTCTCTCCTTGATGTCCCAGATCTTGTCTTACCCCTTGGTTCAAGAATAAAAGCTTTGGTTGGTCCCTTTTATTTTAGAGTACTTCTTTGTAGAATTTCCCTAGGTCGGACATCAAACTTGTTCTTTTTCTTCTACTAATCTGTTAATATATTTAAACACTTGAAGAAAAACCTAAAGGAAAAAAAAAATCCCCTTTTCTCCTACAGTTCTTTAAATTATACTTTTTTTTGTTTATTATTTTGTTTTTGATCCATATCTGCTCAGGGCTTGTTTCTGGCTCTGTGTTTGAGGGAGATCAAATGGCGTGCCAGGTCAGTGTCTGGGATCAAATCCAGACTGGCTGTGTTCAAGACAAGCACCTTCCTTGTAGCTCTGGCCATTGGAGTCAATTTTGTTGTTTAACCAATTTGCTTGTTTTAGTTGTTCACATCTACATACGAGTGAGACCTTCATCTGGCAATTGTCTTTCACTTCCTTATCTCACTTAGCAGGTTCATCTCTTTTTTTGTTCAAAAAAGTGTGAAATCCATCTTTCTCTCCAGCAGAATAGTATTTCACTGACTGTATATACTACAATTTATTTATCTAGTCATTTGTAGATGGGATTACACCTAATTTCATGCTTTATATATTGTGAATGAGTTGTGTACTATTTATATATTTTTTGGATATCGACTTGTTGTCTGATAGGGATGTCCAAATATCTTCTCCTAATTGCTAGGTTTTTGTTCCTTTTTTTTTTTTTTTTGGTTATTTCTTTTGATGTATAAGAGATTTTTGATTTGGTGTAGTGCTACTTATTTATTCTTGCTTTTGTTTCCCTTGCCAATGGACTTGAATCTTCAAACACATCTCTGATATCAAGAACCTGAAAATTTTCACCTGAAGTGACCCAACTTAATTCCCATGGAAAAAATCTCTTGTATATTTGCCTAAGTCCATTTCATGAAAACTATCATGATTAAGTTAAAACAGTTTTACATGGCCCCAAATGCTCTGTACTTCATTTTCTTCCCAGTGAAACAAGGTAGTTTTTATTGAATAAAATTTACTTAGAAAAACACGAGGGAAGAGAAAAAGAGGAATATGTTTTCAAGAGAGAACACAGGCTTCTCCAGAGTGGAAATAAGTAGAGAGATATTTGTTCAAGGGAGAACATGGGCTGGAAAGAACAGCCACTATGTACTTTTTGCACATATACAGTCTCCTCTACTCAAATTCTCTGTACCTAAGCAGCCTAATTGCAATCACTCACTCCCTTTATTTTATCAGTGAAAACAATAATATGCTTCACTTAATCTTCCTGTCCAAATGACCCTTTGGAAAAAATCTAATAAATGTAAAAGACTCCCCAAGCCTTTGTTGGGCAGACTTTCTTCCAAGGTTTCTGTTGTGTCCCCAGGACTAGTGTTTATGACAATGCTTTTCTCTTTGGTAAATTCTTTTTTTTTTTTTTTTTTTTTTTTTTTGGTTTTTGGGCCACACCCGGTAACGCTCAGGGGTTACTCCTGGCTATGTGCTCAGAAGTTGCTCCTGGCTTGAGGGACCATATGGGACACCGGGGGATCGAACCGCGGTCCGTCCAAGGCTAGCGCAAGCAAGGCAGGCACCTTACCTTTAGCGCCACCGCCCGGCCCCTCTTTGGTAAATTCTTTTACAAGCCCAGAGTTTAAACTTCTGGTGACTTAGTCCAAATGAAATCCTTTTATACTCCTTTATTACTTTTATTTTTAATGTTATTTATGGTTACAGATCTACCTTAAATAAAGTTTGCGTTTTTAATTGCAGAAACATCAATCATATGCTTATATTTGTTTTAAGATATGGCTTTATGCTTCTTCAAAATACTTGATACTACACCACAATAACTACTATTGTACAAATATTCTTTCACCAGACACTATTGACTTTTTCTACTTTTGATCCCTTCTCTCATTACCTTCTCCCTCTGATAACCACAGCACTGTGGTTCATGTCTATGCAGGGCAACACCCTACCTGCTGAGTTATCTCTTTGGCCCCCACAAATGCCTTTTTAAACAAAGGCTAAGTTCAGGGGTCAGAACAATAATATAGCAAGTAAGATGCTTGCAAATGTGGACTCAGACATAGACACATCCCAGGTATATCTCCAGTCCTTTTTTATCTATTTTATCAAATTATTAATTTATTAAAGTAATATTAGTTTACATGAGTGTAATAATTTATGATTTAAGAGCAAAATATTACTATATCAACCCAACCAACACCAATTTTTGTGTCATTTGAAATTTTTTCTAGTTGTCTTTTCATTTAGAATAATTTTCCCAGTGATTCTCTTCAGTTTGTTTTCTTTCTTTCTTTCTTTCTTTCTTTCTTTCTTTCTTTCTTTCTTTCTTTCTTTCTTTCTTTCTTTCTTTCTTTCTTTCTTTCTTTCTTTCTTTCTTTCTTTCTTTCTTTCTTTCTCTTTCTTTTCTTTCTTTCTTTCTTTCTCTTTTTCTTTCTTTCTCCTTTCTTCTTTTTTCTTTCTTCTTTCTTTTTTCTGTTCTTTCTTTCTTTCTTTCTTTTTTCTTTCTTTCTTTTTCTTTTTTCTTTCTTTCTTTTTCTTTCCTTTTCTTTCTTTCTTTCTTCTTTCTTTCTTTTTTCTTTCTTTCTTTCTTTCTTTCTTTCTTTCTTTCTTTCTTTCTTTCTTTCTTTCTTTCTTTCTTTCTTTCTTTCTTTCTTTCTTTCTTTCTTTCTTTCTTTCTCTTTCTTCATTTCTTTCTTTCCTTCCTTCTTTCCTTCCTTCCTTCCTTCTTTCCTTCCTTCCTTCCTTCCTTCCTTCCTTCCTTCCTTCCTTCCTTCCTTCCTTCCTTCCTTCCTTCCTTCCTTCCTTCCTTCCTTCCTTCCTTCCTTCCTTCCTTCCTTCCTTCCTTCCTTCCTTCCTTCCTTCCTTCCTTCCTTCCTTTCTTCTTTCTTTCTTTCTTTCTTTCTTTCTTTCTTTCTTTCTTTCTTTCTTTCTTTCTTTCTTTCTTTCTTTCTTTCTTTCTTTCTTTCTTTCTTTCTTTCTTTCTTTCTTTCTTTCTTTCTTTCTTTCTTTCTTTCTTTCTTTCTTTCTTTCTTTCGATTCTTTAGTCACAGCCGGCCACGTTCAGGGGTTACTCCTGGCTCTGTGCTCAGAAATTGCCCTGACAGGTTTGGGGGTCCATATGGGGTGCCGTGAATCAAACCTAGGTCTGCACCAGGTTGGCCATGTGAAAGGCAAATGCCCTTCCACTGTGCTATTGCTATGACTCAGTTCTTCATTTTTTCTTCTAAATTCTTTGAATCCAAATATTTCTCTTTGAAGGTACCATGAATTACCAACTAATATTAATAAGGATAACAAGTTCCATTATTTTCTACTTTTATCTGCACTTCTTAAAAATATACTCTGGTTTGGAATATAGTTTATAATAAATAGTTATTGTCTTTCTTCATTGTGCTTTAGTATAAAATAAAACATTATTAAGATTTTTATTTGGGGGAGACACATCTGGTTGCATGCAGGGATCTTCTGGATCTGTGCTTGGGGTCGCTCTTGGCAGTGCTCATGGGACCACATGGTGCAGAAGATTAAGCATGCATGCAAAACATGCACTGCATTCCCTTGAGTCATATCTCCAGCTCAATATTTATTTTTACCGATCTAATCATTTATTTTGTCACTCATGAATAAACACTCATTGACTACCCTTTATATATCAAGCACAGCCCTGAATTAGGCATGGGAAAGAAACAAGCATAAATCATAATACATGGTACTAAGTACAAAGATTTGTCTACCAATCTCTTATAACAATATAGAAAAGGAAACAAAATATATCATTAGATTCATAAGATATATAATCTGAATAAGAAAGTATACATTATCTAGTACAACCACTCATTTTATAGATCAGAACAACAATATCTTGCTGATTGAGATGGTCAGGAGAGGTTTCAGGATATTCCTCTTGTTCACCAATTATTTTGAGCTGATTTTAATTGAGACTTTTAAAGACAAAGGAAATTCAATTAGTACTCTGCTAATTATACAAAAGATTAAGATTGTCTTATGGTTCTGTGCTAAAGAAATGGCCTTGTGGGACTGGAGTGGTGGCACTGGAGGTAAGGCATCTGCCTTGCAAGAGCTAGCATAGAACAGATCTGGGTTCAATCCCCCAGCGTCCTATATGGTCCCCCCAGCCAGGAACGATTTCTGAGTGTATAGCCAGGAGTCACCCCTGAGCGTCAATGGGTGTGGCCAAAACAAAAACAATAAAACAAAACAAAACAAACAAACAAACAAAAGAAATGACCTTGTACTTTGAGACCCTGGGTTTGATCCCTACCACTGCCTGGTCCCTTGAGTAACATCAGGAGCAACTCCAAGCACTAAGTTTGCACTAGTCTCAAGCTCCACACTGTGTGTGAGGTGTGTGGTATTAGTCATTTGGAGCACTGTCTATCTAATGGCTATATTGTTAGTTACATATGAATAACCCTCTTTATCACCCAAAATATCCTTTCTCTATCCTTGATTTCCCAGGTTTTGACCCCATTATTTTGATCAGGAAATATCTCTTATTTCCCCGACTCATAATATTTTCTGTCCTCATATCTAGATACCTTTTTTCTTTTTTCTATACCCATGCAATTAAATCGATCTTTTTCTCTTGCCAACCCATCTTAGAATGGCTTGATTACTGAAGTAGCCTGAGGAAAAGAGTCAAAATGAAATTCCCCTTTGTTCTCAATATGGAACATAATACTTGTTAGGACAATAATGAATGTCAATCATGAATTAAATACTTAATAATTCTCAAAACAACAATTAAAACACCTAACACCATCATCATTTTACAAATGAAGAAACTAAGGTCAGAAAGAGAAAATAATTCAAGCAAATATGTACTTATAGTAAATGACTGACCTATGATTCAAACTTAATTCTGTGAACCTAAAACTGAGCTATAAAATTTTACATGGTTATTAAAATGATATAACATGATTTTAAAATTTAAAAAGTAAGTTACCATTTAAAAATATATAGCAATAACAATAAAATTAGAAAGTATAAAGTACATGATTTGTGTTCTTGATTTTAAGACCACACTGAGGATTGAACCTGGGTCAGCCATATGCAAGGCAAACTCCAATTCTGGAATTCTTCTCCAAGCATATTAAAGAATACTTTAGTTAAAGTATTAAATTAATTTAATTTAAAGGTCAGCAACTTTACCTATAAACTTCTGGCATAAACCAAATTAGTATTCCATAATAATAAAATATTAATCCATACAAATATTTATTGTATTTATTTATCATTTATTTGTTTGCTTATTATGTTTATTTATTGTTTTATTTATTTGTTTGTTTATTTATTATACTTATTTATTACATTCTACTTATTATTTAGCTCATTTTTCTAACCAAAAATAAAAATATGGAAGGAACAAGAATGATAAAAAACCTTTACAATTCTCACTACAGGAGTCGCATTAGTTAAGTTTACATCAACCTCATACTCTGACCCATAATACTATTTGGTCTCTATGTTAAACAGAATCTCAGTCTAATTTGGCAGGAAATGTCCCCAAGTACATACCACTTCCGTTGATCTTGGAATTTGCATAAAAAGACAAGTTTCTTTTGAATAACTATACAAGTTGCTGTAGGGACTCTAATCTTTGTGGCAACATCTTAGGCCTTAAGATTTTTAAAAGTCCAAGAAATAAATCTGCAAAGTACAACTCCGGATAAAATGTAGGTATTTATTTACACACATGCTTTATACTTCCCAAAGAACTTTTGCTTTCTCACATAAATTCACAAATCTCAAGAGAGTATTTTATTGGTAGGGAACTCTCTTTAATTTAACTAAGACCAGGAGTAAGATTTGCCATGGAAGTACATGACACACCATTCTACACATATGGTTGATGGAGGAGGCCTTAACATTCGCGACTTCCTGGAAAAGGGGCCATGTGTTTAGTTACTCATGATTCATGAGCAAAACGCAAACTAGTCATTTCAGAGAACTGCTCATCCTGACACTAAGAAGCAAGAAAATTCTCTTTCAGCATGTTTTAAAACAAGAACAGTTCATCTAAGAACTGGGAATAGAGACGATGTTTCTGTGATATAATGCTTCTTTTGGAGTTATGTGTTTTAAAAGAAAGTCACACTCAAGCTAAAATACCCACAAGCAGTTTGACTCTGCAAATGATTTGACCTATTTGGGAATAATTTGAATAAGGAATTTTATAATTCTTATAACATAGTAGGTTTTGCTGTTAGGGTACAGTTTGAATTACTGATGCATTCCTATTTTGGAGAGAGAAATTTAAGCTAACTATACATATAGTATTTTCTTTCAGAGAAATAATCACTGCAAATAAATACCTACATTTTATCCGGAGTTGTACTTTGCAGATTTATTTCTTGGACTTTGAAAAATCTTAAGGCCTAAGATATTGCCACAAAGATTAGAGTCCCTAAAGCAACTTGTATAGTTATTCAAAAGAAACTTGTCTTTTTATGCAAATTCCACGATCAATGGAAGTGGTATGTATGTACTTGGGGACATTTCCTGCCAAATTAGACTGAGATTCTGTTTAACATAGAGACCAAATAGTATTATGGGTCAGAGTATGAGGTTGATGTAAACTTAACTAATGCGACTCCTGTAGTGAGAATTGTAAAGGTTTTTTATCATTCTTGTTCCTTCCATATTTTTATTTTTGGTTAGAAAAGTGAGCTAAATAATAAGTAGAATGTAATAAATAAGTATAATAAATAAACAAACAAATAAATAAAGCAATAAATAAACATAATAAGCAAACAAATAAATGATAAATAAATACAATAAATATTTGTATGGATTAATATTTTATTATTATGGAATACTAATTTGGTTTATGCCAGAAGTTTATAGGTAAAGTTGCTGACCTTTAAATTAAATTAATTTAATACTTTAAAGTATTCTTTAATACGTTTGAAGAAGAATTCCAGAATTGCATTATACTTGGGGTACCAGGAAATAAGTTTTCCGAGGGACAAAGTGAAGGCAGGAAGCAACAATAAACAGGCAAAAGGTGATTCAGAATGGCTTTACTTATTCCTAGTTTCTTTTCTGTCAGATAATACATTTGATAATATATATGCGTAATTTGAATTGTGAATGAATTTCAAATACATTATTTTTTTCAATTACTTTTGAGAAATACTTTTGAGAAAAATTAAGGATTTTCAAGACATTGTGTCAGCCTAGTAATGGTCCAGATGCAGCCATTAAAAATAATATCATCTAGGGGCAGAGTGATAGCAAGTTGGGTAGGGAGTTTGCCTTGCATATGGCTGACCCAGGTTCAATCCTCAGCATCCCATATGTCTCCAGAACCTGCCAGGAGTAATTTCTGAGTGCAGAGTCAGGAGTAATCATTGAGTGCCATCTGGTGTGGTCTCAAAATCAAGAAGAACACAAATCATGTACTTTATACTTGCTAATTTTATTGTTATTGCTATATATTTTTAAGTGGTAACTTACTTTTTAAATTTAAAAATCATGATGGAATGAGGAGAGCACAATCAGTGTTGTTCAGGGCTTACCTATATCCCTAGCACAGTGGTGTTTGGAGTGGCATATATGATGTTAGGTATTGAACCAAAGTAGGTTGTGTGAAAGGCAATCACTTTAACCCTGTACAATATCTTTGGCCCTGAGTTGCAACACACTTTAGGCCCAGGATTTTCTGTTCTTGAGTAAAGCTTCATAACAAGCTAATACAGGGAATTCCCAGCAGGAAAGGTAAAATGAATGACTGAAGATTTAAATGTGAGTTGTTCTGAATAATAAAGCCACTTCATCATATTGTGAGAATAAGGCCCTCTACTTTATTAACCAAGCACAAATATCTTTATAAAGCTTTCTATAAATTTTAAAAGAAATATTTGTATTTGTACAGTTCTTCATTTAACTTTCAATTCACAAATTATGTGTTAATTGACTGATATGCATGGTATGTGTAACTATATTTAATTTGGTGCTTATAATTTTTAAAGCTCTAGAAAACCTACTTTTTTGCATAAAAACAGACGATATATATATGTATAAACACACAAATACACATATGTTTCTATTTGGCCAAAAAAAGTATTTAATGCATAATAATAACTTAAACAAAAACAATGCCTAAAAGAGACTTTTATCCCATAATATGTAATTACTGGAAAGCTAGCTTATGACTATGTATAGGCAAACCTAAGATTATACTTTATATTTAGGCACCAATGGAAATGAGAATAAAGAAAAGGTCAGGGCAAAGAGGATTTAGCTGAGCAAACTATAATAACAGAATTTGTGAACTTCAGTGAGTAAATAATGGATTTAAGTAGGGAATGACATTAGTTAGAATACTGTAAAAATGTAGGCTATAACCAGTAAATATTTGTTGTACTATAAACTAGAATCAAATTTGAATAGTCTGTAACTGGTTGAATGTCCTCATTTGTCTTTATTTTACTCATTAACACTTATCATTAAAAACTTTGTTCAATCCGAATGTGTTCCTGACATCAATAACTTCCTTTGAACCTTAATATTTGACTTTATGCATAATATTTTTGATTTTCGTATGTATGGGCATCATAGGGACTGTGTCTTTCTATGTTCACTACTTTAAATTTACTATCAGTGCTTTATTTATCTATGTTAATACCTGTTCACTGAAGAATTTTAAATACCATCAAGATAATTTGGGCTTGAATTGAGAATTACATATGAAGTCATATGTAACTCTTGAGCAGTAGAGACTATACAATAACAGGTGTGTTTCCAGAATATTAGTGTAGGAGCAATGAAAACTATGGTTTAGGAATTAGAAACAAGACACAAAGGAGGTGCTGACAGAAGAACATAATAAATTGATAGTAGTGTTTCCTATTATATGTGATTTGTATTAGATGCTCTGTGTGATATCTTAAAATTTTGAGCATTTATTTTGAGCAGTTGCCATATTTGCATCTAGCCAATTTCATAGACTAACTCTCAAAGGAAATGTAAACCAAGCCATGAAAAATTATGGGTGCACTGAGAGAGCAGCAGAAAGCTGGCAATCTTGGAAAAAGAGGTGGGCCAAGTCTATGCCTTGCCAAACACATGTCAGTTGTACCCACCACCACACTCACTGCTTTGCCAAGAGGCCAATTCACCACTCAACCCTGTACCTAAAAATGTACCTAAACTGTATCTAAAAATGCCAAGCTGACCAAAACTCTAGGTTTGCCAGTATTTGTGCTGACATCACCAGGACTTTTTTGTAGTGAGTGTGAGCACCTTCCCCCCACCTCCTGGTACTTCTGAAAGGCATAGCAGCAAAAAATATGCCCCACAAAATTTGCAGTATCAGTCGTAGAGTTTGGAATGCCTGGACTGGGCAGCTAAATGCAACAACTAAATTTTTCAATACTGGCATCCCAATAGGAACACACCAATTTAGACATCAATGTGGAGCTGAAGCCACTTAATGTTTAGAAACAAAACAAGTACAAAAACATTAGCTAGCAATAAGAGCTTAGTAAACCTTTAGACAATGACTTAATGACCTCATTGTGAGATACAATAATTTTTTACCAATTTTCTTGTTACTTTACTCTATTTTATCTGTAAAAAATTTTATTATTTATTAAAATTATTTTATTTATGTAAAAGTGCATTGTGAGCAACTATATAATGCATGGTCTTTCAATAAAGCAATTTATATAAAATTGAGCATTTAATTATATTAATTCAGTGAGCAGGTATTATTATTTTCATTTTATGGCTCAAGGAACTTGGAAGATAATAACTTGGCAAATAGCTGGTGAGAAAAAAGCAAACGTTGAATCTTCATTAAGTCAGAATTTAGGCTTATTGTGCTCTATACTAAGAAGACAAAAGGCTTTATCAAATTAAAGAAACTCTATTCACTGTGGCATTTTCATTTTACTTTAAAATTTTCCCAAGTCTTAGAAATAAATCTAACTATAGTTTAAAAATATTTATTAACATTCTATTTAATTCTCTAAATACTTTCAGGTTGCTCAGATAACTTTATAAAACACAATAAATTGTTTAATGTTAGGAGAATCATTTAATAAATAAAAAAAAAGGACAGAACTGGAGTGAGAGCACAATAGGAAGGGCATTTGCCTTGTATGCTGCCAACCAGGGTTTGATACCTGGCATTCCATATGGTCCCCTGAGACCATCAGGAGTAATTTCTGATATCAGAGCCAGGAATAATCCCTGAGCACCACTGGGTCTGACCCCAAAATAACCCACTCCCTAAAAATATTAATAAATAATAAATAAATAAAATAAGGCCAAATGTAAGATTAGTTATGATAATGTTATTTA
Organism: Suncus etruscus; assembly: GCF_024139225.1. NCBI lineage: Eukaryota > Metazoa > Chordata > Mammalia > Eulipotyphla > Soricidae > Suncus > Suncus etruscus. The sequence goes on from NC_064858.1 coordinate 92,321,083, forward strand.
GCCTTTTACATATATGGGTGATGCATAACTAATCATTTGCAGTTTTATCTAACTGTTGCTATTGATGAAAGAGAAACTAAACAACTAAAAAATCCTAGAGACTGATACATGTAGAAAATCAGATTAGTGACTTCATGTGAATGTTGATTTTGAGATGAGGCACAGAGAGCAATTTGGGAGTCTACTGTTTCACTTAACAGAGAAACAGAGGCTTTGGTGGCTACACAATTTGCAAGAGATAGTGTGAAATTGTGATATGTGTGCAGACAAAACTTTCCTAAATTTGGATATTTGTGAATAAAAAAATAGTCTCAAAACTGAGTGTGGAGAGATAGTCAGAAGTAGGGACTTTGCCTTGCATGCTGAATGCCAGGCTTCTATACCTGGAATTCCATATAGTATCCTGGGCACCTCTAGAAGTGATTTCTTGAGTGTAGAGATAGGAATAACCCCTGAACATCATGAGAGGTGGCCCCAAACCAAAATAATTCTTCATACTTTTTAAATCATTTATTATAAATGTACTGGATCAGAATAAAATACATGATAATAGATGAACTGATTCTATAGTAGTTTTGTCAGCTAAGAAAAAATTTAACTGTTCTAGCAACTATTTTTTGATCTTCCATATTGTATATAATATATTATTACTAAATTCTCTTCTAAAATGTGATAAACGTTATCTTAATGATTATGCCGGATTACTATTGAAATTGGAGTAATTTAATATAAGAATGTAATATTCTTATATTTAGTTCCCTGAATCCAAGGGTATTATTGTATGCCAATGAGATTATTTCAGTTTAACTCAAGAATTAGAGGGAATTATAAATGTATGACTCAAAGAATACATTAAAAGGAGCAAGACAAGAGATCTTACATGTGTGAAAGTGCTCAACATATGAAGTCAGAGAAAACAAAGGAGAACTTTGAGATTTCTCTCTAAGGCTAGGGAAACAGATTCAAGGTCTGATTACATAGAGCCAACACAGGAGAGAGAAGTATTCACTGACCTTCCAAGGCATGATAAATTGTGGATGTGTTGTGAGTTTTGGCTCATTGTCAAATCTCTTTGATAAAAAGACTCATCTGAGAGGCAGAGTGATATAGTAGCGCAGATAGGTAATTTGCTGTCTGTGCACATGACTGACCCAGGTTCTACCCTGGTACACTATAACTTATCCCTTAGCTAGAGCCAAAAACAAGTCCTTACTAAGTGTGGCCTCAAAACAAAACAAAACAGAGACTCATCAGAAATACAATTAGGGAGGAAATATGTGTGAAGAAGAACAAATCAGAAATAGTTAATTTGGGAACTGAATTGCATGAATTGAATATTTCCTTCCTGAGTTTCCTATAACACAGCTCTTTCTCATTTTTATTGGCTGCCAAAGCTTATCTCCTGCTTCAGTACTTGCTGTAACAGTTGGTGCTGATCTCCAGTTAACTCTACTAAACTTGAGAAATCATCCTTTGTGAACACGCTAGGTCAAGGTTGCTTAGAAAGAATGGAATGTTAGACAAGATGTTTTTCTCTTCTCAATTTATAATTGTATTATGGAATTGTTAGTCTTCTTTCTAGACTAGGTGGGAATATTATCGGTGAAATTCAATTAGGAGTTTAAAATGTCATGCCACTGATTGCCTCCAGTCCATCGCATTATGTTATTTATGCTTTTTATGGTGAAATAGGAATGATTTTGGTTTGTTATTCAAGAAAATGAAAGTGATTTGGTAAAATTTAATCTCTATACATGTCAAAAAGTAAATAGTTGATCTTAGAAATTAACTATAATGTGATTAATTTCACTCCTACTCTGTGCTTCCTAGGTTAGATCTATATTATTTTCTATATCTATATTATTTTCTCTTATCATGTTACATGGATCTGCTCATGTGCTCACAATCAGTACTTTAAATCATTAAAAAGTGTTTATTCAATTATGATAGTACAGTTTATTAAATTGAACATTTGGATTTTGTAGGAAAACAGTGATTTATGATGTCAAAGGCCACAACTCCATGCCTCCCTTCCCGTCAGTACATTGCTAATACTGGTGTTTTACACTTCCTGGCAGTGATGCTTATACATATTTAGCCCAGCCATCAAGTTTATGGGCAGTTAATATGTGGCAAAGGAGCGGTACATGAAGTAGAGTAAGAAAAACCTCTTCACCAAATGCTGAGAAAACTATAAAAGTGTTTTGCATTTCATGCACACATCATAGTTAACTCAAAGTGATTTGAGATAAATTAATAACTTCATATGAGACCAGAATAAATTTACCGAGGAAAACATAGGTAGAACTCTCTAGATATGGAGCTAAGAGGTGTTTTCAATTATTTGACTTGGCAAGATAATAAAAAAATAAATATGACTACATCAAATAAAAATGTTTTTACATATTTAAAAAGACTAAATATAATCTTACTCACGCCTAAAATAAATGCTCTATTGAATAGGAGAAAATATTTGCACTCCAAGCATCAACAAATAGAGGATTAATACCTAAGATATATCAAGAACTGATAAAGCTCAAAATCAAAAATATTAATAATTCATTAAAATAGGAAAATAAATGAACTGAACTGATTTTTCCTGGAAGAATATATAGATGCCCAATAGGCATATGAAAAATAATTTATTGTCATTAGTGAAATGAAATAAGAATTATAATGGGTTTAGTGAAAAAGTAACCCTCATTCACAATTAGTGGCAATGTTGCCTAGTTTAGCCTCTATGAAAAATATGAACATTGCTCAATAAAGAATAGAGCTTCTGTATGAGTCAGCAATTCTACTTCCTGGCATATACTCCCAAACCATTAATTATAAAAGGTGAAAACATACTGTTGTTCATGGCAGCACTTAGTACAATAGCCAAAACATGGAAACCATACAAATGTCAAATGACAGAAAAATGAACAAAGATATTGTGGTATGAGAAATTTCATAGAAACTGGATAGCACCACCAGGCCTGAGAACTCCACTCCTCTTATTTTTTTTTATAAATAACCTCCTATTTATAAAAAGAAGAAAGAGCATAGTTGTCAGGACCAAGTCCAGATCCAATACAGGGAAATAAGTTTTTTCAAATCAAGTGGATGGGGAGAAAGTAAGAGACACAGAAAAAGACACAGAAACAGACACACACACACACACACACACACACACACACACACACACACATTCATGCACAGAGAAGAGAGACAGAGAAAAAGACAAAGAGACTGAAAGAGAGACAGATAAAGAAAGAAAAAAGAAAGGGAGAGAGTACTAAGAGTTAAAGAAGTTATAGAATTCTCATACTTTTCATGGGAGTGCATAAATTATTACTACTCTGAAAACCCTTGTGGTAGTTTCTCATGAAAGTAAACATATATCTATCTTAAAACAAATGGAAATAAAGTAAACAAAACAAAACAACAATAATGAACTACTGGTAGGTTATAGAGACCCAAGAGAAATTAATCTTATCTTTGGAACACAAGTTCTGAACCAGAAATTTGTCTATTACCAAGTAACTCATATCACAATATTGTCACTCTGCCTTGTTAATAGTAGCTGATTTAGCCAATTGGTAAGCCACAACAGAGACACTAGCAGCCATGGGATTTTCTGATAAAATTTACCAGGAAGACAGATACTTAGAGTTTGAAGAAGCCTCAAAGACATTAAATATATAGCACAGAAAGAAAAAACTACATTGCTAATTTTAACACTGGCATTTCAGAACATCAAGAGTGAAAGCCAGCATACCATTCATTGATTTACCTCCCAGGTAGATTATCAAACAATTTTTTTATCCTATAAAAGCTATTCTCTTCAAGATGGAGGATGACGAATTTAAAAAGTGAAAAATGGAGAATTTAAGAGATATAGTTTTAAAGGATTTGGAAGCATTTAGGGGAAAATATAGTGAGAAGTCCCTCTTCTAGTATATGATATGATTTTGGATTGGAGTAGAGTATATTACTACTGATGAATCCCACAGGTGATTCAAAAATGACCTCTGACAAACATAGACTGAACAGAACCTAGCAAGGTAACAATGAGGAAATTCCTTGACTGAGCCTCAGCTTCGGATTCGCACAAAAACCATGATCTCTAATCCTAGAGGTCTGACTTTGAAAACTGCAACTGAGCAGAACATCTGGAACCATGCTGAAAGACTATAGCCTAAGCTCTGACCTAGGATCTGAGAGAAAAAACCAAGTCCACTAACCACAGAAGACTGACTACAACAACAGTGATGAAACAGAAATCCTAGAACCTTAAAAACAAAAACAAACAAACAAACAAAAAACCCAAAAAACCAAACAAGGAAACAAAGAAAGAAATAAACAACAACAACAACAACAACAACAACAAAACCTCTATCCTAGACTTCACCCTATGACCTACGCAAATAACAAGATCTTCAGCTACAGAGGCGGGAGGTCATCGCCCACACCTGAGCAGAAAGTCTTCTGGCAACATAAAAAGAACTTGGGGTGTGTAAAAGTGTGAGTACAAAGCCTGTAGTTGTTTTCCTGGCAGTATGCTTCAAGGGCGGAGAAACCCTGTATCTCTTAGGCTAAGGGAATTCCCGTTTTAATTTCCCCAATGTTTACTGTGCCTATACAAAAACAAACAAACAACAACAAAAAAAACCACAACCCCTTTTTAAGAATTTGTCTGTTTTTTGTTTGTCTTTGTTTTATTTTTTGTTTTTCCTCTTTTCTTGTTTTTGCTTTCATTTTCTGTTTTTGATTTTTTTTGTTTTGTTTTTCGGGCCACACCTGTTTGATGTTCAGGAGTTAATCCTGGCTAAGCGCTCAGGAATTGCCCCTGGCTTGGGGAGGACCATATGGGATGCAGGGGATCGAACCGAGGTCCTTCCTTGGCTAGCGCTTGTAAGGCAGACACCTTACCTCTAGTGCCACCTTGCTGGCCCCAGTTTTTTATTTTTTTTGATGTGTTTCTTCATAGCAGATGGCTTTGGTTTTTGGTTTACTCTTTTTTTTTTAATCTGTTTTGTACATTTTTTATTACTCCCTTTGGTTTTTTGTTTTATTTTGGTTGCTTTTTGCCTTGTCTCGGTTTATTTTGTTTTGTTACTTTTTCTTCTTTCCCCTTTCTTCTACTAAAGGGATACTTACAGCACCTAGACAGACTTGTCCCATATCCCTTCTTATATCTCAAATAGAGCCATGTTACTGGAATCACCTTGATTAGCATCATACTTGGAGGGAGAAAAACAGATGGTACCAAGACCAAGTTGTATGTATATTCTAAGCCACAGTCTCATTTGGAACTTGCCCACTTTTTTCTTGATGAAATGGGATAAGTTAATGCTCAAGAAGTCAGATCTGGCACCTGAAGTCCAAGGTCCCTGGTAATTTATTTTAAACATGTTCAATGCATTACCTCCTTGGGTGCCAGCATTGAACTTCAATCTGCTGGTCTACTGATAATCACAGGGAGGGCCTGTCAAACAGAAACATTAAAAAAAAATAAAACCAATTGTGAGGAGGAAAGGAAGGATAACAGCTTTAGCAGATGTTTGAGAAATGTTTGCTCCAGTGAAAGAATAAGGATATAATTAAACATCTATTGTAGATAGCATCCTCTATATCAAGTGCATAGACAGAGGACATATTTCCTACTTTAAAGCTAAACATGATTTTCTAATAATAGAAAAAGCAATATCCGTAAAACAATCTTGCATATCAAATCATTTTGCTGATCATAAATAAGACATTAAAAGGTGTTAGCATATTTCTCTAATTTCTTCTGGTATTCAATGGAACTGTTAATTTGGTTTTATCTTATTGATAGGTGCTGTGAAGATATGCTTTGGTAGAAATTCTAGTGATTTCAATGCATTTATAAGTATTTATAAGTGAATTCTAAAATGGAGACTTGATCGTTTTTTCTTCCATTCTGGGTATTTGTTGTTTCTAGATTGTAAGCCAAACTAAAAATAAATCAAGGCCATATAATTTAACTTTATTAGCTCAAAAGGTAGAGAATGTTAACTTTAAAGGTTACTAATAGTTGAATCTTTGGGCCAGAAATTAGTCACACTGACTTCTAGGAAAAAGTGGTTGCCTTAATACAGACAAAAAAAAATATTTTTGGGTTTTGGCCATATCCATACTCCTGGCTTTACACTCAGAAATTATCCTTAATTTGCTTTGCGGACCATAGGGGATGTCAGGAATTGGACTCACCTAAGGCATCATATTCTGGCCCTGAGCCTATAGAAAAATTTATACACTTTCATGATTATAACTTTCTGAAAGAAAAGTTATACTTTTCACTCTTTTTGCAATGGTCAATACAGGCAAAAATATTTATTTTTTGTGCTCAATATATGCCACCACTAGTTAAATGCTGTGACAAAGTCTTTGTTTCCTCAAGAATCTGCTATGCTTGCTCTTTAAACACTTATTCTTCCTTGAATCTTTACTTGCTGGTTTATTTTCTATTCTGAAGAAGCCCATGCTCTCTCTTAAATATGCATTTCCTTCTTTTTCTCCCCTGGAAACTTTCTAAGTAAATTTCATTCAGTAAAAATTATCTAGCTTGGTTTGCCCTCTTAAGACCCTGTTTTCCCTTGGGTCTCTCTTTTACTCCCTTTATGTCTTTTCTAAGTAAATTTTGTTCAATAAAACTTCTTGCTTTACTAAAAAAAATAAAAACAAAACAACTATCTTGCTTTCTAAAATATGAAACAAGTTAAAAATGAAATACATTAATAAATTTTTGTTAGCAAACTTGACTGTAAGAGACTTATTCCAACCAGAATCAAAGCTACTTTTATTTACAGGATCAAATCAATATACAGTAACATTGAGAAATAAAAATATCAGTTATTTTACTACATTACCACCATTTTTCTATAAAGTCTTTATTAGTAGACATAGTCACAAAATATAAGTGTACCTTGATAAACCACATTCATAAAAAGCCAAACCAGACAAATATCACAAGAAAACATATTAAGTTTTTTATATAGCATTAGAAGTCTTAGTGATATTGAAATTTTGAAAATATAGTTCTAATATAATGTTCAACATGCAGTATTGATTTTATGATATTAATCTTTAAAACAATTTAATATACTAAGTCAGTATTTAATAGGAAGACAACTTCATGAATGATGTGTTATTTTACATTAATAATAGATACTAATTTATATATCACTATTTATTCTCAGATTTCCTTGTCTGAATTTGCTAAACTGACTTTGAAAACCTAAAATATCTTAACACACTCACAATATTTGCTTTCATTTAGAATATGAATCAACATAAAATACCGACTGCATACATATGAAATAAATCTCAGTGGTCTGATACATATATCTATATACAATGTTATAAGACACACTTTATATATAGATATGAAAAAAGGTTATATATAATCTTTATCCATAACACATTTTTATATTTATTTAATATGTCACAATTTTTATTGATGATAAATTACTGTAGCTAAAAACCAAGGGTATTCTATAAGGTGCCTATTTGTGCAATAAAATCACAATTTACTTTTTGTAGAGGAAAATCAAAGGAAATAATTCCACTTATGAACAGTTCTGACATTTTGCTTCAACTTATGGGTCACTGTCTAATATTTATTATCTATTTTTCTTGTAGTTCTAATTGTTGCTAATGAAACTGAGTGGAGGACAGGGATACAATATTGCTTCTGCAGCACTAGGTCTAGCATCTTAGAAGCTCCTCTCTGCTCTGGTCTTACTCTGCATAGGCCAATGAGATCAGCATGAAAATCCCTGTGAACGCAGGTTTTTTGTTTTTTTGTTTTTGTGTGTATGGGGGTTTGACATGTCTAACCAATGGTATTTGGGTAGAGGATTAGGCTAAATCTCTCCTAATGACTTCTCCTTATGTTTCAACTGTTGTATCAAATTCAGATACAACAATTTAAAGCTCTGAGTGTTCCAATCACATTACTAAAATATTGTTTTCTCTAAGTCATCAAAAGATTTGGGATTGCAGTGACCCGACAGAGAGTAAAGTAAGTGCTTGCCTTGCACACGCTTACTGAAATTCTCCCACCAGAACCACATAGGATCAGCTAGGAATGATTTCTGAGTGCAGAGCCAGAAATAAGCCCTGAACACCACTGAGTGTGGCCCTCCTTAAACAAAAACAAACAAAAGATTTAACCTAATGGGTTGTTGCACTTCTGTTAAACAGATAGGAATTAAAATTGTGTTTCTTAATCACCTTTGTGTTATAAGGATTACTTGATTGTTTTCTCTTAAATAAGAACACATTTCCCTCACTCATGACAAAATTGTTCTTAATGTTGCATATTCCGAACATATAATGAGTACACAACTAGTGAACATTTTATTTCTTCTTTTTTTTTAACAGATAATATCCAAATAAAGTTTCACTGTAAAATCTCGGTTATATTACACTGTTATGTCCCCAAATTAACACACCGTGCACACAATATGTATTTTAACATATTTTTTGTCATCAATTATATTTATTAAATGCCCCATAGATAGTATCATCAGTGGATTGTTTTTCAGTCAAATTCTCTCTACCCACAAAGATGCCATAATATTATGTATTTGCAAGATATTTCAACAGATACTTGCTGAGAATAAAATAATGTAATTCAATAATTTTTGACTGTCATTAATATTTGGTGGAATATCTCATACTTTCTCTTTAGTTATGAAAGGAAAATCTTGCCTTTCCAGCATACTCTTCTTACCGTCTCTGATTTTATGTCTTCTGAAATAGAAACACACATAAATCTTAACTTTCCAATTTGAAATGTTCGTTTGGAATATATGAATGCTATTTCTGTGTTCAAAATATTTAGGAAGTTTAACTTCTTAGTCTATACTTCAGAGATTAGGAGCACATATTTTCCCAGTGCAGAAAATGCATTTTGGTGTCTCTCCAGCTTTTTCCCCCGAACATTTCTATTCTTCTATTCTCCTGGGCCATTAAAAGGGAGAAATGATAGGTAGATTACTTCATCTGCATCTTCTTTGATAGAGGTTCCTAGAAATAAGATTTAAACTGAATAGTTTTTCTTTGGGAATTATATATAAATTGTTTGAAGCAATCTATACAAAGACCATTACTCTATTATTTTGAAATTAACAAAAATTGAATTCATCTTTGTTCCATTCCAAAAAGTTTTAATTTTTGAACAGTGCTGAGAAACTTACAGAAAGAATGATAGTATTACAAAAGGCAAGAATACTGAGATAGTTCTGTGACTCAAATAATGAAGAATTAATTAACTGTTGACTCACATAGGAAAGTGTGATTTGAGAAAACTATTTTTATAAAGCAGAATTCCAAAACCTCAGGTTTGATATCTATAAAAAAAATTTATAGGCATTTTAAGGCCCATTTGTCAAAAGGAAGAACTGGGAAAGATGAGAGAATGAAGAGGAGTAAAGATAATGGTTGGGATTTCTCACCTTCTCACCCAGACCTCATTCCCTTATCTATAAAGTTTTCAAAAAGAACTGATAATAGTGTTAAAATTTCTAGTACTTCCTCTAAGAGATACAAAATATTTATGACCTATCTATAAATCATTGCAAGTTCTCTAAGAAGGAAAAGGAGCCAGACCAAACAGCTGGAGAAAATCCAATGTATTCCAACTAATGAAAAATGTAGTAAAAAAAAATTCAAGAAATATTGTAATTTATCTTTGTTTGTAAAGGAAAGAAATTGATGAATTTCATTAGTTTCTACTTACCTACATTCCAAAGAAATTCAACTCCAATTTTAAATTAGAAAACTTTAAAAAGGAGAATTTACTCTTTATGAAACTAGAATTTAGTAATTCGGGCAACTTTCCATGCTTTACGAAGAATTTATATTTAAATACATAGGATATTCTATCCAGATATTATGGTTATTATCTTATTAACATATTATGATTTGTAAAAAGTTGTGAAAATTTTATTTTAGGAGCCACATTTGGCAGTGCTCAGGGGTTACCACTGGCTCTGCATTCAGAAATCACACCTTGTGGGTTCAGGGGGCCATGTAAGAGGCAGAGATCAAGCCCAGGTAGGATGTGTGCAAGGCAAGTTCTCTATTCACTGTACTATCTCTCTGGCTTAAAAAGTTGTGTACTTTTAAAGACTCTAGGAATTTTAAAGACTATAGGAAGAGCAGCTGCTAGTATTCTATAGTGTTTAGGGAGCTATTTTCACACATTTGATTTCAGCCAATCTTCACAAAAAACCCATGAGGTATCAACTTCATTTCAGAGTCAAAGAAAAATGTCAAGAGGCTTTTGCATTTTTAACTAGTTTGCCAAATTTTATGCACGAATAATGCAGGAAGTGAGGTAAGCTTCAGAACAGTTTTCTTTCTCCATCCCTAAACCACTTCTAGCCCTTTCCCTTCTATGAAACTGATAGACAGGATGAAGTCAAGAAGGAATGAACAAGGTATTTTTAATTAAATAGGAGGAAGCACTGCCTATGTTAAATCAATAATTAGGAGGTTCTCTTATTTATGAATTTGGATTTCCTTAACATGGAGTAATGATTGTGCTAAAATCTAGTTTAGCACAGGCTACCTTAAACCAATTGTATGAAACAAACATGTCTATTGCAATATTGTAATGAAAGTTGACATGGTAGGTTGAAAGTTTTTCTCTTCTAATAAAAGTGGGTAGTTAGGATTTCATATAAATATTACCTTAAAAAGGATTTCCAGTGGGAGAAAAAAAATATCTGTTAGTTGGCATTTTCTACAACCTTCAGCATCTTCGGAATCATGTTTTCCACAGCCAATAAAAAAAAAAGAGAGAAAACTAAAGGAAATCTCTACCAGTTCTAAAGGTATCTTTTTTGAAATTTCAATGACTTATAGCCTCCAACTAAATTTTCTTTTTACCACTTTGAAATGATCCAATATATCTAAAGCACTAGTATCTTTCTGGTACACGCACTCTCTCCAGGCTATTCTTTAAGCCTTTGAACTTTGAACTTTCTGGCTCATACATAAATATTGTTGAATAGGAACAACATTTCCCTTAAGTTCCTTCTAATTATTTTAAAATTAAGGCTAATTATGTACTCACTTTATTTAGGAACACCATTACTACATAAACCAATCAAATTATAGTTATTTGACAAATAAGCCAATTACAAAATATAGTTTTGTAATATTTCCAAAGAGTACTTTCTTTGGAAATATGACTCCTATTATAGTTCTGAGAATCAGGCTGTAAATTTTAACATAAATAACATAATGTGTGATTTTATTAACACTTTATATAAAACAAGTCATAGGTTTTTGACAATGTAGAAACACAGTCTTAATACTCAGTGAACTTATAACTTATACAAGTTTGTTTGTTTTCATTTCCTAACAGTTGTTAGCAAATGGGTCCAATTTCCTTTACAAGAGTCATGCTGAAAGATGATGGGGACTCAGGTTGAAGTAGGGATGAATTTGATGGACTTTGAAGATTTAGGTGAGTCCTTCCATGCACCCATACTATTTGTTGGGCTTCGATTGTTAGTGTAAGAAGTCTGTCTTCTGCTCATACTGTCAGAATCTTCTTTGTTGAATTTTTGCTTCAAGTTTTGGCAGCACGGGAAGCTTTGGATACAGTCTTGTAGGAGATGGCCACTAAAAAACATGTATATCCAGGGATTGCAGCAACTATTTAAGGAAGCCAATAAAGCAGTGATGGTAGTGGCTGGGTTTTCTGACTCTATAAGAAAAAAAAAAGGCGGTCAAATAAATAGTCACAATCAAATAACAGGGCACCAGATACATTCATTTATTTTTTACATTGATGAGTAAATAAAAAATTATGGCTAATATAAAAAATGAGAAACTGTTTTTCAATAATGTAAATAGATGGTGTATGGAAATTACTTGGTTGTAAAATAATCCACAAGCAAGATAATAATTCAAATGATTTAAAATAGAAATCAAATATTTAAGTTGAATGAGTGGAAGCTTCAAAAGGTTAAGAATATCACCTAAAATATTAAGATACTCTTGTGCCCATTAGAATCTGCACCAGTATGTGCTAATAATCATAACACATCAAAATGGCTAAAATTTCAGTAAAATTTCAAAATTCTAGATCTATGTATAACAAGATGTATGCATTATAATAATTTGGACACAAGTATTGGACACATTATGGATCGTGCAAAGGTGCAAAAATAGTTGAGTTTATTTATTAGAAATATTTTTTGATTTTATAATAAAACTATAGCTCAATTAAATTATATTCAAACAGCTGAATTCAGAAATTATAAGAGGTTTTGAAATATAATGATATGCACTAGTCAACTACAAAAATGTATAGTTCACAGTAGAACTAATAGTCTACCTTTACAAAACTTAGGATAATCAACAAGTCTTAACTTTACCTTGATTCTAAAATAGAATTTATAAAATTCATAAGTTAGAATAAAATAAATAGAACTTATTTATTTTCACACTTGTTATGCCAGACTGTTAAAGGTTATTTATTTATTATACCTTATATTCAATGATATTATTAGAGGTGACTGTCCCATGGTTAAGACTATATTTTAAAATTGGAAATGATTAGCACTTATATGTAAACAAGTTTTTCAGTAATAGTGTATAAATCCCAATTAAAAGCTAGACTGGCATTTTCTTTTAAAGAGAAATAAGAGATTGTTTAGATGGATCAAAACAAAATAATGAACCAAAAATTATAGTGCTTATATTGTACTTTCCACTATCATTACTATTATAATCATAGAAGAACTTTTATTAGCTTGAGTTAAGTACAGTTTTAAATGTTTTATTGAACTTCCAATATTTATCACATTATTTCCTATATCTCCAATCCCAAATAGCAAAAAGACAACATAGTTGTTCAATAATAATTTTTCTTGCTACAGAGATATTCTCTTTTCTAGAAACAATATCATCTTAAACATTTTGGAGGTAAGTTCTATTGGAGTTTGTTTTTCTAGCTTGTGAAGGAATTAAATTCAAACAAGCTAGTAAACCATAGCCAGAGTAGGATAGAGTTGGATAGAGCACAGCTGTATGATTTTTAGTGCTAAACTTTAATAATTATTTGAAGAAATTTAGGGCTTATGGACCAACCTGCTCTGACATACCAGGAATAAATATTACAGTATTTGATAGGAAAAAAACTGAATGTTGTGAGCCTGTAACATCAGCTTTTAAAAGTTAAAATAGAATTCGACTTCCTGAAAACTTGAGAAAAACAATTCCATTTATACTCTTGACCTTGGACCATAACTACAAAATTTTCACATTAACTGTGACACTTTCCACAGTCTAGAAGGAGTGGTGACACTCCCTTATTCACCCTCCACCCCAATCCTAGTTCAATAAATTTGAACACAGGCTACTTATAGTCTATACTGATTTGCATGAAGTGATTACTATTTTGTAGGAATGAGGCTATCTGTAGGGCACAGTTTCTGATTGTGTCATTTGAGGCTCATGGCGAGCTACGAGTGCAGATTCCTAGGCTCCATTCTATATTGATAGAACCCAAATGCCAAATGGGATGAAGACACCAGACATTTATTATGTCAGTTGCTCACAATTTCAGACAAAGTCGCCCAAGATGTAGTATTCAATCGTGCAGTTCAAGAATGAACTATCTTTCTTTCTATCTATCTATCTATCTATCTATCTATCTATCTATCTATCTATCTATCTATCTATCTATCTATCTATCTATCTATCATCTATCTATCTATCTATCTATCTATCTATCTATCTATCTATCTATCTATCATCTATCTATCTATCATCTATCTATCTATCTATCTATCTATCTATCTATCTATCTATATCTATTTATCTATAATCTATCTATCTAATCTGTCTGTCTCTGTCACACACACACACACACACACACACACACACACACACACACACACACACACACACACACACACACACACACACACCACTCCACCCGTCCTGGATTATCCCGAACGTGTCCCCAGATCCACTTACCGACCCACTCGGAGTGCTCGTCCCAGACGGACCACATCTGGGTGACGAAGAAGGGCGCCCAGCACACGATGTAAGCGCTCACGATGACCAAAGTCATCTTGACGGTGCGGATCTTGGCGCGGGAGACGGACTTGACGCTGCTGACCCAGGGAGCCTGCGGGAGCCCCTTGCGGAAGGCGCCCCCGGAGCTGGGCACCATCCCGGAGGAGCCGCTGCCGGCAGCGCCCCCGGGGCCACCCCCGCCTAGGCGCGCCGACGCCAACTTGCCGCGCACGTTCCTCCAGATGCGGTAGCAGATGAAGCCGTAGCAGGCCACCAGGATGATCACGGGCACCACGAAGATGCCCCCCGTCATCCAGGTGACGTAGGCGCGGGGCCCCCAAGGCTGCACGAAGGTGGCCCAGCAGTCGTAGGTCTGCGTGACGTTGTTCACCTGCACCATGGAGAAGACGAAGAGCTGCGGCGCGCTCAGCACGAAGCTCAGCACCCAGGCGGCCGCGATCATGGCCCGGGAGCGGCGCGCCGGCTGCTGCAGCGTCTTGAGCGGGTGGCACACGGCGATGTAGCGGTCGGCCGTCATGGCCACCAGCATGTAGGACGACGCGAACATGCCGAAGACCTGCAGGTGCTTCACCACGCGGCACAGCCCGTCGGGGCCGCGGAAGCGGTACGTGATGTCCCAGCACAGCTGCGGCAACACCTGGAAGAAGGCCACGGCCAGGTCGGCCAGGCTCAGGTGGCGGATGAACAGGTGCATGCGGGACGTCTTGCGGGGCGTGCGGCGCAGGGCCAGCAGCACGGTGCAGTTGCCCAGCAGGGCCACGGCGAAAGTCACCGCCAGCACGGCCACCTCCAGCTTGGCCAGCTCCTCGTTGCGCGCGTCCACTCCTTCGGCTCCGTGCGCCCCGGCTCCGGTTCCGAGGCTCCCGTTGGCGCTGCCCGGGGCCAGGGGCCACCAGGGGCTGGAGTTGCCCGCCAAGAAGCCCGCGCCGTCCATGCGGGGGGTCGCTGCGGCTCTTCCGAGAGTTCCCCCGCCTGGAAAGGTGGCGGCGGCTCGGTGCGCTCTTGCTTGCGCGCGCCTGCAACTCGCTCTCGGCTGGGCTCGGCTCTCCCTCGCCTGCGGACTTCTAGGGCTCTGCTCTCGCTCGTCCACTAAGCGCCTCGTCTCGGTCTCGATCCCCTGGCTGGTCCCTTCCTTGCAAATGGCTCGGCGAGGACTCCACTCCCAGCCTGTCTTTGCAGGGCGCACAGAGCGCGCGCGACTCAGTTGTGTGCCAAGTGACTTGCCTAAGATCTGCGCTCCCGCCCTTCTCAGCTCAGTCTCAGGGTTTGGGAGCTGCCCAGGGACAACTGTCCCTACCTCTCTATCCCTCTCTCCCCCCACCCCGCTCCGGGGGTGGTTTTTTTTTTCTCCTCCCTCCGGCTGTGATTTGTCCTTTAATTTTTGCATCGCGGCTGCCAGGGGGAGGGACCGGGAGACCCGCGGGTTCCCCAAGCTGAATTAGCTGGCGCGTTCCCGAAGCGTTCTCCTTTTTTCCCTAAAACTTGCAAAGCAGAAACAGCGCTTGTCAGGCCTCCCCGGGACTGCTCGCATGGGTTCCCCGCTAGACACTCTCCGCCTTGGACTTGAGCTGAAGGAGGCCAGTTGCGCTCGCGCAGGTCCCTGGGTCCCTTAATTTGGGTTGCATCTCCCTCTGCAGCCAGCTTGCAGCTTCTTGGTCGATCAGTCTGGTCAATCTCTTTTTCCCCCTAATGTTTTTTTTTCCCCCCCTCCGGTACATTTAGGCTCCGGGACTATGGTCTCTCTCGCTCAGTTCGCCTAAAGCCCTCTGTGCGGGATAATTTCGGGGTGGTGTCAATAAAGGTCGTCTTCTTCCCAGGAACCTCTCTGATTCTTTTTATTCCACTGTCTGCGTTTGCAGTTTTGAGGGACCCGAGTGAGTGTCGATCTACAGCCAGGAAAAAAGACGAATTTCGCCTGGTTTTCAAAAGTCTCAGTGGACTAGTGGTGGGGAGGGCGTGGTGGTGCCTGGGGTTCAGGGCGTTTCCTCTAAACTGAATGCTGGAGGTTTTTCTCCTGGGAAAATCTATTCCCACAGCTGAGATTGGCCGGAATTGAGTCGCAGTAGTCCGTGGGGACTTTGTACCGCTGTTCGTGGGACATCGCTTGGGTGGACGAAGAACAGCTGCTAGAGGAAGGTCACTGAGGCTGTGTGCAGTCCAGGGCATTGGAGCGAAAACTCGACACGCTCCTGCCAGTCGGGGTGAGAAAGGGGAAACGGGAGATAGGAAAAACTCTGGTCTTTCTGCGAGAGAGCAGAGACCACCTTCTATTCGTTACTTAATGTGCATAGCTGGAGCTTGGCTGCAGGAAGCGAGTTAGCCAGCCATCTCCAACTCTAAAGACTGAAATTTTAATTTGGGAGTAAATGTGCTTTCCAGGACAAGGCGGTGATGTTTTTAGGCTATATCATAAAGATGCTATAAGGTTCTCTACTCTTTTAGAATCAAGAACATGACTTCTTGGGACTGGCGAGATATAGCACAGCGGTAGGGCTTGCACGCAGCTGACCCAGGACCGACTGTGGTTAGATTCCCGGCATTTCATATGGTCCCCTGAGCCTGCAGGGGTGATTTCTGAGCGCAGAGCCAGGGGTAACCCCTGGGACGTTGCCGGGTGTGACCCAAAAAAAACAAACAAACAAATAAAGAACATGATATTTTTTCTCATTTAGCAGAATTCTTTAATTTTAAAAATATTTTTTTATTGAATCATGATGAGCTACACAATTGCAAATGTTGTTTATGGATGAGTTTTAATCACCAACGTCCAACATCCATCCCTTCACCATTGCATATTTCCCACCACCAGTGTCCTCAGTTTCCTTCCCACCCTCTCCTCACTCTTCCTAGTCTCTGAGATTCTCTCTCTCTCTCTCTCTCTCTCTCTCTCTCCTTTACTTTTTTCTTCAAATGGTATTATATTTCTTCAAATGGAATTATATTTCTTCAAATATAATTCCTCAAATGGTATCATGCATATCAATTTAGATATTTTAGATTTTCTTTTTTTAGCACCCAGAAAAAAATGACTTTTGACCAGATCAATTGTACATTATGACCATGATATATGAATTAGATTGTTTTAGAAAAACATCATAAAAGCAAAAGTATAGACGCCAAAAGATTTTCCAGGTGCAGTTCTCTGATGATTCCACTTTGCTTCTTAGTTTATTTAAGTCCGGATGGTCATCATAAATAAAACTAGAATCGGTATCTGAGGCTTGTTTTATAGCGGCTGTAGAGCCTTAGTTTAAGCGTCTCAAAAACGGGACTGGAAATACCAGCATTACCTATTTAGGCAGTATGAGGATCAAGCAAGAGTGTTTACTATGGCAAATTTGCTCTCAAAACAAGCTGGTTGGCACTGTTCTCTGAGACAGTTTGGAAAGAAAAATCATTATAAATCCTTAGACATGGAAATAAATAAAAGGTTTCTAGCCTACCTGTCTGGAAAAATCCTTCCAGCCATTAGGTTAATAGTCACTGATTCAGAGAGGTCACCTTCTAAATCACACACTACACTATTAGTGCTTCTTTTGAAAAATAATGTTGTATGGACCTAAAGTGCCTTGGTAATGCAACTATAATCCATTGGCCAGAGCTTGCAACTTGATTTTGAATTTAAATCAAACCTTCAAAGTTTTTCACTTATGTAAGTGTTAGTTTAAAGTCAAAGTTTCAGGTTCAATAGCCGTCCAAATATACCTTTCCCTTTTCCTCCTTTTCTTACCTTTCTCCTTGCTTCCCTTTGTTATTGATGCTGGTCTGGTTTGGGTCCCATATATGCTTGGTTGCAGTGTACCAGTCTTAGTTGTGATGCTCATGTACATTAGGTTGTAGTACTTTTCAGGGATAAATTCATAACCATGCTGCTCAAACCATTTTATAATTGTAGTGCTACTTGAGAGTCTCATGTTTTAGTCATAATGGTCATGCATGTGACTGCAATAAAAATCAACTACTCTTTTGTGACTCTCAGAGTCCCGAGAGAGATGCAAGGACTGTTCAGTGTATGTGGGTGGCATTGGGGATCAACCCTGAAACTTCATGCTTGCAACTTCATGCTTGCAAGGCAGGCAAGAGTTTAGATAGTTAGCTATTCCTGGGCCCTGTTTTGATGCTAGCATTTCAAATCATTCATCCATAACATACCGGTGATAAAAAAATAAATAGTGCAGTTGTTGAAAGGTTATTCAAGCTGTTATCTTTATTTTTGTCATTTTATGGTGTTCAAAATTAATTTTTCCTTGTTTTAAATAATATTTTTCATGTTAAATTAACAAACTTTACCTGATATATACATATATAGTAAATATATATGTGTGTATATTTATAGAGAGAAATACTTACTCTGAAAGCTTTTTCCTTCCAATGAAAACAGCATTCTATAATTTCCTTCTATGCAATAAAAGATAGTGGCTGGTTTTCTGAGAAAATACTTATATGGACAATTATTTGGGGGGAAATGTTATTCCTCTCTGTGTATTTTATCCATACATAAAAGACCTCTCAGAAACCTACCTAAACTTGCTTATTAAGTTTCCCAAAGTTATTCACTTAAAAAAAACTTCATCTATTGTCTTTCATGAAATACAGATGAGCATACCACAGAATTGCTGAGAGTTTAAAGAGGGTGAAATAAAGATTCTTAGGGATCCAGAATGCTCACAGACCACCAATGGAATTTGTCAAGATATTAGTTGTTTAAAGTTTCCTATTTTTGCAAGTACCAGGAAGGACAATGTAAGTGGTTACATTTAGCATTTCAAATTCATTCCAGAACTGTAGTTTTAATTTCCTGCTTTAATCTCAGTTTTCCTCCCTCTTCTTATTGAGAAAATGGTAGAAATCTATTACCTGCAGGAACATTCATTTTATTTTAATAGCTTTCATGGCTGTGTTTCCTGTCATTTTAAAGCAATGATTTTAAAATTATAAGGCTGTATAGGAATGGTATTCTTACCAGTATTTCTAACGAATTGACAAATCTGCAATGCATATTGCTACACTAGGATGAGCTGAATACAATGATGAGATAATTATCACTAACATTTATTAAATACCTCACCTATGCCAGACTCTATCATAAGTATTTTACAAGTATTATATTACTCAATCTTCCTAGTGACTATGAGGAATGTACTCTAATTACTTCATTTTCTATTTGACAAAATATATATATCTATTTCTATATATAACTAATCTATATCTATATCTATATCTATCTATCTAGATATATCTATATCTATCTATATATCTAGATATATCTATCTATCTAGATGTGATTTTCAATATAATAAATAATTACAATAAACAAACATGGTTTTACCAAAGACTGGTTAGGTTTCTCCATATATCTATCTATATCTATATCTATATCTATCTAGATAGATAGATATATCTAGATATATAGATAGATATATGGAGAAACCTAACCAGTCTTTGGTAAAACCATGTTTGAACAGTAACAATGAATTCAAGCAGAATTTACAATTTTTCTCATTACATTGTCCTGCAACATGAAAGCCTTATGTTCCTGGATCCTACAGATTCATACAAAATACTTAGTTTGCTATAGCACATCCCATTCATAGTTGGCATATGCTGCTTTTTTTTTTTTAAGATTAGGAGATTCTGTAAGATCTGTACTTATTTTATGTAGCAAGTCAGCCCCTGAAGAGGTTGACTGATGGTGGGATGGAGGATGAGGCCTTTTTCTTCCAGCTCGGAGCACACGTCTGCCACCCTGTCTAGCTCACGGTTCTGAGGTGAAACGGCGGGTAAACAGCTCGCAGACAGTCAGGCTCATGGAAATATTCGCTTTATTCGGTGGACAAAACTGAAGTCCCAAGACTCAGCTTCAGTTCCAGCCAAAAAGCCCTGGCCTTCCACAGACCCTTGTTTTTATTCCCCAGAATCAGGTACCACCCAATGGTGGGATCAGATACCAACCAATGGTGGAAGCAGAATCAGGTACTACCCTAGGGTGGGGGCAGAATGCCAGGTCACACCCTAGGGTAGGGTACAATCACCAATCAGTTTAGGGTGAGTAACATAGTAATCCCCTAAAATATTTACATACACAACAATTTTATATTTTGTTTCCTCTTTAATAAATAAACTTCAGAGCATAGTTGTAGTAATAATAGTTACTATAGTAGTAATAGCAGTAGTAGAAGTAACACTTGTACTAGTAATTATAATAGATAATATTTACATTTGCTAGTATTGATTGAGATCTTTTTAAACTAAGTGATTTCATTTATCTTTGGAATAATATTTAAAATAATCATAAATGTGTGATTATGATGAACAAATTTTAAAGACGAATAAATCAAAGGTCCATAAAGTCATCTGTTAATCAAATTTTCAAAATTCCAGTGACTTTGCTGTGTCACATATGGATACACTTGTAATTGATACTTGAGTTCTAACTATACCCTCTACCTCCCATACAAGTGCCAAGTGTTTCATACACATTTGAAGAACGAATAAACAAATTGTGTAAGAGAAACTTATTTTTGAGTGCTAAATGAAAATAAAATTTAAAATGGTGGCTGATGCTCAAATAGCTCAAGGCAGATTTTTTTTGAGTTGTGAGTGCCTAAATCTCTATGGTAAATGAAAACAGAGTTGGTGTTTCAGTATAGAAGGGAACAAACTGGTGCTAGTAATCATTCTGCCTTAGTATACTAGACAGATAAGTATATATCTCAATGTATTTTAATTTTAGAAGTCATTGACATCCATGTTGTTTTCCCAAAAAAGAAAGACTAGACTTGCTGACATTCTCACCAGCAGTGAATGAGAGTCCCTTTCTCTCTGCATCCAGGCCAGCACTGGTTGTTCTTGTTCTTTGTGATGTGTGCCAGTCTCTGTGGTATGAGATGATACCTCAATGTTGTTTTGATTTGCATCTCCCTGATGATTAATGATGTGGAACATTTTTTCATATGCCTGTTGGCCATCTGTAATTCTTCTTTGAGGAAATGTCTGTTCATCTCTTCTTCCCATTTTTGGATGGGGTTAGATACTTTTTTTTTGTTAATCTCTATCAGAGCCTTATAAATCTTAGATATTAACCATTTGTCAGATGAGTATTGGATGTTTCTTCCCCTCAATAGTCAGTTAACCCTAACCCTAATCCTATAATCTTTTTATCCCAGTCACCATTTTTTTTGGAGGTACAGAAACTTTTTAGTTTAGTGTATCATCATTTGTTTATTTTTGCTTCCACTTGCTTAGCTTGTGGGGTGTTTCATCATTGAAGATGCCTTTAGTTTCAAAGTCATAGAGTGCTTTGCCTATGCTTTCTTCTATGCAATTTATAATTTCAGATCTGATATCAAGGTCTTTGGGAAATGTGCTCTGTTAAAGTGTGTTGTATATTGTATTACTGAAACTCAACTATGAACAACTTTATAACTATATATATATATACATATATCTCACAATGATCCAATTAAAGAATTTATTTATTCTGAAAAAGTCATGGATGTGCTGGATACATTGAGTAACACACAGAGAGACTCTAAAAAAGGTTGTGTGTCAAAGATGGAAAGGTATCACGCCTTCATTATAATCCCATTTACTCTAATAGGTCAAATGAGAACAGTGGTCTTATTTAAAGAGTTTTCTCTATCCTGCAATCTTCACTTTTGAGGATATACCCAGAGGTGCTCAGGGATTGCCCCCAGCAGCTAGTGCCTGGGATCGTCTTCCAGAATACATTGTTCTGGGGATAGAACCCCCACTCCCCCGCCACTACACATTCTTCCAGGCAAAGCATATAGTAGTCCTCCAAGTTACTTCTCCAGTTCAAGATTTTTTTTTTTTTTAGTTGTACCACATTGTTCTCAGGGCTTACTCCTGTTTCTGCAATCAGGAATCACTCTTGGTGGTACTTGGGGGACCATATGGGATGCCAGCTATTGAATCTGGGTTGGCTGTGTGTAAGGCTATTTTAAGTAAGCACCTTAACTTCTATACTGTCTCTCCAGCCCAGGAAATTAATTTTCCTTGTGAAAAATGAGTTTAGATGTTTTAATGTAGAGCTATGGTCTTAAAGTGACACTATCATGCTCATCAAACTCAAACATGTTTGTTAATGAAATTTGAAAAGACCATCATGTATTTAGGTTTTTGAAAAAATTCTTAGTTGCTACAACTTTAATAAAAGAAAGACTTCAAAAGAAACGAATCCTATTGAAGCCTCATCCCCCACCCTTTCTCCCTAGGTAACTTGACCTTACCTGCAAGACCCTGCCCATTCCTGGGAAGGGTCTTGGAAAAGGTAGATAAGGTATTGGACCAGAGGGGATTAGGGCGTTTGGCTGGCTCTCACGCTTCTGGTCTTTGGCCAGCAAGGAGGTGAAAGGGAAGATGGCTGAAAGGAGTTAAGATGCAGGGCTAGCGAAGAATGGCTGTGCAGAAAGGTTATAATATAGGCCACACACATGTGGTGAATAGGGCATGAATAAAGTTGATGCTTCCTGATGCCTGTCTCTGGATGAGTCTGATTCTGCCGTTCACCTTAACCTGGGACCCGCCGGCTGGATGGGGATCGTGGAGCCACGTGGCCTGGGATGGCAGAGAAAAATCCCTCCATCCATCTATCTCCATCCAGCACCATAATTAATTATTTAATTCTACACCTATAATAATTATTATGATAAGAAAAATCAGTTTGCATTTAAAACTAATATGTCTGAATCTGGGTCTGGAGTGATCTTGAAGACATTATGTGCACAATCCAGTTTTGATTTCCCCAGCACTGTGCATCGTCCCTCAGTACCTCCAGATATGGCTCAGCAGTCTTGGAGGTTCCTCTATTAGTCCGGTAGGTTTTGAACTTTAGAACTCAACCATCTGGCCCAGTAGACTAGAAGTGCATGAAGTGCAATTCTCTGGACCCTCTGACCAGCATTTTAGAGGATTCCTGCCACTCCCAAATATCATTGAATTCCATAGTGTAAACACCATTGTAAACAGATGATAATAAAATTTTAATTTTAAAAAGATGGTAATGCAAAGAAGAAAGTAAAATAAATTAATAATCTGTAAATTAAGAATAATTTACCAAAGGTAAAATATCTGTTCTTCCTATCTTTTATTAAAGAATGTTTCTTACTGAGGCCACAGAGATACTATAGCAGGCATGGTGGTTACTTTGCACATGGCTGACTAAGGTTTGAATTAACCATATGATTGCATTCCTTATGGTTCCCCTAACACCCTCAGGACTAATTCCTGAGTGCAGAGCCAGGAGTAACCCTTATAACATTGCTGAGTGTTATCCTCTACACAAAGAAAAAAAAAAGTTGATACAATTAAGTACAACTTTCATGTCTTATATGTATCTGAAGAAACATTTCACTGGTTTATAATTATATATTATATATATTCCAGAATATATATATTTTTGTTGACAGTGCTTTCCAAAGCACCCAATTTATTAAAGTTCAGTTAAAAGATAAGATGAAATGTAGGGGCCAGAGCAATGGCACAAATGGTAGGGCATTTGCCTTGCATGCGCTAACCTAGGATGGACAGCAGTTCAATCCACTGGTGTCCCATATGGTCCCCCAAACCAGGAGCAATTTCTGAGTATATATGCAGGAGTAACCCCTGAGCATCACAGAGTGAGGCCCAAAAAGAAATAAAAAAGATGAAATGTAAAGAAAAAGACAGAAAAAAAACTTTATATTTTAATCAGCTTAATTTTCCATACAGGTTTCCACCATTATTCAATCGTATTGTTTTTATTTGATATGAATTATAATGTCTTTTAAAATTGATTTTGAAGGCACACATGACTGTGTTCAGAGTTTACTCCTGTATCTGTAGTCATGGACCACTCCTAGGGGAATTCAGGGGACTATATCGAGTGCTGAAAATCTAATCTGCAAGAAAATCAATTGACTTGATATACCATATTGTTGGCCCTGAAATGTTTGAGGGCGCCTGGGTATGCTAAAAATTTCTCTTTCCTACAAATTAATCATAATAGTATTCTCAGTCCCAAAATTAAGCCATTAAATCACATCAAATAAGGATGTTGTATTTTTGGAAAAAGTAGGCATTCAATAGATAGTTCAGAAAGAACACATTCTGTGCTCTTAGTTAACAGATCATTAACTATTCAACTAGATAGTTCAGAAAGAATACAAGATGAAAATTTCTCATTAGTTTAGGAGAGTATAATTAAAATCAGAAGGTTTTAATATTTCTCAATACAACAAATGTTTTAAATTTAAATAATGATTTAAAATATGAAATAGTATATGGGTGATCTTGAATTAAAACTAGTTTCAGAAATAATAAAATGAATCATTCCCCTGTCTTAAACCCAAGTAATGAAAATTAAACAACAATTTGAAAGGTAACCTCTTTTCAGGTTGCTAGATATAAAGTATAAAATATTTTAAGTATAAGAATAGAATTGGAAAAAAATTTTAATTCTATGTGACTTTGTTTTAAAAAAACCAGCTAAATATAAACACATGTAACAGTAAAAATAGCTTAGTTGATGATGTGAGGTAGTAAAATGTAGTTTAAATTGCCAAGTAAGTGGAAGAAAATGCTTGAGTGACAAAGAAAAAGGGCTCAGAGAAACATGTGAATTAAGTTCAGGAGTCAAAGTACCTATAGAGCAAATATATGATGAAGCAAAGATTTATATTTGGCTTATATTTTTCAAAAGAAAGTACAAGTTATAAGTGTTATAAGTTATAAGTATCTATGCTCAGGGATCACTCCTCATGGGGCTGGTGAACCATCTTTGGTGCTAGGAATGGAGCATGCTAGGCAAATGTCTTTCTTATCGACTGTATTTTCTCTCCGAAGACTGTTAGTTGAAGCACAGCATCTTAGAGAAAAATGGTCTCTAATTATATACTTTTATGTTCTGGTTCAGTTCAGTAAACTGCAAGCAGTTAAGGGTGTGCATCAATTGTTTAGTTTGTGAGGGCAGGTACTTAAGTAAAGATATCTTGATAGTTTATCAGTCTTGGGAAAGATGTTCTTTTGCCTTTACATGTTGTTTTGCTTAAAAAAAAATACAGAATAGAGGGTTCTTGGTAAACCCAGAATCAAACTGCCATATGACCCAGCAACCGAACTTTGGGGTATCTAAAACCAGGACCGAAAAACACAGATTCAAAATGATGTGGGCAAACTGCTATTCATTGTAGCACTCGATACAATAGCTAAGACTTGGAATCAACCTAGAAGTCCGACAACAGATGAGTAGACCATGAAGATATGGTGCTTATATATAATGGAATACTACATACTCTAAAAAGGGATGAAATCATGAAACTTATAGCAACATTGATGAAACTGGAAGATATTAAGTTATTTTTATAATAATTTACGTAAGCATTGTGGTTACAAAAATGTTCATAGTTGGGTTTCAATAATCAAATGTAAAATACTCTTTTACCAGTGTAACTTTCCCACCACTGATGTTTCCCATTTTCCTCCACTACCACCCTCTACCTGTCTTTGAGACAGGTATTGTATTTCTCTCTCATCATTGTTGTGGTAGTTTTTATACAGTTATTTCTCTAACTGTACTTTGTGGTAAGTTTTATATCATGGTCTGGTCTTTCCAGCCTATATCTCTATTGTCTTTGGGTATTATTACCATACTGTCTTTTATTTTTCATAAATCCCACAGATGAGTCAGACTATTCTGTGTGTCTGTCTCTCTCCTTCTGACTGATTTCTCTCAGCATAATAGTCTTCATGTCCATACATGTATAGGCAAACTTCATGCCTTAATTTTTCCTAACCATCGCATAGTATTCATTCCATTGTGTAGATGTACCACAATTTCCTTAATTACTCATCTGTTCTGGAAACAACCCAAGTTGTTTTTAGATTCTGGCTATTATAAATAGATCTACAATGAACATAGGAGTGCAGATGGCATTTTTGTATTGTTTTTGGTTTCCTAGGGTATATCTTTAGAAGTAGCATTGCTGAATTATATGAGAGCTGAAAACGTTTAAAAATCTAACAACACAATGCATTTCACTGGAACTATGCAAACTAATATTAAACCACTAAAGTTGGATATAAAAAGATTTTTTTGCAGTAGGGCTTAGAACAAAACAGCAGCTATGAAACTATACAGGTAGAACACATAGTTTAACCAGCAAAATGGTGACCAATGCAAATAGGATCAGGAGATTAAACTGGAAGAAAGTTGCCCAAGGTTCTGAAAGCAGCTTCTCCTCAAATGGGCTTCAGCTGAGGTTGGAATCTCCATTTTCTCCATTTTCTTTTGTAGTAGGCTGAAGTCTTCTGGGACAAAAAGGCCTTCAGTTCCTGGACTGGAATCTGGGTGGGGGGACCTGCGCATCTTCCTGTTGTTGGTCCCCTCAAATGGGGCTTTCTCTTAAGCTTCTAGTCTACCTATTGAGTGACCTTAATAAGCTGCTGCAATTTTGGGGGGCCAAGTTCCTCATACAAAGCACCTTTGTTAGAAGAAAGGTGGTGGGACTCAGCCTCTGGGACTCTGCTCAAGACTTCAGCTCTCTCCCCTTTACTGCCTGCTTCTGTCCCACCTGAGGGGCCTCTGCCATATTCAGAACAGGGGCCATGTACACCAATGTTCTGGTGAAGGGCATTGCACACTCAGTCCAGTTCAAGGTGACCGTGATGGTGATTATCAAACTGAGGGTCAAATAACTCACTATCAGAGTTTTCTCAAATCCCTGAGTTACTGTTAGAGCACTGGCTGTAAAATAAATCTCCACACATTGTGAAATCACCCCACATGCTTTGTTTTCAACCCCAGGCTGATGGGTCTGATGTAGGTTAGGGTAGCTGTGAAGGATTAATAAAAGAAGTCAGTCAGAAAAGAATCAAGGAGTCAGTTTAATTCTAGTCTGGTGGTATCTCTGTTTGAGGCTGCCAACTTCAAAATGTTTTCTTTATTATACCAATACCCATTCACCAGGAGGGGAAAGGCTGAATAATCCAGGTGGACTTTTATATATCAAAGGATAGGTTGTTTTGTTTTGTTTTGTTTTGTTTTGGGGCCACACTCGGTGACACTAAGGGGTTACTTTCAGCTATGCACTCAGAAATTGTTCCTGGCTTGGGGGGGCACATAGGATGCCGGGGGATCACACCCTATGGCTTGTGCCAGTGCTCCAGCCCCCAAAGGATAGGTTTTAAGGAAAGAGGAAGTTGGGGGGACACCTTTGTTTTGGGTTAATTACTGTTTGTCATTTTACAAGGTATAGATCTAGATAAAATATTATGACATTGATTTCACTAAAACAGATGGTAAGCATAATTTTACTTTCATATTCATTTTTTTAACTCACAAATTAAAGAATAATTCTGTCTGTATCTTTGTGTTAAGAATTGGCAGTGTACTGATATATCAGTTACTTACCAGCTGATCACATTTTCTGAGCATCATTCAAATAATTCTATATTTAAATTTTATATTTTCAACTTACTTGGAAGGATCTTTATTACATATACTAAATAATGTATATACTGTATACATTATAATGTTTATGCTATATGTATATGTGTACTCACATAAACACATATAGTCATGTACACACATGTATATATGTATGCATATATACATACTCCATGGATATGCTATGTAACATATTATAATAACAAATATATGTATTATATATAGAACGATTCATTTAAAAATGAATATCTACTTTATGTTAAGAAGTAGAGCACATGCTGAACTCTGCCCCAAAGCATCAGCAGATATAGCCACAACAGCCAGGAGAATCAATGGGTGAATCTGTTAGTCCTAGAGCACCCCTGGGTCACCTAGGAGGACCATAGGTCACTTTTGTGCCATCCCTGGATACTGCAGGGCTTCACAGCACAGTATTTTACTCTCTGGCCCTAGCTTTGAGACAATAGGCCTGGTTAGCCAAAAGTTACCCAGAAGTGGCTCATGAACACTGCTTGGGAAGAAGCACCCCCAACCAACTCACCAAAAAAGAGACAAAAAATTTAAATTTATTCAAGGGGAAATTTCTTTTTTTTCTTTCTTTCAAGAGGAAATTTCTATTAGAAAGCAACTACCTAATTTAGACAGTTGCTTTAAATTACAACTTTTGTCATAAATTACTGATCTATAATGTTATGGAGAGCAAAGACCTGGTACTGAAGACACTAGAATTCTGTTATTATTATAGCAAAAGTAATTTGTGGCACTTGACAATGATAATTAAAACCTGTGGGAAACTTACATGGTTGGCTGAATTTAATTTGACAATACATGCTTATTAATGTTTTTGTTCTTAATGAATGAATCTTTGGTTTTTCTATAAATTTATGTTTAGAAACTTAAACTTAATCATCAGAACACATTATTCTCAAATCTAGCTTCTGCAGAAGTCTTGCGTCCCTAAGCAAAACCTTAATGGGGTCAGAAAAACCTTCACAGAAGAAAGTGGGTACACGATGCAGACAAATATAAAATATGAAATAATTGAGACCACACAAAATGTGTCTATACTTTTGCTTTGCCTTTCTTCTGTAAGGTTTGCCAGAGTTCAGTTTTGAAGCTGTACATATTGCTATAATTTTAAAATATCAATTAATTATTTATTGGGATCACACCAAGCAGTGTTGGGGGGCTCTGTGGTGCCAGAGATAAAACTCAGGATCTAGTAGATGCTAGGTATGTTTTCTAATAATTGAACTATCTCTTTAGCTCTTATATTTCTATCAGATATCCATTGCTGCTATTTTCCTTTTTCATTTTTTGAGGAACATCTATCAGTGCTCAGGACTTAGGCATGGCTCCATGCTCACAGCTCATTCCTGAGCATTTCAAGGGACTATATGGGTTACTGAGTATTGAACCAAGGTTGGTAGCATGATAGACAAGTGTCTTACTTGATTATTATCTCTCACCCCCTACACCTACTCCTGCTTTTTGGCAATACATCCTTACAAGATGCTTAATTTTTTTCTTTATTGAGGGGTGGCACTTGTGCTGTGCTCAGGTCTCTGTGTCAGGACTTACTCCTGGTGGTGCTTAGGAAACCAGATATATTGCTGGAGTTCAAATTAGGTTCGGCAGCATACAAGATAAACCATGTAATATCTCTCTGGCTCAAGTTCAAATCTCTATTGGAATGTCTATTCCTATCACGAGGAATGGCTATTATTAATATAGATTATGCTGCTCTTTTGGGGAGAAGGGACACACCCGGTGATGCTCAGGGGTTCCTCCTGGCTATGCGCTCAGAAATTGTTCCTGGTTTAGGGGACCATATGGTACACTGGGGATCGAACCCAAGTCCATTCTGGATCAGCCGTGTGCAAGGCAAACACCCTACCACTGTTCTATCACTCCGGCCCCTGCATTTTATTTTCTATGAGACTTTTCATGGTGATGATTATAAATTTGAAATTAAACTTGAAATAAATTTGAAATAAATCAGGCAGGTTATCCAAAAAAAGAAAAGGTTAAATCTATTTGGGCTTCAATTTTAATTTATATTCTGGCAATATCTGAAGTTTAATTTTTCTATATGTATTTGAGATATGGAAGTAAAATTTAGGAACTTGAGATATTTCTGACTTTATCTTAGTGTTCCCAAACATGCTTTAATCTGAAAATGTTCTCTGATTATGTACTTAATATGGGTGGAATTGCTAAAATTATAGTTTCCTAAGTACTTGAAGTAAGATATATCTGATATGCTTTACTTATTTCTACATGGAATATCGTATGAAAAGGAAAAATTAATATATAGATAATGTGAATCTTTAGTTTGTGGTTTTAGTCTTTCAAATAAAATAATATGTCATTTAGAAAATTAACTTACTTAATTGAAAAATACTTGAGGATTTTTCAGAGATTTTTCTATTGGTTACTAATGTAATTCTATTATACTTCCTGAATGTGTTTTATATGATTTAAGTTCCTTTAAATTCAAAAATAATATTGAAGTATATGATTGAATTAGTAAATATTATGGTGCAGTTGAAAAGCTTGTGTATCTGTTGATAAGAGTACCATTCTGTAAGCCATTTAGGTGAATATGTTATTATTGCCATTCAGTTCACTATTGCCTCAGTGTTGTCCTTTCTACTTGTTTTTCAGTTATTAAGAAAGACATTGAAGTCTTTTGCCATCATTGTGGCTGTATCTACAAACCTTTGTATTTCTTTTTCTACTTTGAACTTCGATGTTTTGATATTTAATATAATTGGAGCCTCTATTATTTTTACTAAGAACTATTTAAAACAATGTTTTTCATTTGTTTGCTTATGTCACTATCTAGACATCTTTTTCTGATTATGTAAGGAAAAGTATTTTATTAAAATTATTTTTTTTTTTTTGGTTTTTGGGCCACACCCTGTGACGCTCAGGGGTTACTCCTGGCTATGCGCTCAGAAGTTGCTCCTGGCAACATATGGGGACCATATGGGACGCCGGGGGATCGAACCGCAGTCCGTCCTAGGCTAGCGCAGGCAAGGCAGGCACCTTACCTCCAGCGCCACCGCCCGGCCCCTATTAAAATTATTAATGCAGAGGAATGATATTTACATTCTGTGTACATAAAAAACAAATCATAAGTATTCTATTAACCTGTAAATAAAATTAAAGCATAGCCTGATGTGGGAGAATGAGGTGTCACAGAATTCAGAATAAGACAGACTTTAAGGTGGAGGAGCAAATATTTTATGTTATGGAAATTTGATTTAGTCAGGTAGATCTTTGATAACCTAACTTGATGTCTGAAAAAAGGTGAAATCTAATGTGATTCCTCCATATCTATAAGTGATGGAGAATACATAAAGTAATATATAAGGTATCTGTGAGAAGTTGGGTATTTTAAGCAAAGTGCTTATTGAAATAACAAGAACTGTTATTTCATAATTAAAGTAGCTAATATCATCAATATTACCAAGATTATCATTGTTTTCAGCTTTATATTAGAATAAATTGAAGAAAGAATATTTATAAATATTTATAGGCAACCTTATTAGCTCTTTGAGTATTATTTTGGAAATTTGTGAGATATCTTGAGAATTATTCTGCATTTAATATATATTGGCTCTTGAACACCAAAACTAACATGATTTAAGCATTATTAATATTCTCATAGTTTTTATATCTAGGTTCTTATTCATGATAGACACAGGCTAATCTTTAGTAGGTGCTTTATTAAATGCAGTATTATTAGCTCTGACATTTAATATTAATATCTTTAGCTTATTTTTTTGGTACTGTCAATATTTCTTAAAGTGAAGATTATATTGTTTCTGGAAAAATTTTCTGAGGAGAAATTTCTCACAATACTTATTGTACAAGAAATTTGGATCACAGATCATTTGTTCTTATACAAACTACATAGATTCTTTGGGAATCTGCAAATCTCCTGTCAGCTACACTAAAAAGTAAAAGTGTTCTGGGCCTACTTCTAATTATTTCAGCATTTTAAGCCCAATGCTGTTAAATCCACATAAGTGTTCTGTGTTATACTGTTCCTATATCTCCATTATTTCTCATAAAATTTAACCACTTCTCATCTGCTCTCTCCCTTATTTCTCTGAAAACTTTAGTTTGTTGCCAGAGCCCCTGTCTTGTTTTTATTTTGTTTTCTCCATTCATCAGTTTTATTTTTTATATTACACACACAGGTGAAATCATCCCAAATGTTTTTCTTCTTATTTACTTTGCCTTGCATAATTCTTTTGAGTTCCTTCAATTTTGTTGCAAGTGGGAATATTTCTACCTTTTCAATAGTCATATAATTTTTTTTGGTATGGGTGAATGTGGGGATTTCCCAAGATATCTTAGTGGGAGTTGGGCCACCCCTTGAAGTATTGAGTTGGTCCCTTGACATGCTTGGGAGACAATGTGGTACTTGAGGAATGGAAAGGGCTCAGCTACATTCAGGACATGCACCTTAACTTCATTACTATCTCTTTCCCCCACCCACTTTAAAAATAGTTAAAAAAAAGTCTTTTGTGTGTGCACATGCCACATATTTTTCATTCAATTATATATCAATAGGCACTTATTGTATTATAAATTAAAATGTATTATTATTATAAATATTGTTGCAACAAACATCAAGGTGGATCTAACTAAAATTAATGTTACATCCTTCAGATTTATAAGCCAAAGTGGAATAACATGACAAATAATATTATAGTTTAATTTTTAGATTTTTTTAGGAAACCCCATACTGTTTTCCAAAATTGTGGTACATAAACATGAACATGAACAGTGTCTAAGGGTTCTCCTGCTAACTCTCATCTATTCTTATTATTAGTAATAGTACTTTTGATTTTCATAGCTGAGAGATGGTATCTTATTGTGGTTTTAATTTGCACTCCCCTAATAATAGTCACAATGAACATTTTTCATATGCTTATTGGGCATTTGTATTTCCTCTCTGGAAAAATATCTACTCAGATCTTTGGCTCATTAAAAACTTGCTTTCGTTTTGTTGTTGTTATTGTTTTGTTTTGTTTTGGGGTTACACCCGGTGATGCCCAGGGGTTACTCCTGGCTCTGTGCTCTGGGGTCATTCCTGGCTGTGTTTGGGGCACCATATGGGATGCCAGGGATAGAATCCTGGTCAGCCACACAAAGCAAAAGCCCTACTATTGTGTTCTCACTGGTCCATTTTTGTAGTTGAGTTACATTAATTCTTTATATAGTTGGGCATTAAACCCATATTGGTTCTTTGATGTGAATATAGTCTCTTATCTAGTAGGTGGTCCTTTTTGTTCTATTGTACAGAATATTTACTGGGGAGACTCTCAGGAGGTTCAGGGGCCACTCCCTGTGATAGATGGTCAGGTCTAATGATGCATTGCTGGTCTAGGTCATTTTAATTTTACTAAATCCTATATTTTTCTTTAAACACATTAATTGCATTACATTAGCATGAATCAGAGGTTAAGTAAAGTAAAACTATCTTTAATCCAATATCAATGTATAACTCAGCTATTAATCAGCCCGAGATGATTTAGCATTCCAGGGGAATTTTTGACAATATCTAGAGATAACTATGGTTATCACAATGGATGCACTGCTTCCATTGGATAAAGTTACTGGTCATCCTTAAATATTCCCCAAATAAGAAATTGTCCAAAAATATCAAAATTATAAGTTTAAGACTATATGATATAAATAATTTTCATTTATTCACACAACAAATAACTAGTGAATGATGGTATACAAATCATTGTTATGTATGCTACATAAGTAGAATGAAAGAAATAGCCTACTTGATATAAATCTACAATATATATAAAGAACTTGTGCAATATAAGATAAAAATATTAAAGAATCAAATGGAATATTGTTTAGAAATTTCAGTAAATGTCCTTAAAAACAGAGTTAGTGATTCTTCTAAAAAATGAATTCTTAATATTGATATCTTTTGAATAGCTTAAAAACATTTAAATGGTTAAAATTGCCAGAAAAAGTGACTCATCATTTTGAAAGTTTTTTCCCTCTGGAGAAAATTCTTTTAACTATCAAGAAAAGCTAAAATTAAAGTTTTCAAGCCTCAAATTAAGTAATTATATAATTTTGGGGGTGGAATTTAGACTTCCGAAGAATTGATTGATCAACTGAAGCAATAATAATTCATGGAATTTAATTTTTCATACTTGGAAGACTTGACTGCATAAATGTTGTTGTCATAAGTAAGACCTGGAACATCCTGGCACAAATTGAGTAATTCTGTTCCTCATCTTGTTCTGTAAAACAATACTTTTCCCAAGTGCTCTAAAATAACTTTTGGATTTTGAGTTGAGGTGATCAGATTTAATTTCTGACTTGATTTTATTATATAGTTCCCTAGGTACATAGCATTTGCTACTTCTAAGTTACTATTGAAAATAACTTGATCCAAAATTATTTTAACTTTTGCTGTCTCTAAATAAAGCTTATCAAAGTAAATTCAAGAAAAGGGTTCATCTGGCACACGATGGCATCAACAAATAAGGAAAAGTGTAGTATTAAAATTGAAAGATAATCAGACAAATGGAGCAGAATTATGAGCCTAGAAATAAAGACTGAGGTATGTGAACAGTTAATTTATGGCAAAAAAAAAATGTAAAGAACTCAGAAGAGAGAAGGGTAGTTTCTTCCACAGATGTTAAACATTTTGTTGGCAACATGGAAAAGAATGTCATTGAAATAGTATCTTACACTATTGTGTGAGTTCTTTGCTGAGTTTGGTTTTATACTTATTCCATAAAAACTTACATAATTTGTTTTATCAAGTTCCCTATTTGATTCCATGGTGTGTGATTGGATTTCTGGTTTCATTTAAATGGTAGGCCCATAGTGTACCTGTTATAATTGGGGGATTTGGAAGGTTAAATGATCAATTTTACCTTAAACTATTGAAAAATGGAGGATTACTTTCTGGTGAATAATTTTTATAGGCACAAAAGTATTCTTTCTTTTTAGAAGTCAATTAGTTTCAAAATAACATTTTCTCTTTTTTTTAAACTTTATTTTAATTTTTATATTTGTATGGGTGGCATCTGCTCAGGGCTTACTTCTGGCTCTGTGCTCAGAAATTACTCTTAGCATTATTCTGAGAACCATACATATGTGGTGCCAGGATTAAAACTTGAGTTGGCAGTATGCAAAGCAAAAAACCTTATCTTCTGTACTCTTCAACCCCCAGATAAGTTGTAAATGGGTTCTGAGAGAAACTTGATTGATAGTACAATTGGTAGGGCACTTGTCTTGCAAGTGACTCACCTGGGCTCAATCCCCTGTACCAAATATGGTCTCCTAAACTACCACAAATAATTTCTGAGTGCAGAGCCAGGAGTAATCCCTGAGCATTGTAGGATGTGATCCCAAAAACAAAGAAACAAACAAATAAAAGGGAAAACAAGTTCTAATTAGAATGAATGCTGAAATGTAATATAGGATACACTTGAACTAGAAATCTTTTTCTTTTGTTCTTTGAGCTGTTAAATTTATATGGTAAAATAATGCATAATATTATTGACCATAAGCAGCAGGAGCTATAATATGTGCTTTGCATATATTATCAAACTTAATCCTTGGAAGTACAATGAGGCAGGTCTGCTATATTTTGATGAGTTTGTGAGACTCAGTGAGGTTAAATAAGTTGAACCAAGAACACAGAGCCAGGAGCAACCCTTATAGATTTATTCCCTTTTATTGTGTTTATTCTCCAAAGACTTGTGATCCTCGCCCGTCTTCTAATTTGTTTCTGATGTAGGCACTCTGTCCGTATGTACCATCTGTCTTAGAATGACTAGCCTGGCTTAGGCAGAATTTTTTTTTGCCACAATTCTTGCATTGGTTGTCCCAGAGTTCATTTGCTCTTATTATTCCACAGGCCAGGGGCTTTCAAATATCAGCAATAACTTGACAAACTGAAGAGCTCTTCAGATTCTTTTGCTTGGCTTTAAAAGAGGCTTCTCTTTCATCTCAGAACAGTTGTTAACAAATTAAAAACTGTTTTATGTGTCCTGTCAGGGAAAATTTAGGCTTCACTTTCTAATTTCTACTAGTTTAACTACTCATTTTATTGGGGGAAAATAATGACCATTCAAGTCAGGAAACTCTAGAAACAGGCTACTCAAATCCTTATAAAACTTAAATTCTATTATAGATTTTATATTGCTTTCATAAAAATGTAAGAATAAAGCCTCATGGCAGGACATAAAGTGTTACTTTTTGTAAGTAACGGTTCAAAATAAAACTACTGCTTCACATTTCTTTGTAATTTTGTTTTCATCAAGCAAATTAACCAATACGTGCACATTGATTCATATACCTATAAACTCACTAATACAACTTCAAAAGAATACAACTTTGAGTAAAAGAAGCATTTTAATCATTGAAAAATATAAAAGTACAATGACAAAGTCTGAGTATTTTGAAATATAATTGTCTGTGCATTAATAGAATACAGAAGATATATTTATTTATAATGTGGTCTAAGATATCACAGTTCACTTTTTGGATTCAGTAACTAAACTAAGGTATTCAAAAATAAAAATAAAGATGTATTTTATTGAGGCAACACCAAGAATTGCAAAGAAATATGGGTAAACCAAGGAAAACCCTAACATCTGGAGATATGGAAGGAAACATAAACAAGTTTCCAAGTCCACCAAAATGAACAAATCCAAGAGATGAAGATCTGAAAACAACCATGAAAAAAGAAATGCAAATCATGGTAAGTGCAATGAAAGAAGCACTAGCCAGCGAGTACAAGAAAACCATGGATGAAAAAATCAACCAACTAAGAGAAGAACTGCTACAGAATATGAGAAATTCCATACAAATGGAATATAAGGAAAAATGTATTTTATTAGTTGACTTTCTAAAAAAGCATGAAAGCCTCTAAGTAATGGCAGTAACTTAATATTAATAAGGTCAATATTGCTATAATTTAAAATATTCAAATCTTTTAAAATCCAATTTTATCTTGAATTTTAAGAAATGAAAAATCTATTATATTATGTGTCTCAAAACAATCTGCACAGTAGACTATCATTTGTATTTTATTTATTCAATAGAAATGCAACAATTTATTATTGAAAATGGATACAATCCTTTATCAAGCTAGAAGTAAATATACCTTTCCTAATTCACTAGATAGCAACCAATAGCACCATTAGTAAATGCAATAATCAATGCCAATTCTAGGACATTCTTACCTATAATTTCTTTGACTATTGATTCTCGATAAAATTCAATTTTCTCTTCCTTGGGAACTGTATTGCCTCTTCTATTGTTCTTACAATATCCTATAGTTCTCTGGCAAGTTGTTTATCTATTTTCAGAAGTTTTCCATTTTCTGTTTTGTTTTGTTTTTCTCCCTAGAGGATTTCCCTATCACATAATGGAGCTCCTTCATTTTTTTTTCATCAGCTGCTGTTATTCTACTGCTTAAACCTTCTATTACATTTTTATCCCACCTATTATGCTCCTTATTTCTGTTACTTCTGGTTGTAGTTTTCTAATTTTGGCTCCCATGTTTTTTGTTTTTTCATTGGGTCACACCAGCGATTCTTCAGGTCTTACTCCTAGCTCTGCATTCAGGGATCACTCCTGGTTGAGTTTCAGGCACCCCAACCAGGGTTACTGGGGATGGAGCTCTGAAGAAGCCCTTACTCACTTTACAATTGTTTCAGCCACATAGTTTTTATGTTTTCATGTGCTTTGCTGCCTTTTTTGTTTTGAGTTCAACATAATGTTACTGAAGTAATTTTCTTCTTCATGTTTTAAATTATTTTAAACATCATGGCTAAAGGTTGTTGATAATATAGTTGGGTTTTTTTTTCAACAGTTACAAAGTTATTCATGACTGATTTCAGTCATATAATGTACAACACCCTTCATCAGTGCATATTTCCCTTCAACAATGTCCCCAGTTTCCCTCCCCACCCACTGCCTCTGGAGCAGATCCTCTCTCTCTCTCTCTCTCTCTCTCTCTCTCTCTCTCTCTCTCTCTCTCTCATTCTCTCTCTCTCCCTTCTCTCTCCTCTCTCTCTCTCTTTCTTTCTCTCTCTCTTTCTTCTCTCTCTCCTCTCTCTCTCTTTCTTCTAGACACTGTGGTTTGCAATATTGTTACTGAAGGATATCACAAATATCACATTATCTTTCAGTACCAGTTCTTGTCCAGAGAGATCATTTCCAACTATCATTGTTATAGTGGTCTTTTCTCTGGCCCAATTACACTCCCTCCCTATTTGTGGTAAGGTTACTACCATGGTCCTCATAGCCCCCATTTCTATTGTCTCTGAATGTTATAACCATATAATATTTTTATATCCCACTAATGAGTGAGATTATTCTATGTTTATCCCTCTCCCTCTGATTTATTTTGCTTTGCATAATACTCTTCATCTTCATCCATGTATAAGCAAATTTCATGGCTTCATTTTTTTCTATTTTTAATTATTTTTATAATAATAATATATTTAAGCACCATGGTTACAAACATGTTCATAGTTGGGTTTCAGTCATATAATGCACATCCCCTTCACCAGTACATTTTTTCTAGTGCAATTTTTACCTAGAGGTGAACCCTTTCCCCAACTTCCTTTTTCCCTAACCTTTTCCTTTGAGATGTAAAAATCCAATGGATAGTTGCTTTTGTATCTGACCTGGCCTTCCTCCACCAGGGATTTAGAAGTTGGTTGAGTAAAGCCAGGAGTCTGGCAGTGAGAATACATGACAGATAGGCAACACATGGCAGAAAGAGGCCATGAGGTAAAAGCAGGCTAACTCCAATGAATCTTTTGACTGGATTGGTATTATTTCTCTGCCACTACTCTGCTTCATCAGACCTATCCACCTAAGGAGTTAGAAACACGGTGCCTGGGGTGGTCTCACCCAACTTGTGAATTTTCATATTTTTATTTTACATACACCAAAACCAATCCAAAAGATCAATTGAAGTCTAAGAACTACAGGGCTTGTTGGTGTTGGCTGAGCTTTCTGTGTTACTGAATTTGCTCACTGAAGTTGGAAGGCTTTTACCTGTGTTCCCATTGTATATGTTTCCTGCTGTGCTAAGGGTAAATCTTTAGAATTTGCTCTTCTGGAAGACCAAGGGATTAGGATTGGGGTTGATCTTTCCTTTCCTGCTTGTCTTCATCTAGTAACAGGAACTGTCACTGTAAAATTCAATGAGTAGCACTGTGGTGCATGCCCCCTGTATGCCACCAGGTTTCAGGAGAACATAGCAGTAGGCCTGCTAATATGGCTTGGAGACTGCCAGGACCTTTCTGGAAAGGAAGGAAAGCTGTCTTAGTTTGTTGGAAATGGTTGGAGATGACATTCTGAAGTATGGTTAAGTTTTATTTTTGGTTTTTGTTTTCTATCTTTTAAGTTATAACTAAATATTAGAGTTCTTGTATCAGACTCTGTACTTGAGTGTTCATTGGTCTCAAATTTAAGTTAGTACGTAAAATTGAGGTTTAAATGAAAAAATCTTTTAGTCTTCCTGATTTTCAGAAATACTTGAGAAATAGTGTGTCAGATATGTGGAAAACAGAACGTTAGTTACTTAGAATAGAGTTTGTGTCTCGCCAGTGGGCATAAAATAGACTTAACCTGTAATGAACCACTATAGTCTAATACCTCACAGACATAGTTCCACAGAATCCAGAGCAACCTGTAGCTCTTTGGGGAGGCATAATCCCGAAGAGATATATCTTCACAGGTCAAATAATTAATTGTTATTCCTCTTCTGTTATAAAAAAGTCAGAAGAGGGCCTGAGAGATAACACAGCTGTAGGGCATTTGCCTTGTATGCTGCCGACCAGCTAGGGGACTCAGTTAGATTCCTGGCATCCCATATAGTCCTTCTGCCTGCGTGGAGCAATTTCTGAGTGCAGAGCCAGGAGTAACCCCTGAGCACTGCTGGGTGTGCCCCCCAAACCAATCAATCAATAAATTAAAAAAAAAAAAGTCAGAATAAGGCTGAAAACATAACTGTCACCTCATGAAAAACGTGAAACCAGAGAAAGGTAGTCATCTTTATCTTGATATAAGAGGACATAAATTAGCAAAGTTTCTGTTTTCTGAATGTGAGAAATTTAACCTGACTAATCCCAAGTACCTCAGTGGATTCTACCTTAAAATTTAGTTTCTTTGTCTAATGCTTCTTCACTTCTACCATTTTTTCCTCTCTTCACTTAACCTTAATTTAATCTGATGTCTTTAGTGGAAAGCGTATTTCTGACGTCAGTAGACTATTATCTGTCAGTTTCTGTTTGTTTCAATCAATTATTGGCAAAAACTGTCAGAAAAGTATATCTATGATATTCATTTGTTATAGTTTTTCTTATGATTTAAGATTTTACTATTAAAAGGTATATATTATACCTTTTGTGGTCTTCGGTATCTAAAATATCTAGGTATAAAGGAATATATCTTATATCTACATTGCACCACCACAAGCTAAAGTTTAAAAATATTTTAGTTGGTGATCTCTTCTGTCACAGACAAGGGATGGTGGTATTATTTTCTCCTGTTTTAGTTCCTCTCACATCTATTTCTAATCTAGGAAGACTATCTCTTCAACATAGCTTCAGGGTTGATGCACATGGAGCAAGAGGGAGAAAGGGGGCACCTTCCTAGCCAAATCAACCTTGGCAATCAATGTGTGGCAGACATTGCAGCCAAATCATTCTCACATCCGCCCCTCTGATCTGGCTGACCCTACTCCTCTTCTAGGAGAGGCACCATTTTCCCCTAGCTTGACCATTCCTTCTTAACTCTTCTAGTTTGGATTTTTTACCAAGAAGATTATCTTCCTGGCCTTCTTTCATAAGTTTGCAGTTACTCCCTTACCCCAGAAATGCAAGAATTTTCCTTTATTTCCTCTGTGTTCATAAGGAGTTCAGCCTGCTTTGCCATCTTAGATTTTCTCCGTGAAACATTTTGCAATATTATAAATACTTTATTGCATCTATTCTAAATATGTTTAGTGATACTATAAAATCTCCTTCCAGAATTCCCAGATGAAAAGAAAATAGAATCATCTTCTATGTTGGACTTTCACAAATGTATCAGGGAATCTGTGTTCCCTTGAATAAGGATTTTAAACTTAATATGTGGTGGGCAAAAAAACAAAAACAAAAACAAAAACAAAAACAAAAAAAACCAAGGCCCTACATTAAGATCTACTTTGGGGGGATTTTTTTTTGTTACCTCCAAACTCTACTATCTATCAAAAAACTCCTGTAAGGTGGGGAAAATACTTGATTAATTACTAGTTAATTCTGGAGTCAAAATTATTTCCTACTCTGTGATCCATGACATAAGTACTACTCCACTTATCAAACAAACTTTGCACTTTAAAGTGTTTAAAAACATTTTTTAAACATCTTTTACAGATTTTGAAAATCAAGCATACTTTGGATTTTGTCTTAGGGAATTAGCTTTATTTTATGGTTGAAAGCTTTTATGCTTTATTTTATGCTTTATGCTTTATTTTAGAATAAATTTGCACCTCCTTTTCCTCCCATTATTTCATTTTCCTAACACTCAGAGACCAATAAATGGCAATCAGTGTGAGATGCTATGAGAGGAGAGGTGCTGGACAACTTGGAGGAGTTAGAAATCAAAGAAAATTAAAAAACAAACATATGAAGCTGATGCTTGCAAGTACTTCATGCTTCTTTTTTTTTTTTTTTGTTTCTGGAAAAATTTTTTTTTATCTTTATTTAAACACCGTGATTACAAACATGATTATAGTTGTATGATTACAGTCATGTAAAGAGCACCCCCCTTCACCGGTGCAACATTCCCACCACCAATTTCCCAGATCTCCCTCCTCCCTACCCCCCTACACCTGTACTCGAGACAGGCTTTCTACTTCCCTCATTCATTCACATTTTATGATAGTTTTCAGTGTAGTCATCTCTGCAACTGCACTCATCACTCTATGTGATGAGCTGCATGTCCTGAGCTGCACCTACCAGCCCTCATCTCTCTTGTCTCTGAGATACTGTTAAAAATGTCCTTCATTTTTCTTAAAGCCCATAGATGAGTGAAACCATTCTGCGTCTTTCTCTCTCCCTCTGACTTACTTCACTCAGCATAATAGATTCCATGTACATCCATGTATTGGAAAATTTCATGACTTCATCTCTCCTGATGGCTGCATAGTATTCCATTGTGTATATGTACCACAGTTTCTTCAGCCACTCATCTGTTGAAGGGCATCTGGTTGTTTCCAGAGTCTGGCTATTGTAAATAGCGCTGCAATGAATATAGGAGTAAGGAAGGGATTTTTGTATTGTATTTTTGTGTTTCTTGGGTATATTCCTAGGAGTGGTATAGCTGGATCGTATGGAAGCTCAATTTCCAGTTCGTGAAGGAATCTCCATATCGCTTTCCATAAAGGTTGTACTAGACGGCATTCCCACCAGCAGTGAAAAAGAGTTCCTTTCTCTCCACATCCCCGCCAGCACTGCTTGTTTTCCTTTTTTGTGATGTGTGCCAATCTCAGTGGCGTGAGGTGGTACCTCATAGTAGTTTTGATTTGCATCTTCCTGACGATTAGTGATGTTGAACATCTTTTCATGTGCCTTTTGGCCATTTGCCTTTCTTCTTTTTCAAAGTGTCTGTTCATTTCTTCTCCCCATTTTTTGATGGGGTTAGTTGTTTTTTTCTTGTATAGTTCTGTCAGTACCTTGTAAATTTTGGATATTAGCCCTTTATCTGATGTGTATTGGGTGAATAATTTCTCCCACTCAGTGGGTGGCCTTTGTATTCTGGGCACTATTTCCTTTGAGATGCAGAAGCTTTTCAGCTTAATATAGTCCCATCTGTTTATCTCTGCTTCCACTTGCTTGGAAAGTGCCGTCTCCTCCTTAAAGATGCCTTTAGTCTCAATGTTCTGGAGTGTTTCACCTACATGTTGTTCTATATACATTATAGTTTCAGTTCTGATATCAAGGTCTTTAATCCATTTGGATTTTACCTTTGTACATGGTGTTAGCTGTGGGTCTGAGTTCGCTTTTTTGCAAGTGGCTAACCAGTTGTGCCAACACCACTTGTTGAATAGGCTTTCCCTGCTCCATTTAGGATTTCTTGCTCCTTTATCAAAAACAAGGTGGTTATATGTCTGAGGAACCTTCTCTGAGTACTCAAGCCTATTCCACTGATCTGAGGGTCTGTTTTTATTCCAATACCATGCTGTTTTTATAACTGTTGCTTTGTAATACAACTTAAAATTGGGGAAAGTAATGCCTCCCATATTCCTTTTCCCAAGGAGTGCTTTAGCTATCGAGGTTGTTTGTTGTTCCAGATGAATTTCAGAAGTATTTGATCCACTTCTTTGAAAAATGTCATGGGTATCTTTAGAGGAATCGCGTTAAATCTGTACAATGCTTTTGGAAGTATTGCCATTTTAATGATGTTGATCCTGCCAATCCATGAGCATG
Organism: Suncus etruscus; assembly: GCF_024139225.1. NCBI lineage: Eukaryota > Metazoa > Chordata > Mammalia > Eulipotyphla > Soricidae > Suncus > Suncus etruscus. The sequence goes on from NC_064858.1 coordinate 92,364,100, forward strand.
GTATGTGTTTCTATTTCCGCGTGTCCTCTCTTATTTCTTGGAGCAGTGTTTTGTAGTTTTCTTTGTATAGATCCTTCACATCTTTAGTCAGGTTGACTCCAAGATATTTGAGTTTGTGTGGAACTAATGTGAATGGGATTGTTCTCTTAATGTCCATTTCTTCCCTATCATTATTAGTGTATAAAAAGGCCATTGATTTTTGTGTGTTAATTTTGTATCATGCCACTTTGCTATACAAATCTATTATTTCTAGAAGCTTTTTGGTAGAGTCTTTAGGGTTTTCTAAGTAGAGTATCATGTCATCTGCAAACAGTGAGAGCTTGACTTCTTCCTTTCCTATCTGAATTCCCTTGATATCTTTTTCTTGCCTAATCGCTATAGCAAGTACTTCCAGTGCTATGTTGAATAGGAGTGGTGAGAGAGGACAGCCTTGTCTTGTACCAGAATTTAGAGGAAAGGATTTTAGTTTTTTCTCCATTGAGGATAATATTTGCCACTGGCTTCTGGTAGATGGCTTTGACTATATTGAGAAAGGTTCCTTTTATTCCTATCTTGCTGAGAGTTTTCATCAAGAATGGGTGTTGAACCTTATCAAATGCTTTTTCTGCATCTATTGATATGATCATGTGATTTTTATTTTTGTTGTTGTTTATGTTGTGTATTATATTGATAGATTTACGGATGTTAAACCATCCTTGCATTCCTGGGATGAAACCTACTTGATCAAAGTGAATGATCTTCTTGATGAGGCACTGGATCCTGTTCGCCAGGATTTTGTTGAGGATCTTTGCATCTGTGTTCATCAGGGATATTGGTCTGTAATTTTCTTTTTTGGCAGCATCTCTATCAGGTTTTGGTATTAAGGTGATGTTGGCTTCATAAAAGCTATTTGGAAGTATTCCTGTTTTTTCAATTTCATAAAAGAGCCTGGCCAGAATTGGTAGTAGTTCCTCTTGAAAGGTCTGAAAGAATTCATTCGTGAATCCATCAGGGCCTGGGCTTTTGTTTTTGGGTAAATTTTTGATTACAGTTTTAATTTCCTCAATAGTGATGGGGGTGTTTAGATATGCTACCTCTTCTTTATTCAACCGTGGAAGGTTATATGAGTTCAGAAATTTATCCATTTCTTCCAGGTTCTCATATTTAGTGGCATAGAGTTTCTCAAAGTATTCTCTGAATACGCTTTGAATCTCTGCAGTATCTGTAGTGATCTCCCCCTTTTCATTTCTAATACGCGTTATCAAGTTTCTCTCTTTCTTTTGCTTTGTGAGTTTTGCCAATGGTCTATCAATCTTGTTTATTTTTTCAAAGAACCAACTTCTGCTTTCGTTGATCTTTCGGATTGTTTTTTGGGTTTCCACTTCGTTGATTTCTGCTCTCAGCTTTGTTATTTCCTTCTGTCTTCCTATTTTTGGGTCCTTTTGTTGAGCACTTTCTAGTTCTATTAGCTGTGTCATTAAGCTACTCAGGTAAGCTCCTTCTTCCTTCCTGATGTGTGCTTGCAAAGCTATAAATTTTCCTCTCAGTACTGCTTTTGCTGTGTCCCATAAGTTCTGATAGTTTGTGTCTTTATTGTCATTTGTTTCCAGGAACCTTTTGATTTCCTCCTTGATTTCATCTCGGACCCACTGGTTATTGAGTATGAGGCTGTTTAACTTCCAGGTGTTAAATTTTTTCTTCTGTGTCCCTTTGCAGTTCACATCTAACTTCAGAGCCTTGTGGTCAGCAAAGGCAGCCTGCAAAATGTCTATCTTTTTTATTTTATGGAGGTATGTTTTATGTGCCAGCACGTGATCTATCCTGGAGAATGATCCATGTACATTGGAAAAGAATGTGTATCCAGGTTTCTGAGGATAGAGTGCCCTATATATATCTACTAGGCCTCTTTCATCCATTTCTCTTTGCAGGTCTAGTATATTTTTGTTGGGTTTCCATTTGGTTGACCTATCAAGTGTTGACAAGCCTGTGTTGAGGTCTCCCACAATTATTGTGTTATTATTGATATCCTTCTTCAGATTTGTCAACAATTGTATTAAATACTTTGCTGGACCCTCATTCGGTGCGTATATGTTTAGGAGAGTGATTTCTTCTTGCTGTACAAATCCCTTGATTAGTACATAATATCCATCTTTGTCCCTTACAACTTTTCTGAGTATAAAGTTTGTGTCATCTGATATTAGTATGGCCACCCCCGCTTTTTTAAGGGTGTTGTTTGCTTGAATGATTTTCCTCCAGCCTTTGATTTTGAGTCTATGTTTATTCTGACTATTCAGGTGTGTTTCTTGTAGACAGCAGAAGGTTGGCTTCAGTTTTTTGATCCATTTCGCCACTCTGTGCCTCTTAACTGGTGCATTTAGTCCATTGACATTGAGAGAAATAATTGTCATGGGATTTATTGCCATCTTTGTGTAGAAGTTTGGTGTGTTTTTTGTTCTGTCTTGTTTTTAGAGTAGATCTTTCAGTTTTTCTTTTAAGGCTGGTTTTGAGTCTGCAAAGATTTTGAGCTGTTGTTTATCTGTGAAGCCGTATATACATCCGTCAAACCTGAAACTTAGTTTTGCTGGGTGCAATATTCTTGGCGAAGCATTTATTTCATTGAGTTTTGCCACTACGTCCCACCACTGCCTTCTGGCCTTGAGTGTTTCTGGTGACAGGTCTGCTGTAAATTTCAAGGATGCTCCCTGGAATGTAATTTCCCTTTTCGATCTTGCTGCTTGCAGTATTCTATCTCTATCGGTGGGTTTCATCATGGTGACTATGATGTGTCTTGGGGTGTTTCTACTGGGGTCTTTTTTAGCTGGTACTCTTCGGGCATGCAGGATTTGGTCACATGTTTTCTTTAACTCTGGTAGTTTCTCTGTGATGATGTTCTTAACCATTGATTCTTCCTGAAGATTTTCTTCTTGGGTCTCTGGAACTCCAATGATTCTAAAGTTGTTTCTGTTGAGCTTATCAAAGACTTCTATTTTCATCTTCTCATATTCTTTGAGTAAATTTTCCATTGTCTGATCATTTGATTTGAGGCTTTTTTCCAATCTCTTCTGCTGTGTAAAGTTGTTATGCATCTCGTCTTCTAAAGCACTAATTCTATCCTCAGCTGCTATTAACCTGTTGGAAAGCTCATCCATTATGTTCTTCAATTCGTCTACTGAGTTTTTCAGACCTGTTATCTGATCTGATATTTCAGTTTGGAGTTTTCTGATTTCTATCTTCATATTCTCTTGATTTTTATTAGTGTTCTGATTTATACTTTCTTTGATATCTGTTAGCAACCTCCATATTTCGTCTCTAAACTCCATTTCTGAAAGACTGCTTAGGTAGTTGGTCGTTGTTGGGTCATCAGAGTTTCCATCTTCATTCTCTATGGTTGAAGTTGGTCTGCGTAGTCTCCCCATTGTCACGCTTACGCTGTGGGTTTTTCTACGTGTTGTGGTGGTACTCATTGGCTAGGTGGAGTGCCAGGAGAAGTCCCCAAGAAGAAGATGCCAGGAGAAGTCCCCAAATGTCCACAATCCACAACTCCAACAGAAAACACACGCCTCAGGAGACACGCCTTGAAGAGATTAATGCTGAAGGAGGTCAAAGTTCCCAGGTTGATGCAGGCTGGGGGAGGTCCCAAAATGTCTGCCGGGCCTAGGGGTCCAGCAGTCAGCCTGATCCGCAACTCCAGCCCCCCAAACACTCACCTCAGCCGAGGCAAGCCGTCAGGGGATGCCAGGAGAAGTCCCCAAATGTCCACAATCCACAACTCCAACAGAAAACACACGCCTCAGGAGACATGCATTGAAGAGATTAATGCTGAAGGAGGTCAAAGTTCCCAGGTTGATGCAGGCTGGGGGAGGTCCCAAAATGTCTGCCGGGCCTAGGGGTCCAGCAGTCAGCCTGATCCGCAACTCTGGCCCCCAAACACTCACCTCAGCCGAGGCAAGCCGTCAGGGGATGCCAGGAGAAGTCCCCAAATGTCCACAATCCACAACTCCAACAGAAAACACCGCCAGGAGCGATTTTTGAGTGTAGAGCCAGTGAAAAGCGCTTGCATGCAGCTAACCTAGGACAGACTGCAGTTGGATCTTCCGGTGTCCCATATGGTCCCTAGAGTCCACTTCATGCTTCTTTACTTTTCAAGATGTAATATAATATTATTGTATTTTTCCTCAAATTGTTGCTTTACATGAATGTCAAATGAGCATCCTTTTGAATTAAACATAAAGAGAAGCATGGCCTCTGCTAATATGTATATGATAAGAAAATGAAGTATTAAACCTTCAGGCTGGTCCTCTATTCTATTTTTATTTTCATTTGATTCAAATGTTTGAAAGCATCAGTGTTCTTACTGCAAATTATAAATGGAAAGAAGATAACAGATTTTTAAAAACCTTATCCTAAGTTACCTAACTAAAAAAGTGAAGGGTATATGCCTTATAAATGATTCACTCTCCACGTTTCTCATTAAGAACCATAGAAGGAATCCTACTTTAGAGATGCTTAAGTTATTTTAATTCATGTAAGTTAGCATAACTCCAAAATTATCAGATCTCCAACCCTCAAGGTACCATGAAAAGTGACATTTTACCTATAGTTGCATAGCTTTAGGATAGAGATTCCCAATAAAAGGAAAAATGAGGTACAGCTGAATTTCTAGAGAAATGTAGAGGGATGACATTAGATCTTTGATTTTTGAAAATTAGTTTGAGAAAAGAGAAAGAGAGAGAGAGAGCTATGGTTCAAGAGTCTGAACATGTGCTTTGACATGCAGGAAGTCTAGATTTTATCCCTGGCTTTTCCTGGCATTCTGAGTATCACCAAATACAACCTTAGCACAGAACTAGGAGTAGCCTCTGAGCACCACCAGATAGGTATGACCCCAAAAACAAAAGAAAAAAAAGGAATAGCTCCTACTTTCATTTCCTTTCTCTTGGCACTTCCAGTATTATTTCTTATGATTCATTAATATATTTATTCAGTTGTAATGGCCTTTTGAGTTTTTTATTGTGAATTATTGTGAATAATTTCACTTGAGTTCTTTTTTTAGATGTTTACCATATAGGACTAATATATACAGTACACATTATAAATTTTCAATATATATTTTAATATGTATATACAATGTAGATGTATACATCTATACAATATACAATTTCTTACACCATGTCTTTCTATTCCATCTGGTTATTAAGTAAACATTGCAAAGTCATTTCTTATTATTACAGTCCTTTTCCCCTTAATGTTTCTTAAATATTTAGTCAGCTTTGTCTTTTTAATATCAGCCCTCCTTTGATAGCAACAGTTAATTAACTTCCAGTTAATCTCTAGTAAACACTCAGGAAGGTAATTGATTGCAGCTGGAAAAAAAATCAACAAAAGTTGGGCATGACTGACTGAATGTTCTTTTTAAGTGCTAGTGCTGCTCATTCCTGTTTCCTTGACTTCAAATTATGGTCTTGTTAGTGTGTTCCTAAATTGGGAGAGAATTTGAAGTGGTTGTTAAAAAAAAAAAGAGGAGACAATTTTTTCTGAATTACTGTTTTATAATTACAATTCAGTAATTACAATGACTGATTTGATGTTTCTTTTTTCCTGACTTTTCCTCTTGGAATTTTCCCACCAGTAATTAGTTTATTGACTAGGTTTCTTTGAACTCACTGATTGTATTCAGGTTGGATACCTCTTCATAGCAATGGGGGAAATTTCTGTTTTAAGAAATGGAATTTTAGTTCAATATCAGTAATTCTTCCCTTTTTATAACCACCAAGTATTCAAAAGGTTTGCACTCTCATGTTATCACCAAGTTGTCTATACACCTTCTTTTGATCAAATAAATTTATTTAGATATTGCTCTTGGTTGAATGTATTTTTCTGCAATAAAACAATGATTTTAAACAAAAATGGGCATTGTTAATACAATTATTATAATAATGTAAAAAAAAAAAACTCTAGCATTACACCAAACAGAGGAAGTTATTTTTAGTTAGAGATCATATCTTTCTAATTTTTCACTTTCATGTCAAATATTAAGACACCCAAGAAATAAACAAGTACAGATAGAGAGTTGATAGTGTGAGGAGAGGGCCAAAAATAGTGACCTAAGAACTCTTAATTACGTGAATGCCAACACCCCCAGGGAGAGATGGAGTGGGGGTTCCTGTATTACTCTTTTACTTTCCAGCTCTCGCAGAGGAAGAAAAGCTTCAGACATTTTACTTTAGCTTCCTCTTTCCTCACACATTCCCTTATGAAATGTAACCCTCTCCCTTAGTCTTAGTTAGCATCAGATAGGAATTTGCTTGTTATTTGTCCTTCCTCCCTTGTGGATTGTCCCTGAACAATAAAATGTTCTATGTGGAGGACTATTAGGGCTCTCAGTCCCTGAGACTGTAAGTCCTCTAACCCTATGCTTTTTTCTCATAGATTTGTCTTGTTTTCTTAATCCTCAAAGTGCCTCTGCCTCAGGCCTGTTCACCTGGAGCTAGATTTTGCTACTTTAAATCGGAGGTATCACCCTTATCTAATTTTTTTGTTTAATGTAGTTGCAACAGTGCTAAAGTTTATAAATTTTGGTATAAAGGTTACTGAACACCACCACCGCCAAAATGCCCATGATCCTCCTCCAATGTCCATATATAACCCCTGGCACCATCTTTTTTCACTCTGTTGCCTCCATTTGTAAATATTTATTGTAATTCAAGGCAAAGAGTTTGTCATTGCTCAATACTATCTCAATATTTGTTTTGTCTCTGTATTCCACAGATAGTGAGATCACTCTCCCCCAGTGTGTGGTACATTTTATCAGTTGGTTACATCAGATTATGCTAAAGCAGCAAACATCAAATCAAAAAGTCTTAGAATCAGAAAGATTTATTTCTTATTCCTATTGCTATTCATCATGGAGAGTGAAAATTTACTCTTCGAGTACCTCATTTAGGATCCATCATCTGGGTATCACCATCTGTAACCGGTATGTCATCTATCACTGTAGCACAGGAAAAGGCAAATGAATAATCAAGCACAAGCACAAGATTTTTCTCATAGCAAGAAACCAAATGTCTTTCTTCTTCCCGAAGAAATTTCTGATTCTTACTGTTATTGCCAAATTCCCTTCTACTGCTTATATTTTATTATTCTATGTCTTTTTATATTTGTTGGAATCTTATTATAACATATAACATCAATATTGCCTTGTGTTTTTGGTAACTGTAAAGATATTTTGTACCAAGACTAAATCTTTTTAGAATAATTGCAACTCAGTTAAAAAATTTTAGAGTGCCATTATATTAATAAGTATATTTCTATCCAAGAGCAAGAAACACTATCTTGTGCTGACCCCCAAAAGATTGTCACAAAGCTTCATGGCAAGACTGGATCCAAGAAAGATACAGTGTTATCAGACCCCCATCTCTCTTTTTATTGTTTACACCTGTTTAAGATTGAGTCAAGATGGTTCTTAGTAGCCCAAGATTTATATCTTACCACTTTGTCAGGCTCAGTGAAAAGAGCTATTTTATTTCTTCCTTTAAAAGACCCAATAGACCTTTCTGTGAGACAATTTTGTTTAGATTGCAGCATCTGCCCCCACCTTAATTAATCACAGTAAACAGCAGTCCAATATAATTTATGGTCTTAACCTGGTTAAGTAGCCATTTTGTGTAAAGGAAAAACAGGTGAATATAGCCCTAAAGACACCATATGAATTGGATCTCTGAGAGGAAAAATGATTTCCTTTCATGAAAAGAGAGAGGATGCTAAACTGGAAAAAAACAATAGCTGTTCACTTCACAAATTGTTGCTCAGCTGTTGCTTACAGATTTGTTATAGATGGTTAAATTTTATCAAGGCATATTTTAAAAAAATAATGAGTAAAAATATAAAAGACATTTTACTTTTTCACTCTATACACAGAAAATTTTACTGTAAATGCTGGGTAATTAAATGGATGAAAGAAATTTTTACCTTATGAAGATTTTTTTCTCAGGAATACCCATCAAGTATTTCTGGGAAAAATGCCTAGCATCTATATTAAAGGATGACTGTTTTATTATTGAATGGTGTCTTTAAACTTGCAGCAATTTTATGAAAATCACACAACTGGTTATCAGTATGTTACATTCTATTCACATTCAGAATGTATAAATAACCTCACCTTAACTATAACTGGAGAGAGTTGACCTTTCTAGAGAATTATTAATTCACCTGTCATGTTCAATTTTCAAAACAGGAAATTAAAGAGAAAATTTGAACATAAAATCCTCTAGCAGAGTGGATCTATTTCAAACCCATTTTTATTAAAATAACCATGATTTGCAATACTGGTAATTATAGCTTTTTTGCATATATTAGTCCAATAACACATCTGTCCTAGTTGTCCATTTCCCTCCATCAAGGTCCCAAGGGCAAATGCCCCACTTCCTCCTATGAAAGTTCAATTATATGGACAAAGTCTCCAGTTCCAATGACTTTAGCTTTTTTGTTGTAGTTGTTCTCTTACTATGTTTCTTTATATTCTAATATGAGGGTGACATTTTTCTCTTTTTTTTGTGAGGTGGTGAAACTTATACACATATAGATGAATAAAGTTAACTTATGAAATTCCACAAAATCATAAACCAATAATAAATACTACAGATGTGCAGTTTAGTAAGAATGAGAATCAAGAATATTTTGAGAGAAAACCTAAATAGGTGTAAAAGTATAAATTTAAGTATTGGATTTATGTTAGAAAAATTATAACTATTTAACACTGGTTCTTAATATTTGTGGGGGACTAAATTTTTTTTAATTTGTTGATTAAGTCCTGAGGTACTTTATTCTTAAATGGATTTAATCCAAGGTATAAATGATTCCCAATACATATAGCATATGAAAATAAGACTGCAGCAGTCCAGCCCTGGATGAATGGGCCTAAAGCTGGGGTGCCATGAGGATTAAGAAAACGTCTTGTTTTGTCTGTCTTAGACATAAGAGAGAAAAACATGGAATCAGGGGCCTCACAACCTCATGGAGTGAGAGCCCTGACAGTCCTCCAATCCTCCTGTAGGACATTTATTGCTCAGGAACAATCAACAAGGGAGGAAGGACAGATACCAGGCAAAATCCTCTCTAATACTATCTAAGCCTAAGGGGGGAAGGTTAAATTTCATAAGGGAATGTGTGAGGAAAGAGGAAGCTTAGATAAAATCTCTGAAGATTGTCTTTCTCTAGGAGGAGTGACAGATAGAAGACTACAGACTCCTACCCACATAACATTCTCCTCGGGGCACTGGCATTCCACCAACTTACATTAAGAACCCTCAGATCTTCCTCTGCACCTTCCCTTGAACTATCAGCCCTGTATCTAATTTTTTTTAATTTCTTGGATGTCTTCATACCAACAAAAGACTTTCTCCTTTGTTACAATTTCAGAGATTCTGGACTCCTGATATTTATTGTGAAAGAAGTACAAGTTTCAGCTTGCAAATCTAGGGTATATAACAGAAAGATATAAGAAAGAATGAAGTGCTCTAAGTAGGTTGGTCAGAACAGGAGAGGCACTTCTTGGGGTTATGAACTCTGAAGCAATTCTAGAAAAGGTTGACATGTTTGCTCAAGGAATTTGTTTTATGCTGAGTATGAATATACATTTGGGAAGAAGCTTCCTATATTTCCCGAAGTTCATGAGTACAGGACAAACCAAGCTGACACTTCTACAAAAGTCATGTAGCATATTTTAGAAGTTAAACTTCATTTTTGAACTGGGGAGATAACTCAATGAACTAGACCACATCCTTTGATATCAGTGGCCTGGGTTCTATCCCATGGTCCACATGGCTCCCCAGAACTGCCTGGAAAGACCTCTGAGTATTAAGCTAGAGGTATTCCTTAAGTATCACCAAATTTGGCCCCAAACAAAAAACAAAGAGTTGAAATTAATTTTTTCATCTTATTGAGAGGAGAAGAATATTTTATTTCCTTGAATGCAGAAGGACCCCAGCTCTATTTTGACAAAGAATAGAGCAGAAGTGATACTATTAAAGTTCAGTTGCAGCCTGAAGAGAATAGTTTCCACATTCTCATTCTGAGTTTTGGAGACCAATTGCTCTATAAGACATCTGACCTCTTTGAGAAGCACAAGGCACAGGAGGAGGCCTGTGAGATGAGAAGACATGTGGAGAGAGAGGGATAAAAAGAGAGAGAGGGAGAGAGCAAAGAACTCCAAGACACCAAAATATGTTAGCAAAAATATTATGCTCCAGCTGCTGCTACCCAAGAAAATATCACATGGGAAGGAGGCATGCTATGAGCCTTTCCAGCATTCCAATATACTATATACTGAACAACACAAATTGTTGCTCAAGACAATTAGTTTTATGCAGATAATCAAAACAGTCAAATCACAATATGCCTCTGAAGAAATTTATGTGTATTCATAGTTTATTCTGCCATCATGTGAAGCAGAAGTTTCACAGTTACTACAGAATATTTTGGTTTCTTTCCCTAATAAAAATACTGCACATTACATTTTGGAAAAAACCATTAATATCATCATTTTAATGTTGGGCATGTTCAGTTAGTCCTATTCAGCCTTATTAATACTTCTCCTCTGAAATGATTGCAGTTGTGCGATTCCTACATAAAGCATATCTCTTGCTGCTATGTTTTCACTTGTGATTGGATTCATCAATTGTTATTTAGATCCCACTGTGCTTGACACTGTGGAAAATATAAAAGATAGTATGTTGTCCTGTATTCAAAGGATTTCAGTAACAATTAAGAGAAATAGACCTATGTCATTAGTCAGAGTGTAAAACTTTACAAGACAAACAACCTCTAAAATATGTAGGGTATATAGTAAGTACTTAAAATATATAAAAGGGAGACAATGACTTGGTATAATAATTTTATTTTATACTTTCTATGAAATTTAAAGGTGTAGAACAAGGAACAAAGTAAAATGGAAGTTGAAGTGACGTAGGATTAATGTAGATAGAAAACCTACTTTTTGAAACTGCAGGAGTGGAGAGATATTTCATGGATTAAAGCTCTTGCCTTGTATAAATCAATTTATATCCCCAAAACTGCACACCCAGAGATAATCTCTGAGCACAGAGTAATAACAGTGAGGAGTGATCTTTAGCATAGAGTCAGAAGGAAGTATTGAAAACCATTAAATGTGGCCTATCTTACACTACCTATAGTCCCCCCCCACCCTAAAATTAAACATAGCAAAAATATTAAAGTTAAGGGACATTTTAATACTTATTTGGAGATTAATAATTGATTAATATTTTTAGTTCTATCTCATCTAAAACACTTTTTTGGGATAATAAAGAGCTAATTTAATTTAATGATTATGGAAAGTCATTTCAAATCTCATTTAAAATTATTATTCTCTAATTTAAACAGTTAGTACTCCCCTGAAATGTCTAAAAATGTGGTAATTGTTTTGTGTCCATCAATTCTAGATGATCTACATATGTTTAACTAATTCAGACTAATTATAGGATTACTTTCCACAGTAGCACCTATCTTTCAGATTATAACTTTTTACTTTCTTTTATCACTCATCAACTCAACAAATATTTAGTGAGAATCTTTTTTATGCTTGCTTCTTTATGATCTTGGCTGGTTTTGTTGGTGTATTTGAACTTTAATAAATTATTTTTAGAGAAATGTATGGAATAGTATATTTTCAGTAAGTATATTTAAATATATATTTTAAAACCTATATTTATAAAAATAAAATATTGCCTTTATTGAGTCAGAAAGATGTACAGTTGTAATGTGGCTAGCCTGGTTGAATCCTTAGCACCGTATATTGTCTCCCAAACATCCCAGGAGTGATCACTGTGTGCAGAGCCAGGAGTAAGCCCTAAGCACAACTGGTTTGGTCCCCAAACACATATATGCTATATATGTATATATTGCATGTCTTAGTAGTTCCCATGCTTGTTGATAATAGTGCAGGGAAAGCTCATGAAAAAAAGGACAAAATACTCAGACTTTCCTGGGCATTGACTCCTTTATTTGATACCTGAGGACACAAATAAATTAAAAAATTATGTTTATATCAAAGATACAGTGACTTGTTTCCAAACAATTACATAGAGTTAGTTTTAAAAATTCAATAATAATTTAGATACATTTACATGAGGACAATAATCTTTTAATTTTAATATCTGACTTGAAGCTGCAAGGAACTATAAAATAATGCAATTTGCTGCAACCTGATTGAAATGGGAAGACCCCATTTTGAGTGAATTAATCCAGAAGAAGAAAGACAAACACAGGATGATCTCAATATATATAATAACTGGATGAGGATATTTAACTTAGTAAATTTGACTCCAGAGCCTAGGAAGGAGAACAGAGAAGAACATAAATCAATGTGAGAAGGAAGAAGATGAAAAAGTAATGGAGAAACATAGGTCAGAGCTTCAGTTACTGCTGGTATGGGAAAGTGGAAAAGCTATACATCCAAAATACAGACTCAGCAACACTGAAAACATGAGTTTTAAGCTGCAATCACCAAACTATAATATGCCTGTTGAGGTAGCACGTGGGGGGAATGATAAAATTAGGAAAGGTGAGTGCTAGGAGTTGACACTGGTAGTGGAGTTGACATTGGTGTTGAAATATTATATGCCTAAAACTCAACTACCAATAACTTTGTAAATCATGATTCTTTAACTAAAAATGTATATGTAACTAAAATATATATAATTTATCTATATATTTACTTATCACATCAATTAATTATTATATAAAATTAATATTAATATATAAAATATTAATTTATTATCTAAATAATGTATGAATACATATTAACTAAAATTATATGTGAAGCAACTAATATCAAAAAAGGGAAAAAAGCACCATGTAAAGCACTAGGGATTTTATGAATTCTTCCACCAAGTTGCCTATGATTCTGTCATTGAGACTAATATTAAATTGGGATAAGAGAAGAGACAGAGAAAATTATTAAGAGATAAAAGTGACATGATTATTTATGACTAAAAGAAAGTATATGATCTTATCATGACAATAGATGTGTTTTGAAAGGTTGTTTGGGGGAAAATCATGCAATGTAGGTAATAATAAAAGCATCAGATTTTATCTATAAGTAATGAGAAGATGTAGAGAAATTGCAGTATGGGATATACATAATAAATCATATTCCTCTTAAAAATATTACTCTGGCTTTTGTGTAAAAGGATGAAGGACAAGAATAAGTTCAGAAAGAGCAATGAGGAACCCATTTCAGACATCATGGTAACTAGAGGATACTGAGGAAAAATAAACTGCACAAAAATAAACTGCACCATAATCTTGATAATTTAGGACTGTTCTTGGCATAAATAAGTTTACATCTCTGCTGCCTTGTATAAAGTTATTCCTGGTCATTCATACCAGATCTTACCCAAGCATACTGATGGAAGAAAGAAGGGCCTGAGGACATATTAAAAGAAACCTTTAGATAAGGTTCTTTGTTAATAAATGAGAGAAGTTAGATCTATACTGAGGCAGAGTCTTTAAGCATCACAATGCCATAAAGGGGTAAACAAACAAACAAAAGCTATTTTTTTAATTTTCTATTTTTAATTATGAGAACAAAGATGCAAAGAAAGAGGACAAGGTAAAGTTACAGTGGAAGAACAATCACCCATAACATAATTCTCAGAAGTCCCCTTGCTGATATCTTAACTTTGAAATTTCAGCCAAAGAATATTAAGATAAATAAGACAGAATCCATGTACAATTACTTTGTCCCTCAAGTCCCCAGATTGTAACACATTATAATATTTCTTAACAGCACACAAGGCAATCTAAAGCCATAAAACTTACATAACTCCTTAAACATTACAGGCATAGTATTTTTTTACATTTCCATGTACATGCATATTGGCTTAAGTTAACCTCAAATTTTAAGTGGGTTCTTTTTAAGGATTAGAGTCAAAGGAGCACAGTAAAAATGATGTTAGAGTGGCAATTGTTGTTTGCATAGGCCCACCATAATATGAGGGACATGGAAAGGAATAACCTTGGCCTAAATACAAAGAGACCCGACCCCTGAGGTTTCCTGGCACAAGACCAACTCTAGGCTCCAGGCAAGCTAGATCGTCCAATCAAAGACATTGTCTGTAGTGCCAACACACTTTTATTTTTTACATAGTCTCTGTTGTTGGTATCATGTTTCTGTATTAAAGATCCTGGAATCTGCATATCCTACATTGAAGTCATGATGTGGAGCGTCCTCTTGTTTCACCTCACAATCAAAGGGCAATGCAGGGAGCCCTGTCCAGGAAGCAGGTCATTGTTGTTGTTAAGGCTTCTCAGTGTTAAGGGAAGTCTCTTTTGAGTAGGTCGATGTCTGAGCACTGTAGGATTGCTTCCAGGTGATGTGATAGACATGCCTGGATGTTTCATGGATGGCTTCCCTGGTTCATGGGTGAATGAAAAATGCCCTTTCTTCTGAGGTCTGTGCCAGGTCGTTATGTCAATGTTCAGGGTGTAAGGTCCCTTTGCACTACAAGATTTGTGTGTTCCACTCTCTATTAGATAGGATCTTATTTGTATGTATAGTAATTTCCCATTTTAATGTGCCTATGCAAAAAAGGAGCAATGCCACGTGGTGTTATGGCACATATGGGGGCCATAAGAACAAGTCCAACGATTCCCATGATATGGTTCAATCATAAGCATTAAACTGGGGGACCCTTTCACCAAAATTCCTTGTTAAACAGCTCATATAGAGAAGATAAAAAGTGGTTAGAATCATCACTGTATAAGACAACATTTAGTAAGAATTATAGCTATCAGAGAAAAAACACAAAATATTCTAAAAAAAAATACGTGTCCATTTTATGTATCTTGAAACAGTTTGGGGTTGTTACACACAATGCAATGCTTTGGTCTGTGATTAGGATTGTACAGTACTGAAGTTAAAATGAGTAATGCAGGTTATTGACTTTTGGGGGTTAGAAAATTAAGGAGTGACTGAACTTCGCTGGATCTCAGATGCCAGCACCCTTCTGCCTCTCTACTCTGCTGTCCTGCATTTTCGGCCTGATTTCACCCTTGGTGCGGCCCATCAGCCAGCCTGCCTTCCTGTGAGCCTTCCGTGGAGGTGAGTCCACACGCCCAGAAAGGGAGAAGCCAGAGGAGCACGGTTGCTCCGCTCCCCTTCGCGACGGTGCACAGCATTTAGCCAATGAATACAATCACAACACGTAGAAAAACACGCAGTACTAGTGTGACAATGGGGAAACAACACGGGCCAGTGCCAGACATAGAGAATGAAGATGGCAACTCTGATGACTTGAACATGATCAACCACCTAGTCAGTCTCTCAGATAAGGAGTTTAGAGTTGCAATATGGAACATGTTCAAAGAACTCAAACAAAGTATAGAAGAGAAAACTAAAAAGAATCAGGAGAATATGAAGATAGAAATGAGAAAACTCCAAACGAAAATTTCAGATCAAATAACAGGTCTGAGAAACTCAGTAGATGAATTGAAGAAAAACATGTTTGAGATTTCCCACAGGTTAACAGCAGCTGAGGACAGAATCAGTACACTGGAAGATGAGATACATAACAATTACATACAGCAGAAGAAATTGGAAAAAAGCCTCAAAGCAAATGATCAAACAATGGAAAAATTACTCAAAGAATGGGAACAGATGAAAATAGAAGTCTATGATAAGCTCAACAGAAACAACTTAAGAATCATTGGAGTCCCAGAGACTCAGGAAGAAAATCTTCGGGAAGAATCAACAGTCAAGAACATCATTAAACAGAAACTACCAGAGATAATGAATACATGTGATCAAATCCTGCATGCCCGAAGAGTGCCAACTAAAAGAGACCCCAGAAAAAACACCCCAAGACACATCCTAGTCACAATGACGAATCCCATAGATAGAGACAGAATTCTGAAAGCAGCAAGATCGAAAAGAGAAATTACATTCAAGGGAACATCCTTGAGATTTACTGTAGACCTGTCACCAGAAACACTCAAGGCCAGAAGGCAGTGGTGGGACATAGTGACAAAACTCAATGAAATAAATGCTTCGCCTAGAATACTGCACCCAGCAAAACTCACTTTCAGGTTTGAAGGAACAATACATAGTTTCACAGACAAACAACAGCTCAAAAACTTCACAGACTCAAAACCATTCTTAAAAGAAAAACTGAACAGCATACTTTAAGACAAGGCTTACCAACAGACACACCAAACTTTAATATAAAGATGGCACTAACTCCCAGGACAATTCTTTCTCTCAATGTCAATGGACTAAATGCACCAGTTAAGAGACACAGAGTGGCTAAATGGATCAAAAAACTCAATCCAACTTTCTGCTGCCTACAAGAAACGCACCTGAATAGTCAGAACAAACATAGACTCAAAATAAAAGGCTGGAGGAAAATCATCCAAGCAAACAACATCCAAAAAAAAGCAGGAGTGGCCATATTAATATCAGATGATGCAAACTTTATACTTAGGAAAGTTGTAAGGGACAAAGATGGACATTTTGTATTAATCAAGGGATATGTACAGCAGGAAGAAATCACCCTCCTAAACATATATGCACCGAATGAGGGGCCAGCAAAATATTTAATACAACTGTTGACAAATCTGAAAAATAATATCAATAACAACACAATAATTGTGGGAGACCTCAACACGGCATTGTCAACACTAGACAGGTCAACCAGACTGAAACCCAACAAGAATATACTAGACCTGAGGAGAGAAATGGAAGTAAGAGGCCTAGTAGATATATACAGGACACTCCACCCCCAGAAGCCTGGATACACATTTTTCTCTAATGTACATGGGACATTCTCTAGGATAGACTACATGTTAGCACACAAAACATATCTCCATAATATCAAGAGGGTAGAAATTTTGCAGGCTGCCTTTGCTGACCACAAAGCCCTGAAATTATATATAAACTACAAAGGGACACAGAAGAAAAAATTTAACACCTGGAAGTTAAATAGCCTCATACTGAATAATCAGTGGGTCCGAGATGAAATCAAAGAGGAAATCAAAACCTTCCTGAAAACAAATGACAATGGAGACACAAATTATCAGAACCTATGGGACACAGCAAAAGCAGTACTGAGAGGAAAATTTATAGCTTTGCAAGCACACATCAGGAAAGAAGAAGGGACATACCTGAATAGCTTAATGACGCAGCTCATAGAATTAGAAAGTGCTCAACAAAAGGATCCAAAAATAGGGAGGCAGAAGGAAATAACAAAGCTGAGAGCAGAAATCAATGAAGTGGAAACCAGAAAAACCATCCAAAAGATCAACGAAAGCAGAAGTTGGTTCTTTGAAAAAATAAACAAGATTGATAGACCACTGGCAAAACTAACAAAGAAAGAAAGAGAGAGAAATTTGATAACTCGTATTAGGAATGAAAAAGGAGAGATCACTACTGATATGATAGAGATTCAAAGGATAATCAGAAACTACTTTGAGAAACTCTATGCCACTAAAAATGAAAACCTGGAAGAAATGGATAAATTTTTGGAATCTTATAATCTTCCACGATTGAATGAAGAGGATGTAGCATATCTAAACACACCCATTACTATTGAGGAAATTAAGAAAGTAATCAAATGTCTGCCCAAAAACAAAAGCCCAGGCCCAGATGGATTTACTAATGAATTCTTTCAAACCTTTCAAGAGGAACTACTACCAATCCTGGCAAGACTCTTTCATGAAATTGAAAAAACAGGAAAACTTCCAAATAGCTTTTATGAAGCCAACATTACCTTGATACCTAAACCAGACAGAGATGCTATGAAAAAAGAAAATTACAGACCAATATCACTGATGAATGCAGATGCAAAGATCTTCAACAAAATCCTGGCAAATAGGATTCAATGCCTCATTAAGAAGATCATCCACTACGATCAAGTAGGTTTCATTCCAGGAATGCAAGGCTGGTTTAACATCCGTAAATCTATCAACATAATACACAACATCAATAGCAAGAAAAATAAAAATCACATGATCATATCAATCGACGCAGAGAAAGCATTTGACAAGGTCCAACACCCATTCTTAATCAAAACTCTCAGCAAGATGGGAATGGAAGGAACCTTTCTCAATATAGTTAAGGCCATCTACTACAAACCAGAGGCAAATATTGTCCTCAATGGAGAAAAACTGAAAGCCTTTCCTCTAAATTCTGGCACAAGACAAGGCTGTCCTCTCTCACCACTCCTATTCAACATAGCACTGGAAGTACTCGCTATAGCGATTAGGCAAGAAAAGGATATCAAGGGAATCCAGATAGGAAAGGAAGAAGTCAAGCTCTCACTGTTTGCAGATGACATGATACTCTACTTAGAAAACCCCAAAGACTCTATCAAAAAGCTTCTAGAAACAATAGACTCATATAGCAAGGTGGCAGGCTACAAAATTAACACACAAAAATCAATGGCCTTTCTATACACCAATACTAATAAGGAAGAAATGGACATTAAGAAAACAACTCCATTCACTATAGTGTCACACAAACTCAAATATCTTGGAATCAACTTGACTAAAAATGTGAAGGACCTATACAAGGAAAACTATAAAACTCTGCTCCAAGAAATAAGAGAGGACACGCGGAAATGGAAGCATATACCCTGCTCATGGATTGGCAGGATTAACATCATTAAAATGGCAATACTCCCCAAAGCACTGTACAGATTTAATGCGATCCCCCTAAAGATACCCATGACATTCTTCAAAGAAGTGGACCAGGTACTTTTGAAATTTATTTGGAACAATAAACACCCTCGAATAGCTAAAGCAATCATTGGGAAAAAGAATATGAGAGGAATTACTTTCCCCAACTTTAAACTTTACTACAAAGCAATAGTTATCAAAACAGCATGGTATTGGAATAAAGACAGGCCCTCAGATCAGTGGAATAAGCTTGAATACTCAGAGAATGTTCCCCAGACATACAATCATCTAATTTTTGATAAAGGAGCAAAAAATCCTAAATGGAACAAAGAAAGCCTCTTCAACAAGTGGTGTTGGCAAAACTGGGTAGCCACTTGCAAAAAATTGAACTTAGACCCCCAGCTAACATCATGTACGAAGGTAAAATCCAAATGGATTAAAGACCTCGATATCAGCCCCAAAACCATAAGATATATAGAACAATACGTAGGTAAAACACTCCAGGACATTGAGGCTAAAGGCATCTTCAAGGAAGAAACTGCACTCTCCAAGCAAGTGAAAGCAGAAATTAACAGATGGGAATATATTAAGCTGAGAAGCTTCTGCACCTCAAAGGAAATAGTGCCCAAGATACAAGAGCCACCCACTGAGTGGGAGAAACTATTCACCCAATACCCATCAGATAAGGGGCTAATCTCCAAAATATACAAGGCACTGACAGAACTTTACAAGAAAAAAACATCTAATCCCATCAAAAAATGGGGAGAAGAAATGAACAGACACTTTGACAAAGAAGAAATACAGATGGCCAAAAGACACATGAAAAAGTGCTCCACATCACTAATCATCAGGGAGATGCAAATCAAAACAACGATGAGATACCACCTCACACCACAGAGAATGGCACACATCACAAAGAATGAGAATAAACAGTGTTGGCGGGGATGTGGGGAGAAAGGAACTCTTATCCACTGCTGGTGGGAATGCCGTCTAGTTCAACCTTTATGGAAAGCGATATGGAGATTCCTCCAAAAACTGGAAATCGAGCTCCCATACGATCCAGCTATACCACTCCTAGGAATATACCCAAGAAACACAAAAATACAATACAAAAACCCCTTCCTTACACCTATATTCATTGCAGCACTATTTACCATAGCAAGACTCTGGAAACAACCAAGATGCCCTTCAACAGACGAATGGCTAAAGAAACTGTGGTACATATACACAATGGAATATTATGCAGCTGTCAGGAGAGATGAAGTCATGAAATTTTCCTATACATGGATGTACACGGAATCTATTATGCTGAGTGAAATAAGTCAGAGAGAGAGAGAAAAACGCAGAATGGTCTCACACATTTATGGGTTTTAAGAAAAATGAAAGACATTCTTGCAATAATAACTTTCAGACACAAAAGAGAAAAGAGCTGGAAGTTCCAGCTCACCTCAGGAAGCTCATCACAAAGAGTGATGAGTTTAGTTGGATAAATAACTACATTTTGAACTGTCCTAATAATGAGAATGTATGAGGGAAATTGAGAACCTGTTTAGAGTACAGGCGGGGGTCGAGTGGGGAGGAGGGAGACTTGGGACATTGGTGATGGGAATGTTGCACTGGTGATGGGTGGTGTTAAATAAAAAAAAAATTAGAGTCTGGCAAATATGGCAAGCATTGCTACATATATACTTTTAAATTGAAGACAGGGGAGAAATTAATGAGTCTGTAAAGTTTTACGTAATTGTCATTAAAGGCTGAAATGTAATGAGGCTAAAAAAAAAAAAAAAAGAAAATTAAGGAGTAAAAAAGAGCTTTGTAAGGGTGTGGGAAAGGGCAGAATACAAAATGAACATTCTGGATACGCAAAACATAACATAAGAATAAAGAATACTCAATACATAAAGTGCGCGTGGGGGCTCGCCCCCGCGCGGTTCTGTAGTTTTTGGATGCATAGGGAGGAATTTCTCCCCCCTCCCCCCAGGGCCCGATTAACCAGGCGTGGCCCTGAAGACCTGCCTGGTGTGTGGGGGATCTCAGTCCCCTGGACTAAGTGATCAGCCCAGGGGGCCTATGGCTAGCTGTCCTGCCCAGAGCCCCCAATATACCAGTCGAAGACACCCAGCAAAAGCTATTTTAATATGGAATTCTTCCTACCATAATTGGTCCATTAATGTTTCCCATCTTACCATATCTTCCTCCTTCACAGAATTAAGGTCAATTTATCATATGTCCTAGATTCTAGATTAAACACAACCAACTCAATATATTTATTTTTTCACTATGAAACTTTTTTTTTTTTTTTGGTTTTTGGGCCACACCCAGCAGAGCTCAGGGGTCACTCCTGGCTGTCTGCTCAGAAATAGCTCCTGGCAGGCACGGGGGACGATATGGGACACCGGGATTCGAACCAACCACCTTTGGTCCTGGATCGGCTGCTTGCTAGGCAAACGCCACTGTGCTATCTCTCCGGGCCCACTATGAAACTTTTTATGTAGTAGTGCCTTTTTAGTTATTCAGTTAACCTGGAAGAATTAAGCTAACAATATTTGGGGTCAGAAAGTTGCCATGTGAAACCAATTAATTTTTTTTAGTGAGAATATAAAATTTTCTCTACCATAGCAAGATTTAGAAAAAAATGGCTTTATTAGGTCATATATAACTATGAATGGACAGATATAGATAAGGAGAAATATACTTACTTATTGTTCAGAAAGAAGATTGCAATCACTTCCTCTTCTTTCTAACTGAAAAACAGAATAGGACATAATGAAATGAATACTCTCCTGGGAGATAATATAAAATAAAAAGGGAAAATTGATGCTAATAGAATTTTTCTCAAAGGAGATGTAATTACAGAGAACACCTTTAAAATAAATATGTAAATTTTCTTTCAATATAGAAATGTTATAGAAAACTTAGTTTACTCCTTTCCTAGCTAAAGAATTTTATACAGTATATAAGTATAGTTTCATTTTTTTCTTGTCCCGAGATAATCAATCCAGACATCATTTGTATTTAGTTTACTCTAGAATTTAGGATTAAATTGAGCATATTGTTTGAAGAATCATTTAAGAATGAATTTAGTGTTGTTCATTAATGTAGGAAGTTTGTCATTGGAATTGAATTATGAATGAAGAGATATAAATTATTTCACTCACTAACTAGGAAGTGAGCTATAATATTCTGGCAAATTACTAGCTTCTGTTTATTCTATATGGTAATACTAATGCCATGTAAAGAAATTCTTTTATAGCTGAATAAAAGTAATGAGGAATTTGTGGATCAGATAAGAAGCTATGAGTCCCAGACTTTACCTTAAATTCCTGGGTTCTGTGACTGATCTATTAGGCTGCAGCTTAATTCTTTCTTTAAAAAAAAAAAACAGCAATTCCTTGCTGGTGCAACTTATACTACAAATAAAAGTCCTATTCAATTCCAGAAAAAACTGCTGATATGAGAAGTGTTGAAGAAAGATTTAAGTGGCAAGGCATAAGTATTGAGATAAAGACAAGGTAGATTTAGAATTCCTTCCCCCAAATCTTATTATTTTACATTTTAGTAGTTGATAGGATGTCAAATCTGAGTCATAGGTTAAGAAGCTAGAGCAAACACAAATATTGTATAAATTTTCTGATTTTAATAAGCTGTTAAATACATAGAGAGTTCTGGGTATAAGAAAAGTGTACAGGCACAAAGACAATAAATTTGCTATATACTTATATTAAAAGCCTCAATTTTAAAAGGAAAAAGAACATTCCTACTCTGTTTCTGAAACAGTTTACCTAGCAGGCATTTCTTGGATTTTTTTAGCTTATTAAATTACTTCATTAAATTGTATTATTATAATTTAGCAACATGTTTAAAAGTGTTAGCATTTATGGTTTTGATATGTTTAGTAACCACTCCTCACCAAGTTACTTGGCAAAATAACCAAGACCATTCATCAGTGTCCTTACTTCTAATCCACCTTTTCACTACTTTCTTCCTCACAGTGACACACCTTCTTGCTTGGTATTCTCAGTTCATTTGATAATATTTATTTCCTTGTTTTCTTTCTCTATATACCACAGATAAGTGTGATCATTCAGTATTTTCTCTTATCACTTCACTTATTTTCCTTTTGGGGGGAGACCTCTAGTTCAGTCCTAGTTGTATCAAACTGCAAAATTCCATCTTTTCTTGCTGCATAGTATCATGGAATAACAATTGATAAAAAAAATTCTGTAAAGGTTCATGATAACATGCATTTGATGTGATCAGAAATTTATGGTATTTAAATGCTCTTAGGTATTATGTAAGAGACTCTTTGAGATGTGTCAAGAAGCAAGATATTCATGAAGGGTGCACTTACATATATAAGTAATTTTCTCATTATGATATTCTCATGTCTCTTGATTTCTGTCTCTGCACTGGTTGTGTTTCCTCTCTAGTTCTTAATCTTTAGCCACATGAATAAGGAGCTGAGGCATTGACAAAATAAACATTTATTAAGTTGTTTCTTGATATATAAACAAGAAAAGTTAAAAAAATTTAAAAGGTAAAAACTGTCTTCCTATAAAGTAAATTCTGTTCTCTTCTCTTCCGTCTGTTCCATTTCATTCCATTCCGTTCTGTTCCATTCTATTCTATTCTATTCTATTCTATTCTATTCTATTCTTCTATTTTTTCTACCCTACTCTATTCCATCCTATTCTTCCAGAAATAGATACCATAAGTATTCCATGGCACAGAATTAAGCTAGCAGTGTAAGTATGTTATAATGATTGATGTTGAGGTCTCCAAAGGAGACTGGGATGCCCAATGACTGTCTAGGAAAGGTCAGATGAAGGATGAGCTTCATGTTCTGAGCATTTGAAGCCACAGAGGAAGCAAAAGATGCAAGCAAAGGAGAATGAGTGAAGTTATTATCTCACCAAATAGAGAAGCCATTCCACAAATTCATTCCCCAAATTACATCAGTTGCTGAACTCAAGTAGGAGACTCATCTAGGTCTCCATAGAGTGGATAGGAAGATTCATTAAACTTTTATTTGAGGCCAATGAAAACCAAAAGACCTAGAGGAGATTTCCATTGCTCCAAACCATAACAAAACCTGACAATACAAATGCTTCCTTCTGAAACTGAACATTACCTTATGAAGGAAGGTCCTTCACTGAGATGAAAAAATAAAAAGTTGATAGGAAATAAAAACTTTAATAGAGTATTTACTTGAAGAGTTGACTTAATTTCATAAAACTAAAAAGACTGTCAGTATACTTATATTAATACTGGAGGAAACTGCAGGGATTTTTAAGCTGCTTTTTTTGTTTGTTTGTTTGTTTGTTTTTGTTTTTTTGGGAGGTCACACCCGGCATTGCTCAGGGGTTACTCCTGGCCATCTGCTCAGAAATAGCTCCTGGCAGGCACGGGGACCATATGGGACACCGGGATTCGAACCAACCACCTTTGGTCCTGGATCAGCCGCTTGCAAGGCAAACGCCGCTGTGCTATCTCTCCGGGCCCTAAGCTGCTTTTAATGCTTGACAGCTAGCTAGCTCCTAGCATAGAGATTTATACACTACAAACAAAGTGATGTGTGTCGATTTTGAAAAAAAAAAGTGTTTAAATTGAATTTCCATATCTAGAAGGCAATCAATATTTTTGTTCTGACTGATTCTTAGCTAGTTACCAAGACAAGTATTTCGATGAATTCTAGTATTGTTTTCCCTTGTGACATGCTTGATGCAATGTTAGAAAATCCATTCTACATTAGACATTTTACTTATAGCAACACTCTCAAATAAACCAGTTACAGAGATTTTCTAAAGATTAGAAACAAAATATCGCACATCTCTAATGTGATAGTAGTTCAAACACTTTATAAAACTAATACACAAATTTTATAAATATAAAATTGAAAATTCAAGGAATCATGCTTTTATTATGGACTTTCATTATTTTTATTTATTATTATCCCTATAAGATGCATATTTTATGACATATTTTTAATTTACATTATTAATAGTGCATGTGCCATATAGTTGACATATTAATCATAATACATGTGTTTTCTAGATAGGGAAAGAAAAATAATAAAAATAATGTAAAAATGAATGAAGAGAAAGATGGGAAAAAAAGTAGTGACAAACAAATTTCTGAAAATTATTTGTATCTCTTAATTCTTTAAATTTCACATCTCTAATACTTTCTACCACTCTGTAACGAGTAGGTCAAAGAATAGGTAGGTTCTGAGAAGAAAAAAATACCTTCCTTTTATGACCACTTAGAGTGAATAAATAAACCCCCAATTTTTTACTTCCCTAATGTCTTCCCTAGCTAGAGTGTTTGATAATGCTGAGAAAAAAAGAATTCCTGGGAATAATAGACAGACCTATGAGGAATATAGACATCTTATAAAGGCAATAGTAAGCAAGTTATATTAGATGAGTTAGGTTAATTGAAACAGATTAAATCAAAAGTTGAAATAAACATAATAAATTTGCTCTAAGCAATATGAAAGAAATGGAAACACATTATAAAATTATAAAGAGCCTATTGTAAATAAGGAGCTAAAATATTATAGTATAATAAATACTGAAAAGGTAAATTAGTAGAAAAATTTTAATTCAAGTATGTTTATGACTTTAATTAATACATTCCCAAGGTCCATACAAGAAAAAATAAAGAAATTATAAAGACTTAAACATAGTAACAAAGGTAGAAATATGATGACATATATAAGAAATGGATGGAGAATTAAGACTCAAACATTCCCAGTATCACTTAATGAAGGAATACATAGCTCATATAAATATTGTGCAATTTTAAAACATCAAAGATAAAATTCTGGGAAGAAATTTTATTAAAGAGAAAGAGAAAAATATTTATTAAAAGAAAATAAAATTGAGACTGATATAAATACTTGGAAGAAAAACACAGGAAAGAGAATGATAATAGGGTAATATTTTCTAGATGCTAAAAAAGAAAATGCTTGAACTTATAATTTTATGTCATGTCAAATTTAATGTGAATTACTATAAATATATTCTCAGATAAATTTCAGAAAGTCTTTCATGCAAAGATGAAAGCATTTTTTTTTTTAAGAATTATAACAGCAGAGAAAACTTAATCCAGGAGTAATATGTCATGTTTGGGAAAGAGAGCCTAATACATAAATAAATAATTTGTGACTATCAAAAGAGGTCAGAAAGTACATTGAGTGGCCAGAGAGATAGCATGGAGATAAGGCATTTGCCTTGCATGCAGAAGGACTGTGCTTCAAATTCCGGCATCCCATATGGTCCCCGAGCCAGCCGGAGGCGATTCCTGAGTGTAGAGCCAGGAGTAACCCTTGAGTGCTACTGGGTGTGACCCAAAAACCAAAAAAAGAAAAGAAAAGAAAAGAAAAGATAAAGAAAAAAAAAGAAAGTACATTAATTCCTTTATAGTGCAACTGATAAGAGGGGTTTTGATTGACAAAATGCACATGCTAGAGCAAGATTTCTTAAATTTTCTCCACTTATGACCTTTTTTCACTAAAACCAGAGAACAAGCAAATCAAAAAACGTCCAATACATCACATGTTGATTTTTTTAAATTAATTTTTGGTTATTGTGCACTAAAAACTGATAATCAATTAGATAAAATATAAAAAGGTAGACACATATTTAAATAACAATAATGAATTTGACTTATTGGTCTATATGAGCATTGGTACAAATTTTATACACACAGAACAATCACAAAGATAAACCAAGAGCTTATCTGTGTTGTTATCAATAATCTACAGTTAACAATGCACAGATTTTATTTTCTATAATTCAGTCAAATTAAAATTGATTAGGTACTTAATAAAATCCCACAAATTTAAAAACTAAAAATAGAAAACACAATTCTATGGAAGTCAGAAATAAGAAATTATGTCAGAAACAATGCAACGTTAAGACTCAAGTGACAAAGTAGTGTCTGTCAAACTGTGTGGGTCAGAACTAGAACATGTTTAGAAATGATAGATCCTTTATTCATTCTTGAAGGGATTATTAAAATGAATAAATATCTTGCATGATCAATCTTGAGAAAAAGAAAATGCAAATAAGAATATGGGATAAAAGACGAACTAACTACAAAATAAAATTTAACTCAGAAGTACACATATCTAGGAGCAAATAAGTGCTAGCCCACAAATGAATATATGAACTTATAAAAACAAAAATAAATTATAAAATAATGATTAGGAATTATTTTCTATTGACTCACAAAAAATTTTCCACCATATATTTGAGGGGTTTTTTGTTTTTGTTTTTTGGTCACACCCGGCAGTGCTCAGGGGTTACTTCTGGCTCTCTGCTCAGAAATCGCTCCTGGCAGGCACGGGGGACCATATGGGATGCCAGGATTCAAACTACCATCCTTCTTCATTCAAAGCATACTCCTTACCTCCATGCTATCTCTCTGGCCCCTATTTAAGGAATTTTTTAAACTCATTCTGAATGGTATATAGGAGAAAAGCATTAATGTAATGTTAATTTTGAAAACAAAGAGCAAAATGGAGAAGTTTACT
Source organism: Suncus etruscus (assembly GCF_024139225.1). NCBI lineage: Eukaryota > Metazoa > Chordata > Mammalia > Eulipotyphla > Soricidae > Suncus > Suncus etruscus. The sequence goes on from NC_064858.1 coordinate 92,391,305, forward strand.
GATTATGGGACAGAACCAAGTCATAGAAATATAAAGCAATGTGATTTTTAGTTCAGTAAGAGGACAAGTAAAGTAATGAAACAGAATAAATAGCTTAGAGGAAGGAGGGCTGAAAAGGAGGGTTTATGAAGCACTCTTCTGTTACCAATAAAAAAAAAACTATTCCCAAAATTGAAGTCAATACTGAATCCCATTGAGTCCTTACTGAAAAAAGCCACAGGAGAGCCAGTCATCATCCAGAAGAAAAAAACCCTCTGTGAAGCCTTGCTATGAAAGGGAGCTCCAGGCAGGAGAGAATAGTCTTGGAGGGATTGCAAAACTACTCTGATGCATGAAACTTGGCCCTGCAAAAATAGAAGATTGAGCTGAAAACCCAGACCCCAAACCTTAAAATTATCCCATTTTTCTCTTTTAACACCCTGTTGAGAGACAAGAGGCTACACTGGTCATGACTACTCAGAACCTTGCACTGCTGGCTGCATCTCAGTGATCTCCAGCAAACTTTGAGGAAAAAGATCATCGTTAAAACCCTTTGGGAACAAGAAACAACCTAAAGCAAAATCTGACATCGCCATTCTAAGAGTGAAACAATAAATGACAGTGACTTTTTCTCCCAGTTTTTGGGCCACACCCCAGAGACGCTCAGGGTTACTCCTGGCTATGGGCTCAGAAATTGCTCCTGGCTTTTGGGGACCATATGGGATGCCAGGGGATGGAACTGAGGTCCATCCTAGGTTAATGCATGCAAAGCAAATGTTCTACCACTCGCGCCACCACTCTGGCCCCTCAGAGTGACCTTTATTTACATGCCTCAGTTTGTAACTCACTGATAGCAAAAAGTTTGAATGAAAGCTCAATACTTGCTTTCTAGTATTGTAAAGCACTGTACAGACCTCCCTTAGTCTGCTGTATTCACATTCAGCATCCCTCCCTTTTTCTGAACATTTGAATAATTAATTACTATGCAGATCTGTTTAAACTTTCTTGACAGGCTTTGCAGTAGAAAATCTCTCCTGAAACCACTGGACATTTCCTGGGTCTTTTTAAACCTGGCAATATAGTTGCTGCCAGGAACAATAATATTAAATAAAAATACTCCGTTAGCCAGGTCTCCCTAGAGCTACACTTAATATTGTGCACACGTGACCACAGCCTCTATTCACTTTTATCTGGGCCTGCTAGATTTTAGTACCACAGTCAATGTGATCCGCACACAGTACAGATCTGTCAGACCTCAGCAGTATAGCTAGCTACTACAGCATAAGTGATAGCAAATTTTCAGCAGTTGTCCAGAATGACACAAACTCAGACACAGTCTTTGGATTTAATGAATGTGAAGCCCAGATTATGACCCAAATATGCACAAAATCAAACCCTCTTTCCTTTCCATCACAGATCCCCAGATATAATGAACAACCAGGAGCTTTTACTTGCATTCAAAGATGAAAAACAAGCAAACAAGCAAAAAAGGGAAAAAGCAAGCATAAAAGGGAAGAACTCTAGTACATCACATCAGAGCTTTTTAAACTCCCTGATAAAGACTTCAAGGCAACAATGGAATCATAAGAAATTAAGCAAGTTGTAATTCTAATTCTTCACTGGATAAAGAAAACTGTAGTGGATGCAGGTTCTCAGGTTCTTGTTCTCAAATAGTCAAAATTAAAATAAGGGCCAGAGATCAAATGGCTGAATTCAAGAAAGAAGGCAGGAAACTCCAGAATTATTGGAGGTGGGGTGTAGTGGGGTCTCAACATAGGATGCCAAAGAGAGTCAGAAAACTGGAAATTTTTCCTCTCTTTATATCACTTAAAGAAAGTGAGAGGATTCACTTTCCATTGAGCTTGAAGTAAACAGACTGGTAAGATAGGAGTTAGGATATTAAGACGATTACCTTCTGGTTTTTTGGTTATCTAAGTTGTCCAGGTTAGGCCTTACTCTCACAACTCATATAGTAATCTCTTTCTTTAGGATCATTTTTCTTTTAATATTATCCTGCCTCACATACTGTCCATTATATCAAAATCAGTGGAGGAGAACTATCTCAAAATCAATATAAGAGAACTTCAACAAAAATTGAGGAAGTATGATGAAAATTAGTGATAAAATTATTGAGTGGAAAAAAAACAGCAGTTGGTATTGAAAACACATTAGAGGAATTAAGTAGCAGAATATCACAAGTCTAGAAATGAATCAATGGACTCAAAGATAGTAAAGATGACGTTATTCAATGATCATAAAAATACTAATTAAAAAGATATATCTTTTGAACACACACAGACAACAACCAAGTTCTGGAAACAACAAATATGCCCAATAATAAATAATCAGAAAAAGAAATAGTGACTATAAATATGCATATATATAAATACACACATCGAAATCCTTGTGTTTTATTATAACATGACTAGAACTAGAGTGACAAGTAAAATGAAATAAGTCAGACAGACAAAGATAAATACTGGATGATCTCATTCATATGTGGCACATTGAAAAAAAAACAGAGCAAAGGAACAGATAATGTGCACTGAGAACAAAATGAAACTCTCACAACAGAATTGAGTTTAGAAGAGGATAGATGGTGATGGGATGTAGGAAAGGAAAGAGAATGAACAAAAAGAAAGGACTTAGGGACAGTTTTGGAGGGTAATAGGCACTTTGGTGGTAGATTAATATAGATTCACCTAAAGTTATAAACATAACATTATTGTAAACACATTACTTTAACAATAAATACATAAATTAATTGATAAAAAAGAATAGCTAATTCTTATATATACTATCATTTTTTGAGGGAAGTACTTATTATTTGATAATATAGTTTCTCTTCAGAGGGGATAGATGTATGCACACGACAGCACTCAGTACAATAGCTAAGACTTGGAATCAACTTACATGTACAACAATGGACAAGTGTATCAATGAAGATGTGGTACACATATACAATGGAATTCTACATCGCTGTAAGGGATGATGCAATTATGCAATTTGCAGTAACAGAATTAGAAGATATGCTAAATGAAGTCAGCCAGAAGAAGAAAGATAAATACAGAATGATATCACTTGCATGTAGTGTATTCAGAATAATTGCATGAATAAATGCTCTAGTCTAAGCAGGGTTGTCTTGAACACTCTTGACCCTAGAGTATAGTGAAGAGAAGGGAAGAAATTGAGTGAAGGAGGAGAAACACAAATATGAAAAAATGGAGACCAGGGTGTCAAGAAGTCTAAGATGCACTGATGGTGTACTTACAGCACCTAGATGGACTCCTCTCATATTCCTTCTTATATCTCCAATAGAACCATATTACTGGAATCACCTTGATCATCATCATAGTTGGAGGGAGAAAAATGGATGGTACCAAGACCAGACAGTCGTATGTCCATTTGGTGGAAATAAAAAATGATCAGACTTGAATATGAAATCCAAAGTCAACGACAACAGAAATGATACCTAAACTACATCAAGATGTACATGGAGGGAATAGTTGTACTAGCATTACGGGGTGTTGAGGAGGGGGAAGTGGGATGCATGCTGGGAACCGGGGTGGAGGGAAGTCAACACTGGTGGTGGGAATGTCCCTCATTCACTATTACTATGTGCCTTGAATATCTAGGTGAAAGATTTGTAATTCACTTTGCCCACAATAAAAAAAAATAGCCACAAAAAAAAGAAAGAAATATTTGAAACTCAATAAATAAATGGACTTGAAAAAAAAGAGAGACGAGACAGTACAATGGGTAAGGCTCTTGCCTTGCACACAACTCATCCAGTTTCCATGTCACCATGACACTCCATATCATCCTCTGAGTATGACCAGGACTGTTTCCTGAGTACAGAGCCAGGAGTAACCTCTGAACTCTGCTGGGTGTGACCCCAAAACAAACAACATGTAAATTGGAGATTAATCAATGATTTAAGCCTGAAAGTAAAATTACAAAGCCATCACAAAGGAAATTGCTAACAAATCTGTATTCGGTCTGGGAAACATTTTTTTAAGCAAGTACACACCATTTTAAGCAAGTACAGCACAGCGGTAAGGCATTTGTTTGCCTTGCTTGCAGAAGGACGGTGGTTCGAATCCCAGCATCCCATATGGTCCCCCAAACCTGGCAGGGGCGATTTCTGAGCGTAGAGTCAAGAGTAACCCCTGAGCGCTGCCGGATATGACCCGAAAACTAAAACAAACAAACAAACAAACCCAAAAATAAAATAATAGATACACTTGACTACATAAAATTAATTATGTATGATAAATGTAGACTATTATCTTTAACAAATAGTAGATTGAAAATTTTTTCAGTGTATAAATTAAGTAAGAAATTAATATTACAAATAGATTACAGTCAAATCAAATTTGAAAAGCAGTTGAATAAAGAATATAAAAGAAATATTTTACAATAGGAATAAAACTACCATATGAACAGATATTCAGGAAATATACTGTACAATATCTGTAATATAGTTTAGTCTCATTTAAATAAAAGATTGGAACATGGTTATTATCAAATATAGACTAAATGTGGACAGATACTTCCATGGTCTGTTGAATATATAAATAATTATTGTTTTTTCTATTTTAAGAAATGCTAGATAAATAAAATGTTAGTGTATAAGTGAGTAATTAGCTTATATATCATAGTGGTTCTAGGAGAAAGTGTTGCACAACTTCCTATGAGATAATAAAATATATTTATCTCATGGTATCTGCAGTAATTGATCTAGGAAGCTTTATTTTTGTTTTGCTTTTTTTTCTGGGCCACACCCAATGACACTCAAAGGCTACTCCTGGCTCTGCACTCAGAAATCACTCCTGGCTTGGGGACCATATGGACCATGAGGGATAAAACTGCGATCCATTCTAGGTTAGCGTGTGCAAGGCAGACACCATACCACTTGTGCCACCACTCCAGCTCTTTATAGGAAGCTTCTTGGTTGTCATTCACCATAGCAATATCTATGGCATGTGAATTTTGTATCTTCATCCTGTGAATATATGCAGAAGTCAACAAAGAAGCATCAAATACAAACAGTTGAACTGATCTTAAAATAGTTAACACAGCAAGAAAGAAAATATTGTTAATTAATACTATATTTATATTTAACATATACCTAAATATATATTATATGTATCATATAAATACATTATAGATGATGATAGATCACTATTTGAGGACATACAACTTTCTAATGCCTGCTTATACGTTTATCATTTTCATGAGACTTTCAAATCTCTAAGAATAGTGAATTCATAGAATTGAATATATGTTAGGTATACAATGAAATTTTGTTGAATGAACAAGTTAATAAATTAATAGAAGAAAAATGAATACAGAAAAATGTTTTTCAATACCACAGTTCTTAAATATATTTTTAATTGAATCACCATGAGTTACAAAGTTATTCATGATTGAGCTTCAGTCATACAATGTCCAACAGCACACCAATGCACTTTTTCCCTCACCAATGTCCTCAGTTTCTCTCCAATTCTTCCCTTACCCTCCCCTGCCTCTATGGCAGACATTTCCCCTACTACATTTTAGACACTGTAGTTTGCAATATTGTTATTGAAGGTGTATTACTTAAACGTCATTCAACACTCAGTTCTTGTCCAGAGTGATCATTTCTTTATTTTTTTTTCGTTTTGGTTTCTAGTTTTGGGGCTAACCCTGCTGTGCCCAGGGTTTACTCCTGGCTTTGTGCTCAGAAATCTCTCCTGGCAAGCTCAGGGGACCATATGGGATGCCAGGAATGGAACCCTGGTGCATTCTGCATCGGCTGTGTGCATGGCAAACGCCCTATCTCTGTGCTATCGCTCCGACCCCAGAATGATCATTTCTAACCACCATTGTTGGAGTGGTTTCTTCTCTGCCCCAACTGAGCTCCCTTGTAAATATATATATTTATATATAATATATAAATCATTATAATATCCATCCTACATCTGAATGGAATTATTCTGTCTGTCTCTTTCCCTCTGAGTCATGGAAAAATTATTGACTTAAAGATTGGGTCACCAAGCTGCTGGGCCTTGAAGAAAGGCAAAAGGTGAAGTGTTTTATTGCCTAGGTGAATCTTAAAACTAAAGTTAATACAATTTGATTTGCTTTAGTTCAACTGAGAAAACAATTTACCCTTTGCTCTCTGTCTGTAAAAAAGAAAGGCTAGCAAGGACAGCTGCAAGCATTTCAAGTGATTCTGGCAAAGATCTTATCACTTGAGTTGTTGTGAAAATATGTTTAAATGACCAGCCAAGGCCTGAGCTAAGTGGTCTGAAAGCCAAAAGTCTGAAAACATGCAAATGATTTCTCAACAGTCAATACACACAGATTTTCTTTACAAAGTTATTTTCATCAAGGGCACCATGAAACCTTCAGTATTTAAAAATCTGCCAGACTTTAAGATGTAAATATGTTCAAAATATGTACTTTGTCTTAAGTGACTGAGTACATTTGGATGAAATCTTGAGTGATAAAGGAAATATCATTTTTTTTTCTTGTCATATATTTTCTTTCTAAATTAAGTAAAAAGGGAATTTGATTCAGGAGTGGACCCTTCACTAGAGCTTAGTGAAATATTTGTTAGAATTAGAGGTACTACAATATATTATTTTAATTTTTTTAAATTTAAAGCATTGTGATTTACAAAGTGATTCATATTCAAATTTTAGACCTACAATGTTTTAGTATAATCCCACCACCAGTGTCAACCTTTCTCCACCAATTTTCTGAGAGCCCATACCATTCCACCCCAACCCCAATCCCAACCCCTAAACTGACTTCAAAAAGTTGATAAGGTGACTTTTTAAGTTTGCATGTTAAAATCTGGATCTTACAATTTCATGCCTATATCTTGGATATTTAGTTCTGTCCATTCAATTCCTTTCCTTTTCTTCAAGAATGTCCCAGACAACCCCACTTAAACCATTGCATTCCTTTGGGCTGTTATAGAAGTGCTACTTTAAACAGAAATGTGTTCTGGTGTTCTTGAGCACCACAGTGTAAAGGAAAACTGGGGAAAAATATTTGTCAAAATTCTACTTAAGAGAATCTAGGTTGTTAAATATAGCAAAAAATATTAAAATAAATACTAAAATACTTATCCGACAGTGATGAGTAATTGGGTTTTCTAGATGAAAACTCTGGGCACTGTTTGGAAGAGGACTGGCTATGTCCCTGCCCTTTCAAAGTCCTGGCAAACACACTCACACCTCACAACTGCTGCCATATCAATAGCCCAACTTCATTGCTCCAGGACTAATTTCTGCAAATTGACAAGAATTCCAAGTACACTGGTTTTTAGGCTGAAAACTCTGGAGTCTTCTCAGAGTGGAAATCCTCCCTGACTCTTCTGTACTGCCGGAAACCCCACCATGTAAGCCACCACCATGTAAGCTTTTAGGCCCAAGCCTACAGATAAACAACTAATTTTGGAAGAGGTGCAAACCAAGCTGCTAAAATTCACTGGTACACTTGCCTTACAGTTGAAAACTGGGGTGCCCACTAAGAGAGCAGGCCAAATACCCTCCCTGCTGAAGCCGCAGAAGCCACACCCACTCCCCACAGCAGCCACCATGACAATGGCCTGACTTTATTGCTTCAAGACTAATCTCTACCAAGATATAAATCCTTAAAAAATTCCAAGTCCATTAGTTTGGGGACTAAAAGCTCTGGGGTTTTCTTGGAGTGGGAGCAGGTAGTCTACCCCATTTGACCAAACCTTCAGAAATACCAGCAGCCACACCACATCCCCTAACCACCTTTATGTAAACTTATTAGTCTAATCTACATATTCTGTAGTTTCAAGAACATGTGGCCATGTATAAGGTCATGCAGCACCTCCAAATTCCGTAATACTGACAGCCCATATCCATCCATGTATAGAAAAATTTCATTGACTTCATTTTCTTGACTGCTGAATTGTATTCCATTGTGTATATGTACCACAGTTTCTTTAGCCACTCATCTGTTGTTGGGCATCTGGGTTTTTTCTAGATTCTGGCTATTATAAATAGCACTGCAATGAATATAGTGTGCAAAAGGCATATTTTTGTATTGTGTTTTTGTGTGCCTAGGATATGGAAACTATTATGCTGAGTAAAATAAGTCAGAGAGAGATAGACACAGAATACCTCAGTCCTATGTGATATTTAAGAAAAATAAAAAAAATTATTCTAATAATTTTAGAGACAATAGAGATGATGGCTGGAAGACCTGGTCCATGATATGAAGCTTAACACAGAGTGGTGAGTTCAGTTAGAAAAATAACTACACTAACAACTATCATGACAATAGTAGTCAGTGAGAAAAATAGAATGCCTGTCTCAAATACAGGCAAGGGTTGGGGAAGGAAGTAATTGGGAGAGGAGGGAATTGGGGGCATTGGTGGTAAGAATGTTGCACTGGTGAAGGAGAGGTGTTCATTTTTATAACTGAAATCCAACTATAAATATATTTGTAATCATGGTGCTTAAATAAAGATTATTTAAAAAGAAAAACAATACTGACAGCCCAGTAGGAACACAAGCAAATTATTGGGGGAAGTAGCATAAAAGTCAATTAAGCTCAATAAATAACAATAATAACACAGAAGGCTTTATTAGCAATGGATAACTTAGTAAACCCTCAATAACTTAAATGATCCCATTGTGAGAAAAATTATTTTTGCAAATTTTCCTTCATTGAAGTATTTTTCAAAACTTTCACTAGCTATTTCTTTATAACAAGCAATATAAAATAAAATATTTTGTACTTGCTAAGAAAGCCAACTTGGAGAATGGGTGGGAAATGGGACAATGGTGGAAGAAAGGTTACACAAATTATGGGATTGGTGTTAGAATATTGAATGCAAGAAACAACTATATTATGAAGAATTTTTAAGCCACAGTGTTTAAATAAAGTATGAAATAAAATAAAATAACCCCCCAAATCCAATTGTAATCATGCACCTACTTTTATACTACAATAAAGGGAAAATTATGTAAGGAGGAAAGTTATTGACAACAAAGTTCCTGTTCTTTCTACCAGCCTTATTTGAAGTCATAATTCAACAACACACTGTGTTTTAAAATAAAAGTATGAATAACAAAAAATTGAAGAACTGCTTTTGACACATGAAAATAGACAATAGAAAATATAGAGGTGGTTTGGCTCAGAATATTTTTGTTCCAGTTATTGTTCTCTTTCATGTCAAAATTTTTATTTGAAATAGAGCTATTTGTGTTGCTTATGGAAATTAGTCGATCTGGGGCTCACCTCAGTTGTGAAAGTTTACAGATAATGTTTGGAGACAAAAGATGGAAACAAGTTGAATATTAGTGAAGTGATACTAAAAGCAACACTGAAAGTGTCCTAAAAGAATAAAACTGGGTCAGTCACATATCTTAAACCCCTATACTATCTGCCCCCTTCTTTACTTGTTTTCAAAGTGTACTATAAAACTAAAATAATCAAAAAATGTAGTATTGATAAAATGCAAGGTTCAGAGATAATCTGTAGTATAGGCACAATTAAAATTTGGCAAAGGAGGGGCCAATGTGGTGGCACAGGGGTAAGGTGTCTGCCTTGCCTATGCTAGCCTAGAACGGACCATGGTTCTATCTCCTGGCGTCCCAAATGGTCCCCCAAGCCAGGAGTGATTTCTGAGGGCATAGCCAGGAGCAACCCCTGAGCATCACTTGGTGTGGCCCCCCAAAAAACAAAAACAAAAATATTTCGCAAAGGAGATATGTGTATGAAATGAAACAGAAAGTCTTCAATAGATAGTACTGGGGAAAACTGGTTAGCCACATGCGACAATTAACCAAAGAACAAATGAAGTATCCAAATGATCACAACCTATACACAAAAGTAAATTCAAAATAGATCAATTGTATTAATAAAATGTATGAGTAAAGCATAGAAAGAATTCTCTAAATCTACTTTTAAGCATCTTCAATGATTTGATGCAAATGGCAAAGAAAACAGAAAAATAAACAAATAGACCAACATAAAGATAAAAAGTTTCTGCATACTAAAGAAATGTGGCAAACTAAATAAGCACATAAATTAATGAAAGAAAACATTTGCTTACAACACATCTGACAAAAAGCTTAATATCTTAGTTTTAAAAAACATTCACAGAAGAGGCTGGAGTGGTGGCACAGGAATCTATCTGCCTTGTGTGCACCAGCCTAGGTTGGACCACTGTTCGATCCCCTGGCTTCCCATATGGTCCCCCAAGCCAGGAGCAATTTCTGAGTGCATAGCCAGGAGTAACCCCTGAGCGTCACCATATGTGGCCCAGAAACAAACAAAAAAATCACAGAAAATAATACACACACACACACACACACACACACACACACACACACACATACCAAGCAAAGCTGGAGGGGAAATTTCTTAAAGAACACATATTACCAATAGATATATACAATAGGTACTCCTATTGTATACATAATATATATTATATTAATATATATAATAATATTTCTCACATCACACCGCTGAGACTGGCACACATCACAAAAATCAAAGACATTGATGGTTGACTTGGCTATAGTAGGTATATTATTTGGTTCAGCTTTTATGGAAAACAGTATGAAAACTTCTCAGAAAAGTAAAGTTGAGCTTTTATAAGACTCAATGAATTCAGTTCTTTTCATCTACTCCAAGAAAACAAAAACATTAAATTAAAAGGTATTTCACTCACTGCTATATTTATTACAGAGCTATTCATAATGACCAAGCAGATAATTCATACATCTAATAAAACACAAATTAATAAAATAATATTACTCAGTTATAAGATAAGATGAAACTCTGCAGTTTGTTGAAATTTCTGAGCAAATTGTGTCAAAAAGAAAAAGAGCAAAGTATCTCTTTAATGTCTAAAGTGAAAAGAAGCATAGTTAGGGAACAAAATGTTATTAACGGTTAATGGCAGAATAGTTTGATATCAAGTTCTTTAATGCATTTTTATTGAAAGTTTGTGTGTAGAGTTAAAAAGTGGTATGAAATTTTTTTATGTAACTACATCTTTTTGAAGAGGCTTTCCTCAATCGATTTCATATCCTTTGTTCCCTTATCGAAGATAGTCTAATTGTCTGTATAATCGAGGCTCTGACATAGGACTTGAAATTTCTTCCACTGGTTTGAAAGTCTATCCTGATTTTTCTCTGAGTCTGTATTGATTGAGTTGAGTATACTACACTGCTTTGATAACTATGACTTTATCTTATAGTTTGTAGTTGAAGAAAAATAAACCTTGGGTACCCTAAGAAATGTTGTAGTGTACTACAATCTGGGAACTTGAGGGACAGAGTAAATGTGCATGTGTTTTGTTTTATTTTTCTTAATGTTTTTTTTTTTTGGTTGAAAATTCAAAATCAAAGTATCAGGAGGGGACTTTTGAGAATTCTGTTTATGGGTGATTGTCTTCCTACTGTAACTTCACCTTGTCCCTTCTTTGCATCTTTGTCTTCAAATAAAAGATAAATATCCTTAGATATTTGGGGGCGATCTTGTCTCACATAAATTTCAAAGTATTTGATCTATGTTTTTGAAGAGAGTCATAGATTTTTTTTTTGGGGGGGGCATGCCTGGTGATTCTCAGGAGTTATTCATGGCTATGTGCTCAGAAATCATTCCTGGCGTGGGGGACCATATGGATGCTGGGGGATAGAACCGCGCTTTGTCCTAGGTTAGTGCATGCAAGGCAAACTCCCTACTGCTTGCGCCACCGCTCCGACCCCATGTCATAGATTTTTTTATAGGGATTGAATTGTATCTGCATAATGTTTTGGGTAGGATTATTATTTTGGAAATATTCATAAACAATGAATGTGTTTTCATTTCCTCCTGTACTCATTTATTTTTCTTTAACTTTCTTTATATAAAGTGTTTGATAAGCTAATTTTCAGGTACTTGTTTTTTGAGGCACCAAGGACTACTTCATTTTAAAATACAAAAATAATTATATTAAATCACTAAATACAATTTTAAAAGGTACTTAACTTAGGATAATAAAATTAATTATGAACCTATATTGGAAATGCAATAAAACTATAAAAATTACATATGTTTTATTTTAGGCAATGATTATTTCTTCTATACATTAGATTTGGAATTTCTAGTCTAATGTCTTATTTATTCTCTTTAGGGTATTATTTAAAGTAATAGCAAAACAACTAAGATTATGTACAATATCTTATAGAGTATAGACATTTAATACATACTTTCACAGTGATACTGTAATTAACTTTTATAATTATTCTGAAGAAACTATCTGTGAAGAATTTAAGAACTTATATGCAACAGTCAGGTAATATGACATATCTCAGCTTTATTAGTGAATATAGATGGCTTGAAGTAGTTATAACATTTGTCTTCTCTTAAAATTTTATTGAACATTCCATGTCTTATGTAGGACATGTCTGATGACAACATATTGTCTAAGTGATTTTACTTTTGTTCTCCAAATAAAATTTCAAAATATTTTTAGATTACATCAACTCTATATGAAGAGACAAATATTTGTTCAGTTAAAGTAATTTTATTTTCCTCTGCCATTCTACTTCTCATTTAATCCTGAAAAACACTTGAAATAATCTCACTAGACTATACTGCCCTTGTGAGAAAATTAATTGAGATGGGTAGAAACTTCTTTATTTACAAGACATTAGAGTTGGATGTCTCACAGCTCACATTCTTTCATTTTACTTTTTCTTCATAGAAATTTCTTGGGTGTTATTTGAGACTCTAAAAAGAGGGATTTTCTTTCTCTGTAGTAATGAAATGGAAGTAATTTCTTTTCCTTCTAAAAAATTGAGTGTCATCAGCTATTATGTTTTTAGATACCAGAGCAATTTATCTGTGGGAGGTGGTTGAAATAGTATCCAGGGGCCGGGCGGTGGCGCTGGAGGTAAGGTGCCTGCCTTGCCTGCGCTAGCCTAGGACGGACCGCGGTTCGATCCCCCGGCGTCCCATATGGTCCCCCAAGAAGCCAGGAGCAACTTCTGAGCACATAGCCAGGAGTAACCCCTGAGCGTCACAGGGTGTGGCCCAAAAACCAAAAAAAAAAAAAAAAAAAAGAAATAGTATCCATCAACTCTATCATCTCTTTGAAAAGTGAAAAACCTCAAGTAAAGGAAGAGAATGGAAGAAAGGTAAAGAAAGGATGAGAGAGTTTTTATTAATAAGAGATTCTTCAGAAATACATAATATGTTTAGTACATCTTAGAAAGTTTAAAGTTGCTAATCTGTACAGACATTTACTTACAGTTGTACATAAAATGTTTTTACTATAAAATCGAGTTAATGTATAAAGTAATGAAATACTGCTTTATGCCACAATAAAAGTATTGATACTAAAAAAAGTTTAAAATTATTTATGTAATTGAATGTCGAAAAGGACCTCACTGAAAAGGCAATAATCTCCATAAAATGGAACTTTTCTAAAGACTCCTAGGATCTAATTGAACAGCATGTATCATAATACTGCTATTATTTTTTTTTAGTTTTGAGTATATTTCTTTAGAAACTTTTTATCTTTTCTTTTTATATTTTTAGGAGACATTTTTTTCCTTTATTTAAACATCTTGATTACATATATAAATTGTGATTAGGTTTCAGTCATGTAAGGAACACCCCCTTCACCAGTGCAACATTCCCACCACCAATGTCCCAAATCTCCCTCCATCCCAGTCCACCCCCACCTGTACTCCAGACAGGCTTTCCAGTTCCCTCATTCATTCACATGATTATGTTAGTTCTCAGTGTATTTCTTTCTATAACTGTACTCACCACTCTCTGTGGTGAGCTTCATGAAGTGAGCTGGAAGTTCCAGATCTCATCTCATTGTCTCTGAGGATTGTTGCAAAAATGACATTTATTTTTAAATATATTTTATTTTATTGAAACACCTTGATTACATATATGATTGTGTTTGTGTTTCAGTCATGTAAAGAACACCACCCATCACCAGTGCAACATTCCCATCACCAAGGTCCCAAATCTCCCTCCTCCCCACCCAACCCCCGCCTGTACTCTAGACAGGCTTTCCATTTTCCTCAGGCATTCTCATTATTAGGACAGTTCAAAATGTAGTTATTTCTCTAACTAAACTCATCACTCTTTGTGGTGAGCTTGATGAGGTGAGCTGTAACTTCCAGCTCTTTTCTCTTTTGTGTCTGAAAATTATTATTGCAAGAATGTCTTTCATTTTTTCTTAAAACCCATAGATGAGTGAGTCCACTCTGCATTTTTCTCTCTCTCTCTGACTTATTTCACTCAGCATAATAGATTCCATGTACATCCATGTATAGGAAAATTTCATGACTTCATTTCTCCTGACAGCTGCATAATATTCCATTGTGTATATGTACCACAGTTTCTTTAGCCATTCGTCTGTTGAAGGGCATCTTGGTTATTTCAAAAGTTTTGCTATGGTAAATAGTGCTGCAATGAATATAGGTGTGAGGAAGGGATTTTTGTATTGTATTTTTGTGTTCCTAGGGTATATTCCTAGGAGTGGTATAGCTGGATCGTATGGGAGCTCGATTTCCAGTTTTTGGAGGAATCTCCGTATTGCTTTCCATAAAGGTTGAACTAGACTGCATTCCCACCAGCAGTGGATAAGAGTTCCTTTCTCTCCACCAACACTGCTTGTTCTCATTCTTTGTGATGTGTGCCAATCTCTGTGGTGTGAGGTGGTACCTCATAGTTGTTTTGATTTGCATCTCCCTGATGACTAGTGATGTTGAGCATTTTTTCATGTGTCTTTTGGCCATTTGTATTTCTTCTTTGTCAAAGTGTCTGTCCATTTCTTCTCCCCATTTTTGATGGGATTAGATGTTTTTCCTTGTAAAGTTCTGTCAGTGCCTTGTATATTTTGGAGACTAGCCCCTTATTTGATGGGTATTGGGTGAATAGTTTCTGCCACTCAGTGGGTGGCTCTTGTATCCTAGGGGCTATTTCCTTTGAGGAGCAGAAGCTTCTCAGTTTAATATATTTCCATCTGTTAATCTCTGCTTTCACTTGCTTGGAGAGTGCAGTTTCCTCCTTGAAGATGCCTGTAGTCTCAATGTCGTGGAGTGTTTTGCCTACGTGTTGTTCTATATATCTTATGGTTTCGGGTCTGATATCGAGGTCTTTAATCCATTTGGATTTTACCTATGTACGTGATGTTAACTGGGGGGTTTAAGTTCAATTATTTGCAAGTGGCTAGCCAGTTATGCCAACACCACTTATTGAATGAAGAGGCTTTCTTTGCTCTATTTAGGATTTCTTGCTTCTTTATCAAAAATTAGGTGTCTGTATGTCTGGAGAACATTCTCTGAGTATTCAAGCCTATTTCACTGATCTGAGGGCCTGTCTTTATTCCAATACCATGCTGTTTTGATAACTATCACTTTGTAGTAAAGTTTAAAGTTGGGAAAAGTAATTCCTCCCATATTCTTTTTCCCAATGATTGCTTTATCTATTCTAGGGTGTTTATGGTTCCAAATAAATTTCAAAAGTGCCATTTTGATTATGTTAATTCTGCCAATCCAAGAGCAGGGTATATGCTTCCATTTCCATGTGTCCTCTCTTATTTTTTGTAGCAAAGTTTTATAATTTTTTTTGTATAGGTCCTTCACATTTTTAGTCAAGTTGATTCCAAGATATATAGAACAACATGTAGGAAACACATTCCAGGACATTAGACTACAGGCCAAATTATATAGCCCAGATGATACAAAAAAGCAAGTGGCAGGTGTTACTCTATCTTATGAATTACTGATGGCAGAAAATCAATTTGCAAATATTCAGACACAAGCAGCTTTACCTAAAAAAATCTTTAATTAGGGATATTGCATTGTATCATGGGAAAAAATTGATTCTAACAGCATTGGTAGGGAAACTTTTTAAAAATTACTCAAAAAAAAATAAAAATTACTCAAGGCCCTTATGAGTCATATGCAGAGTTTGTAGGTAAGATTAAAGATGCTCTGAAGTTACAAGTCGAAGATGAGGAGATGAGAAACTTCCTAGTAAAATCTTTGGCTTATCATAATGCAATTTCAGCCTGTAGATTAGTATTGAATACATTAAATGAAAAGAGATGTGAATGCTTTCCTTTATGCCTGTCAGAATGTCTATGGGGAACCCCAACCCCCAGCCCCACTTAGATTTTTGTGTGTTAATTTGTAACCTGCCACATTGCTATATGAGTTTATTATTTCTAGAAGGTTTTTGGTAGAGTCTTTAGGATTTTCTAAGTAGAGTATCATGTCATCTGCAAACAGCGAGAGCTTGACTTCTTTCTTTCCTATCTGGATTCCCTTGATATCTTTTTCTTGCCTAATTGCTATCGCAAGGACTTCCAGTACTATTTTGAATAGGATGTTGAGAGAGAACAGCCTTGGCTTGTGTCAGAATGTTGTGTATGTAAACATTTTGTGGGATTATTATGTTCCTGACCTACCCTGTTCGGTGATTGTGTTGAAGCCTCTACTTAGGTATTATCAATGAGGTTTTTGAATCTGCAATCTTTCGCCCAGTGGCGACCCCTTTTGCATTTCGGGTAAAGACCTGGTTTACAGAAAGTGTCCTGTCCCCGAGGGGAGTAAGGCATCATTTCCTTGGTAACTGAGTTCCAACAGAGTTCAGCGGCTACCCCCTTTCTGGGTGTCCCATATCCTCACCTTGAATACACTTGTCCCCCAAATCATGTGGTTCTTAAATGGGAAGCTTTTCAAAGTTCTTTTGGAATCTTATGGAGGTTTTATTTTATAGGCATGATTAATAAGTTAACTACTCACAGCAATGGAATTATTTTTTTTTTCTTGCCCATAACCAGATCTGGGGAATAACACTAAAAGTCAGTCCTCTAAATACATAGTTATTTTTCCTGGAAACCAGTCTCTATTCTTAAGTGTTTTCTAGAAGTTACCTTTACTTATATAAAAAAGCTAATTTGGGGGCCAGAGTGATAGCATAGTAGTAGGGCGTTTGTCTTGCACGAAGGCAACTTGGGATGGACCAGGGTTCAATCCTGGCAACCCATATGATCCCCCAAGCCTGCCAGGAGCAATTTCTGAGTTCAGAGCAAGGAGTAACTTCTGAGTGCCTCCAGGTGTGCCCCAAAATAAAAGATAATAAAATATAAAACATAACGATAACTATCATTCAAAACTTATAACATTCCAAGTGTCTGTATATTTCTGGATTAAAGCAATGTATATGTATATTATGTGTACACATAATATATGTATATTAAAGTGATGTACATGTATGCATATATATATAATATATTTTAGATGAAAATTACCAAAGTACATTTTATTATTCATAGCATCACAAGTTCATGTAATGGAATCATAAGATGAAACCTGCATCCATGCTCTGCCTTGCTGGGTCAATAAGAAGGCAGTTGTCAGCAAGGCAGAATGTGCCTCAAGAAGAAAAAAAATCGCCAGCATTTTCACTTGGGACTGTCCATCTTCCAGAAATATGATAGAGGTCTGTTTCTCAAATAACTTCACTATGGCATTTTTTATAGCAGCCTGAAGTGAGACAATTTTTTTATATGGCATGTAGGATCATTGAAAAACACCACTTGTGTCTCTATATCTCTATGGTTAAGAGTGCAACAAAATAAAATAGAAATTATCTTTTAATAGCTTTATGCTCTTTATCATTTTATTATTGAATTCTCACAAAGTTAAAATCAGTCTTTAACACATAACATGGGAATGATTGTTCAGAATAAGTATGGTAGTAAATTTAAAATAAATCTTGAAGATGTAATAATAGTGGCAGAAATAATCTTGATAATAAATATTTATAGAATGTTCAGTGAATGTTTAAATCCTTGCTTTTTTATCACTGTGTCATATTTTAAGATGAGCTGCACAGTGTGTCCAAATCCCTTTGACAAAATTAATTTTATTTTTGCATTTGGAGCAAAGTAGCCAATATTTTTTTAATTTTAAATTTATGATCTAGTTAATAAAGTAGAGAAGTTTTTTCATTATTATTTGCTCTTAAAACACTGGGTGTGAAGACAGACATTTATAATAATGGGGATTTTTAAAAAATTTATATGGGAGAGATATTATTATCATTACAGTACAGGCTGTACAGGGGTGGGGAGAAAGGACTCTTGGGATATTGGTGATGGGAATCTTGCACTGGTGAAGGGTTTTTAAATATATATAAAAAAATCAAAAAAGAAAAGAAAAGATAAGGCCTCCCAATGCTTACCACAGGCTGTGTTTTTTACACTGACTGTATAGAAAGAGGAGGTACAGTAAATGCACCCCATATACACCTCAAACCAGGCCCTTTGCCTGGTCTGTATTGTGAATGGGGGGACAAAAATAAATAATAAATAAAATTATTTATTAAGTAAATAAATACTTCAATAAATAACAGTAATCATTCAATAATTATATCATTATCATTAAGTAATGATAAGAGCTAGCTTACAAATTAATTCGATTACTTTTAACTTTCAAGAAAAATTTTTCCTATTAGGGGTTTTACAAAGTAAAGTGGTGTTCCTGTTTATCTTGAACATTTTGTACATCCAAATGTGTGGGAGACCGAGCACCCCACATATCAAAGGAACTCTGAATGAATTTTCCACCGCCTGCCTGATTCAAGCCATAAAGTTTGCATAGCCCCGAGCCAAAAGGAAACTCTGCAAATAAATTTAGCTCAGCACACAGAATCTGGCTTAACCAGATTCCTTAACCTTTCCATGGAACCTGTTTTTGTAACTGCTCTCAAGCATGTAGTTATAGATAGGTTTTTGTAAGGTTTAAACTGTGATCCTTATTGCTTGCACAAAAAAAAGATCTAAATGGAAAATAGGCTAAACAAAAAATTGTATTTGCGTAAATATCAATTAGCTATTTGTTTAAGGATTTGCTTCCCCTCCCCCCATACTGCCAGGTTCCTCTTTATCCTTCCCGCCATCAAAATGTGTTTATGCTCCCATTGGTTAAAATTGTTGTACTTGTACAAATCTGATTGGTTTATGTTTCAATCCTATGTTACTACTCCTCCCACTGAAGCAGGGCATAAAAACCCTGTTCTCCCCTCAATAAACCTCTTGACTGGCACACACACGTCACCCTGAGCATTTTACTAACTTCTGCAGCTTAATTTTTTAGGTGTTCACAAAAGAGCTTAACACTCGCGAATTATTTGTAGCTGCTTTCTGCCTTCTGTCCCGGTTGAGAGAAAGCTGCTGGCCGGAATTCTCTCCCAATAAAGGGCAGGAGCAGAGGCAGTTACACAAATGTACAAAAATGAATTAGAGATATAAATTATTTTGCATGTATTCAAATTCAAGACTTAGTACACTTCAATATTACCCTTTCAGTTTGTCACTAAGTGTTGCAACTCTAGGTAGAAATTTGAATTGCCACTCACTTAAGAGTTCTTTTTCTACTCATAGAAAAGTAGTATTTCATTGTGTATATGTACCATAGCTTCTTTATCCACTTGTCAGTTCTGGGGTATTTGGATAGTTTTTTTATCTTGGCTATTGTAAATAGTGCTGTGATGAACATTGATATGCATATGTTCTTTCAAATGAAAGATTTTGTGTCCATGAAGTAGATGACTGCTAGATTAGTCTTCAGGTTCTAAAGCTAGGCTACTGGAGAGATGTGAGTCTGGAAGCAAATGTCAGTGTAGAAAATAAGACACACACACACACACACACACACACACACACACACGAGGAAGAAATAGGTTCAGGAATTCCAACACATAAGTCTTCAGCTCCTAAGGAGGAAGGCAGCTTAGTGGAGGAAGACCAGAGAATGAAAAGCATTGCCTTCCTGAAACCTGTAGTCTTTTATTAGCAAGAACTAGTCCACACCCTAGGGTGGAGAATAGGGTGGGACCCAGTAATCTAATTGATGACCAGCTGTGACATCAGTGGGTCATACAGTGCAAACCACAGTGCCAAAAAGGAGAGAGAGAGAGAGAGAGAGAGAGAGAAAGAGAGAGAGAGAGAATTAAAATACTTGCCCCAGAAGCAGATGGAGGAGGATTGGTGGGAGAGAAGAGGTTGTGAGGAGGGTGAGAGGGAATTTGTTGTTGATGTTGGCTGTGGGAAATGAGTGCTGCTGAAGGTTGGTGTACATAGTATGACTGTCACTCTATCATGAAAAGCTATCTTTGGGAAAAAACTGTAGTATGAACAACCTTGTAAACATGGTGTTTAGATTTAAAGAGTAAAAATAAACAAATAAAGTTGATAAACAAGCAAAATGAAAAAGAAAAGAAAAAAAATTCAGGATGGGTGCGATTAAGCAAAAAAGTACTTTGTCCCCCCCACACACACAAAATTTATTTTCTGACATTGGTTTATTTGTTTTTGTGCAATATTCATTATTGTTCAGTGCTTACACCTGGCTCTGTGCTCAAGGACAACTTGATGCTCAAGGGACCATATGTAGTGTCAGCTGAATGCAAAACAAACACTAACCCCTAATCTATCCCTCTGGTTTTGTTTACATTTTGTGAAATCCCCAGACCATTTTTTACAGAGATTAATCGGACAATCCTTCCACAATATGTGAACAACGGTTTGTGTGATTTTATTTTATTTTATTTTATTTTATTTTGCCAATGAGTTCCCTGCTAGCACGTACTATTTCTGGACTTATTTATATCATCAACATTCTCACTGATGTGAGGTCACATCTCACTGTAATTTTAACTGGCATTTCCTTGAGAATCAGTGATGACTAGCACTTCTGGCTATGCCTGATTATCATTGCTATGCTTTATTTAAGGAAGCATCTTTATCTGTTCTCCACATTTATAAAGCACTCAAAGCTTAACAATATTTATGCACAATACCAGCTTCCTTAATATTTTTTTACAAGATTTCTGTTTTGATGAAATGGATTATATTCCTGGTATGAACTGGTAGAGAAAGACTGAAAATGAGCTTTCACTACCATAAGGGCTGCTATCTTCGCTCCATACATTCAAATATAGTAGTTTTCATCATAGTACAGATGAGATTCCCTCTTCATTCACCCTGTGGGAACCTGGGTGAGTGTAGAGACAGATGTCTTGACTCTTAAGACACAACGTTGATGGGACTGTACAGCTGACTTCTTCTCATACTCTTCTGAATTGCAAGCCTTGGCCATCAATTTATCAGACCCCCCAAATATAATTGGCTTTTAGGCTTATCTTTGAAAATGGAGGGCAGTGAAAATCTGAGACATGGCAGCATATCTTTTGTTTTGTTTTGTTTTGTTTTTGTTTGTTTGTTTGTTTGTTCATTTTTTGGGTCCCATCCAGCAGCTCTCAGGGGTTTACTCTTGGCTCTACACTCAGAAATTGCTCCTGGCAGGCTCGGGAGACCATATGGGGTGCTGGGATTCAAACCACTATCCTCGTCTAAGGCAAACACCCTACTGCTGCGCTATCTCTCCAGCCCCAACATCTATCTTTTTTGACATTAGTTATTTCATGGAAGGACTTGGTACCTGTTTTCTAGGAAGACATATTTACAGATACACTTCTCTATAATGATTCTTCCTCTCAGTACATGAGACCACATTTCTGTATCTCTTTTCCATGGTAGAAGACAGAATATAAGCCTGTAGACCTTCTCTTTCTTTCCATGTGTTTTCAGCTAAGATTAACGATTGGTTTCTGAAACCATATGAAAATCCCTTGGTTTTGCTGGTTCTCTCTCATGTATATGGGAAGTATATCTGTTATTGTTAAAATTCCTTTTCCCCCTCTTTGTAATCATCTGATGCTTGTTTGGTTGTGTGACCAGGTCTAAAAAATCCAGCAGAACACAGAATGATATATGCGCACCCTAACAAAAATCCAAATAACAAATGTAAATGTCATTTTTGTTTTTGGAGTCACACCTGGCAATGTTCAAGTTAGTCCTGGCTCTGCACTCACAAATCACTCCTGGAGATACTCCAGAAACCATATAGGATGCCTTATAGGATGTGTGTGGGTCCACCATACACAGAGCAGGTGCCTTCCCCACTGCTGCCTCTCCAGCCCTGGGCTCAAGAACATTTTTAAAACTAACATCAGGAGGCCAGAGTAATAATAGGACAGCAGATGCTGTGGAATAATATTTCCATTTTTATAGAAATTCTGTAGTCAATAGGGCGATATGGGGGTATATATACTTGTTATGCATATGACTAACTTGGCTTGATGCCTGGTATGATCACCAGAGCCCTGCTAGGCATGATCTCTGAGAGCAGAGCTAAGAGTTAGCACTTAGCACTGCTGGGTGTTGACTCCCCCCAAAAAAATCATTTGAAGAGGTGTCTGAGACCTCAAGGAACTAACTTAGCATTAGCTCTGCATAGTGCTTTGAGTTCCAAGCAAAACCAGGAAGTCCCAATGTGAAAGTGGGAGTAACCCCTAAGCACCACCAGGTGTGTTCCTAAAGAGTATAAACCAAGAGAAAAAAAAGATACCCCTACTTTCATTCACATGTTTAGTTCCACACTACAAAACAGGTCAAGAAAATCAAGGCCATAGGGGCTGAAGAATAAACAGTACAGCAGGAAGTGCAACCTGGATTTGATCCTCAGCATCCCATGTGATTCCTTGAGCTTCACCAGTAGTATTCCTGAGTGCAAAGGCATGGGAGGGAGGAAAAGAAGAAAGGATGGGTGAGATGGAGGGAGGGAAGGAAGGAAAAAAGGAAGGAAGGAAGAAAGGAAGGAAGGAAGGAAGGAAGGAAGGAAGGAAGGAAGGAAGGAAGGAAGGAAGGAAGGAGGGAGGGAGGGAGGAAGGGAGGGAAGGAAGGAAGGAGGGAGGAGGAAGGAAGGAAGGAAGGAAGGAAGGAAGGAGGGAAGGAAGAAGGGAGGAGGAAGGAAGGAAGGAAGGAAGGAAGGGAGGGAGGGAGGGAGGGAGGGAGGGAGAGAGGGAAGGAGGGAGAGAAGGAGGGAGGGAGGGAAAAGAGGGAGGGCATAAATGTCACTTTAAAAAATCAACAAAATGTGTTCCAAAACCAACCAAAATAATAGAGATCACTACTTGGTATTCAGTGTCAATGCTACCATTCTCACTCAAGTATACTTTACTGTTAATCTACTTTTTGCAAAAGGGTGTTCTGATACTCCTCTATACTAGTTTTTTTTTAACACTTGAACAATTAAACTAAGGTATAAAATAACAACTGCGGGGCTAGAGAAAGCTTACAAGAAATAGTTCAGGCCTGACTCAGTTAGACCTAGCTTAGCCTCATCTCTCCTGCAGATAGGTAAGGTCATGAGACTTCATTCTGTGTAATATAAAGTGAAAAGTTGCACCTACACCAACTGGGTCATTTGGGAGTTTGAGCCAAGAAGTGTGCCTCCACTTTGCCATAATAACAGTCTGAGACTTCTGTCCTTTGACTCAGAAACCAAGTCATGTGTTGAGGTTGGAAAAGCTTCCTTCAAGACCTTGTCCAGACAGTTAAGAGTGATAATTTTACTATAGCCATTATTAGTTTCTGTAGCAGCATTATGAGCATCTAGTTTCACTTAATAGGTTAGTAGTTCCACTTATAGGTAGTTTTAATTAATAGAATCAGCACATAGAACTAACTACACCACTTAGTTTCACTTAGGAGTTATACATAAAGGGAATCAAATCATAGCTAGAAAGAACATCTTTAAGTATTAGATACATTTTAGATATAATATTTACATTAGATATTGATGAGTCATTGTTCTTTCCTTATTAAGCGTAGTTTGGTTATATTAGTTGTTCCTCAATTTATAACAAAATTTTAACTTTATAATGGCCTGATGTCATAAAATAGATAACAAAAGTATGACTAAAGATGAGCTGGTTGATAGGAGCACTTTTATATGTCCAGTATGTTTGAAAATGTTTGCAATAAAATAAGGGCCGGCCATAAAGGTACATAAGAGTTGCAATCTTTGCTTTAAGTCATATCAGAATTTACTTTCTATATTTACTTCCAATTGACAACACGCACACATACCATATCCTTAGGCTTTATTCTTACCTAAATCTAATACTAAATTCAAATAAAAGCTTCCAAAAATCATTTGATATTAATTTTATTATATTTTCTGTTCTGGCTCAAATTCAGAATCAATGCTAGAAACTTTGAATAAAAAATAATGAACATTTAAAATCACAAATTAACATTACATACTTAACATTTACTCATATGAGACAGTGTGAAATGTTTTAAGGTATAATCTCATAATATTTGTATAATTTTGCTGTTTCTATAATTATCTGCATACACTCATAACTAGAAGAGTGCTTACATTATTCACTTATATATACATATATATGTATATATATATATAATGTGCTGTGGTTAAATCCTTAGAATGGCACATATGTTTCTTTTCCCTTCCTGCTGGTGTTGATATCACAGTTGCTGCAGTATCCAGAATGCTTGTACATTTGGCAGCAGTGAAGCAGAGGTCTCACTTGCTGGATACTAGTGATTGTGCCAGTGTTTGGCATTGGTTTGGTCAAAGCTAGAATTGAACTTGAAATTCAACCTAATGCATGCTAGATTGTATGGAGTTCCAACATCATATATATTATATACTATAATATAGTATAATTCTAATTATATTTTATAATATATATATATATATTCTTTGGACTACATAAACAACTGAGAATGCCCAGGTGCTATCCTGGAAGAACCAAAGCACAGCCCAAGTGGCTTTAAAGATCTCTGAGAGCCCCTACGGTGTCCTGGGTAATATCAGACACTGTGGCCCAGCAGTATCACATACTTGGGTCCTTGAACAGAACTGCTGGCCCAGTTGACTGAAAATTGCCAGGAGCCTCTGGGTTTTTAAAGTACTGCCTGAGAGGCCCTTACCGGGCCACACCCAGTGACACTCAGGGGTTACTTCTGGCTATTAGCTCAGAAATCGCTCCTGGCGATGCCCGGGATAGAACCCAGGTCCGTCCTGGGTCAGCAGCGTGCAAGGCAAGTGCCCTACTGCTGTGCTACTGCTCCAGCTCCATACCTCAGATTTTTTTTTTAAGGTAAAACAAAATTTTGGATAGGTTCCAGTTCTTTTTATATTTTGGACTCATAAGCTTTCATAGCTGGGTACAAACCTAGATATATGTTATGAGCTATGTTTATGTTACATGATTGTCTATAATGCTAAAATTTCCTGTAATAACAGTGCCAATTCTAACTGCATTGTTGAATAAAAGCCCAGTTGTTTCCTCAACAACTAATTTTTACTTCATTCTTGCTTGTATGTTTCTTGGATCACTTATTTTAGTGAATAAAATATTTTAGAACAATATCAGGGGCCAAAGTGGTAGCGGCCCAGGACGGATGAGGGTTTGATCCCTGGCATCCAATATGTTCCCCTGAGCCAGGAGTGATTTCTGAGTGCATAGCCAGGAGTAAGCCCTTCGAACCCCTGGGTAAAACAAACAAGCAAACAAAAAAAGAACAATTTTATATTGTTAAAGTACAAACCCAGGAAGCCTGAATTACATGTTTTGCCCTTTGACATATAAGTGTCAAGAATTTATATAGTTGACTGGGTAATTTCTTCTTATCCTTAAAATACACAAAACAGTCTCTTTGACTATAGTTTTGGTAAAAATGACCCTGTCTTTATTTTAAAAATTTTATAGAAATTTTCAGAATATTAAGAGCATTACACTAGCATTCTGGGGGGCAAAGAAGGGATCTATAGGATGCATACTGGGAACAGGGGTGTAGTGAGAACAACACGGGTGGTGGGAATGACCCTGATTCTTTGTCACTATGTACCTTAAATATTACTGGTAAAGATTCATAATTCACTTTGGTCACAATAAAAATTATTAAAAGAATAATTAAAATAATTACCAAAACAAAACAAAAAATAAAGAATATTAAGACAGCAAAGGAAAAATTGTCAAGCTTGATTTTTATGGAAGAGCACAAGCTTTTTAATCAATAAGTTAAAATTGTTTTAATATAAATTTTAATGTGAAGTTTAGGTGATATGGTTACAATAGCTTTGGTGTGTGGTTTTGATGTCCAGTTATCATAACTCATCACCACAAAGTGCCTCAGACACTCACTGTTACCCTAATGTTAATTCTGAAGTCTGCCTCTTCATCTTTTCCAATCTATTTAGGAATCATAGTTTTGCAGTCTAAGACAATTGACTGAATTTTGAAGAACTACCTCTTAGTGATTGTGTCATTACAGTCTAAATTGGGTAAAAATTTAATATAGGGATCATTAACTTGTTCTTCCTATTCAGTTGGAGGACTGAGCAACCAAATGACACTGATTCAGTCCATATTGAATCTCTGTTTAATGCATTATAGTGCTGTAAGTACCAGTGAGACAATGTGTACCTTAAGAAATATTGTCAAAATTTCTTCCTAAATTAAAAATGCATATCCATAGGCTTACCGTATGTAGCATTATGCCACACATACACAAAAATAAATAAAGAAAACAATATATATGGATTGAGAAATGTGATCAGAAGTCTCAGTGTTTAACTGCTAAAAAAAATGTCAGGTCAGCTAGGAGTTAGTTTAGAACAGTCTTACCTCAAGTGATTGTGGACTGCAGCTCTGTAAAAGAATGCTAGTTAAAAGGGTAGCCTAGTTTTATTCAGATGTACTTGGAGATTGAGCAAAATTCTAAAGGAGCAAGAAAAATTACTCAGTGACTCTAAAAACATTGATCACAACTACTACAGTGTATGCTTCTATAGTCTATCTCTCAGAGATCCCCTTGATGCTAACTCAGATGTAGATAGGCTTTACATATAAAAATATTACAGTCATATTGCAAAGATAAAGATACAGGAAAAGATAAAAGATTGTGAGATAACCATATCTGATAACTTTGTCATAGTAAATCATTGTTGTCTTCTTTAGACATAAATATGGTGAATTTTTCGTATTGTTTTTCAATGTGTATGTTTACTTTCATTTAAAATTAAAAAAGGTTTCATGTTAAAAAATTTAATATAGGTAAATTCCGGCAAGTAGCAAGCATTCAAAATGTAGCAATTCTTTGGGAACCATAGAGATGAAATGATCAGTGTAATGTTCATAGTTTAGTTTCTGTGAGTTTTGCTGCAGTGATTTGTAATGTAAATTAAATTTACAAAGTAAGTAGTTTTGATGATGATAAAATTGGACTCTTGGCTGGTTCATCACAAATTAAGATTTTGCCATTTGTTTTTAAAATGTCTCAAATACAGGATAATTCATTTTTAAAAATATTTTATGAAAACATTACTAAATAACTTTTGCAGTGGATCAAATTTGGTAAATTTAAGATTCTATTAAAATTGATATTTGAGTATTAAGTTGTTAAGATGCTATAATTAGGCTATGTACTGAGCCTATAAACCATTATTATTCTTAAATGAAATCTTAGACATTATTAATATACATATTATCAAAAGAACATCTAAAAGATAGGAAATTATAACTCTAGTCATTATCTCTTCATTTACACACACCAATGCTGCTCAAAAGAGAGTTCTATGTGTGGATTCAAGACCCAGACATGCATCATATTGAGAAACAATGGAATTTACAAGCCATTAAAATAAACAATCAAGTGTCAGTGCAATGCATTTATTAGATTCAAAGATCCTAAAAATATCCAAGCCTTGCTATATTTATCACAAATCTCAGAGCAATATGCACATAAATCTGGTTATGATGCCTCCATAATAGTTTTCTTCAAAGTCTCTGTCAAAGTTCTAAGGCACTTAGTGAAATTGCTCACTGAAGATCACACAGCAAGTTGCTTACCAGACACTTCTTTAGTTGTGGTGCTCAGAGCCATCTGACACATTTTTCAGCAATGTGGCTGAAAAATGACAGAGACTACAACCGCCAGTCTTCAATACATACATGTCCCCAGAGATTAAGCGATGGTGCTAAGCCTATAAGGTATTCGAAACCACTGAGCTAAATCCTGAGCCTCCAAGTTTTTTTTTTTAATTTTATCTTATGTTCTGTGGTTTGAAAAATTATTATTGTTAGGGTTTCATATGCAAAGTTTCCAGTAACACACCCTCCACCATCTCCACCAGTGTCACTTCTCTCTATCATTGTTCCAGTGCCCCGTCTCAATCCATATGCTTATAAACATTCTCATCTCATCCATTTCAGCACTATTACAGCTGAGTTAAAAAGGATATAATAAAAATAATATTATGTCTGTAAAGACATTGATCATATTGTTGCTTTAAAGGACATTGTGATGAATATGCAATTATAAAAATGCGACATGAGTAAAAACTCATGATCATGGGTATTAGAAATTAAATATTGTTCTTCTAAGTAAAAATTTACTTTAGTGTAAGCATGGGACTGGAAGAAGTGTGGATTCAGTGATACTAAAAAACGTTGTGTGCTTTTTAATTTTTGTGATCATTGTTGCTGGGCTATATTTGGTGATGCTCAGGAGTTGGTCCTCTGTGGTACTTGGAGGTCCTAAGGCACAGGAATTGAACCCAGAGCCTCAAACATATAGGACATGTATTGACCGCTTCAGCCAAGTCCCTTGTCCCTAGGTTTGTATGCTAATGGATACTCTTCAGGTTAAATATTTAATCACATTGTGTGTTTTAATCTAGGATTGAAGTTTAATCTGGAGGAAAAATCTGTATGTTTGAGGAAAAATCATGCTGCTTATTAAAAGGGTATGCATATTTAATGGTACGCATATGTTATGAAACTTCATTTTAAAAAATTTGCAGGTACACCGTCAATGAGATGGGAAAAGACATATGTTTTCTATAGAGTATTCACGCAGTCTGATGTTTAAAATGAATTCTAAGGTGAAATATGATAACTCATATATTTCTGTTTTTCTTCAAGGGAATGGAAATTTACAAGACAGAAGACATTTTATTTGAATTTATTTCTGTATAAATTAAATTGAAGACTAAAAGTATTCACTTTTTTCTTAATAGAATAAAAGAAAAGCCATTAGTCAAATGGGTCTAGATAATTTCTTTGGCATTAAAGTCTGATGTGAGATAAGGTTTGTGAAAGCAAATGCAGTGGAAAATTTATAATTGTGATATGCTACAAATAGAATATTATTAGACATACTAATAAAATTAAACCAAAATTGTATATTTGGGTCTGGTATTGGGTCTTAATGACAAGACTTTTAGCCAAGCTAAAATATAGGAGAGAAAATTTTATCTTCATAGAGATGTGGACTGGTTTATAAAGTTTCTTTGAATTTTTTTTATGAGATCCTCATTGTCAATTGTTGAAGTCAGTAAGACTTTTATAGTTCTATGCTTTTGAACTTTCAACCAAATTCAATTGTTTTGATTAAGGTCAGGTACAATTCAAGTATGTTTATTGTCTCCACTCTTATTAAATATTGTTTTTGATGTTCTAGCAAAAGCAATAGGGAAAGAAATAGGGAGAGAATATTAACACATAAAAAAGAGTTCATATGGATAACCAAATAAAATACATAAAATTTTTTCTTCATCACTTATAGTCGGGGTAAGCAAATAAGAATAAGGCATGGAGAGTAGTGTGGAAAAGGATTAATTAAATTGGTAATAAGAAAAAAACATGAGTCAAGGATTTTTAACACTGTCATGGTATATAGGTGAAGTAACTATATCAATACTGTAAGATTCAACAGTGCTGTAAGAATATGACTCAAACTATAATAAACAATTAAAATAAAAATGTGTTAAAGATTCAAGGTCAGAGTGGGTAGAAAAATTGACATTGGTGGAGGGACACAGAAACTAGCGGAAATTGTGGAGTTAGAACATTGTATGCTTGAAACTGCTATTATTCATAATTTTGTGAATAATGATTCCTAAATAAAAACTGGAAAGGAAAAAAAAAACCTACCAAAATTGAGTTTTTATGGAAGATTCTTATTTTACAGCCCTCAATTATTTGATCTAATAAATGTGAGGGGAGAGACTATGGCTCATTACTTTCATTAAGACCCTGAAGTGACTTGACACAGAAGATTAGAACTATTCTCTGAGAATTAACTACCTAATAGGAAAGATAATAAAACATAGAATTATGATAAAATATAATGCTAAGGTAGCAGTAAATACCTTGATGTAGGGTAAACAAATATATAACCTCTACTTGTGCTGAGAGAAGAAAATAACAAGAACAAATTTTTGGATGAGTCTTAATTTTTACCAGACTTTTCTTATTGATGTGCTGGGCCACACCAACCACAAAGTAAACACTGAAGAAATGTAAAGCAAATATCAAGAAAGAAAGAAATTAAAAAATTTAGTCTAGAGGAAAATGCTCTCAGGAAGCAAAAGAAAATGACCACAAGTCATTCCTATGCTTCATAATAAAAGAAACCACTCAAAATCAATAACATGAACCTTCATATAGTAGGTACTGAAAGGGTTTTGAAAGGGTTTAGAGATAGCCACCAAAAAGATGCATATTGGTTTATTGAATATTTCAAACTGGAGTGTGTATGTGAAAGAGAGAGAGAGAGAGAGAGAGAGAGAGAGAGAGAGAGAGAGAGAGAGAGAGAGAGAGAGAGAGAAGCATGAAAGTCACACAGATGACCTTCCCTTAAATATTCTCCCTTGAGGCAATTTAAAAAACCTTAAGTTTTCCTGTACCTCAGCAGGGATTGTTCCCATCTCCAAGACTCCAAGACAAAGGGGCCTAGAAATACCCATCACAGGGGCCGGAGAGATAGCATGGAGGTAAGGCGTTTGCCTTTCATGCAGAAGGTCATCTGTTCGAATCCCAGTGTCCCATGTGGTCCCTCGTGCCTGCCAGGAACAATTTTTGAGCATGGAGCCAGGAGTGGCCCCTGAGCACTGCCAGGTGTGACCCTCCCCCCAAAAATGCCCATTACATTGGTTAAGTCTAAGATTCCATTCACTATCATTATAGGAATTATAATTACTATCATTGCCTGATAATTGTATCATAGATGTTCTTTTATGGTACTTAATTATGATTATTACCATGTGGTAAAGTGAATAATATTCGAATTGTCAGTAATATAGACAATATTTCCAGAGGAGGAATTTGAGATTTGGGTCATACCCAGCAGTACACAGGACGTACCAACTCATAATGCTATGCTCCAAGATTGCTCCTGACTGAGCTCAGAGGACTATGGAGTATTGAAAATCCAACCCAGGTCTCCTGCAAGAAAAGCATTTGTGCAGCCCTTTTATCTCTGTGTCCTTATTCATTCTATAAAACAGTATAAAACAGTTGTTTCTCTTTGGGTCTTCTTTTCCTTATGTAGGCTCCTTTGTCATGTAAAACATATCTGAAATAAATTCTCTATGTTTTTTTTTCTCTACTCTAAAATTGATGTAAAATTATTTCTGGAAGGTTTAAATGGCATTGGAACAGTAAAAATGTTTACTACACATTCAAGGAAATGCATACTTTTGAATAAATGAGGTCAGTGAAGGTCATTAATGCTTACACCCAAGAAACTGGGTGTAGTGTTAGAGTAAACATTTATAATACTTGTTGCCCAAACATATTTTAGAGTTCACATCAAACAAAATGGGAAGTTAAAAAAACTTGCTAGGTCCAGAAATAAGTAGCTCAGAATTATGCAAATTTGAACCTTTAATTTCAGAGGTGAAAAATATATATCAGTACCTGTCTCTATCCAATCTATGCTGCTCTTTTGATTAAGGGTGTTGGGAAAGGAACTTCCTGAGCAGAATTTAGGGATTCAGAATCCACTCCGGAAAGTACTCAGACACTAGTCTAGATGGTTCAGGGCTATGATTCAAGGCTGTTGCTCTGCTCAGGCCCTATTGAACCTTGGACCACAAGGCTTATACCCACTAATGGTCTGGGGGCCATGTAGTATCAGTGATCAAACTTAGGTCCAATGCATGCAAAGCTTATGCCTCTGACCTATGTGATTCTCCCCAGCTCCTTTTTAATTTTATTTATCTTGTATTCTTTAATTGAATCACCATGAGGTACATATATATGCCTCACATAGGAGTGGAATCATTCTATGTCAATTCCATTCCTGAATCATTTAGCTCAGCATATTTATCCAGATATAAGCAGATATTATGACTTCAGTTTTACTTTCATCTGTGTAATATTCCATTATGTAGATAAGCTCAGGTATACAATCAAGTAAGTATTGAGATAGAAGCAATAAATATGAAGTAGAGTATCTTAAACATGTGGTGCTGGGAACACTGATCATCTACATGCAAAAAATAAATGAACTTAGACCTCTTTTTAACACAATGCACAAAAGTGAATTAGATCTAATTAGATCTAAAACTATAAGGTACACAGAAGAAAATAACTTTTCATGATATTGAAGCTAAAGGCATCTTCAAGGATAAAACTGCTGACTAAGCAAGTGGAAGCGAAGATAAACAGATGGAACTACATAAAATTAAGAAAGTAAAAAAAAATGATGACCAAGATACAAAACAACCCACAGATTGAAGGAAACTTTTCTTTTTTTTTTTTTTTTTTTGGTTTTTGGGCCACACCCGGTAATGCTCAGGGGTTACTCCTGGCTATGTGCTCAGAAGTTGCTCCTGGCTTGGGGGACCATATGGGACACCGGGGGATCGAACCACGGTCCGTCCAAGGCTAGCGCAGGCAAGGCAGGCCCTTACCTTTAGCGCCACCACCCGGCCCCATGAAGGAAACTTTTCACTCAAAACCATCTGGTAAGGGGTTAATTTCTAATATATATATATATATATATATATATATATATATATATATATATATATATATATATATATATCATATATCATATATAGATGACATATATATGACATATATATGACATATATGACATATATATATGACATTGTTAGAGCTTAACAAGAAAGAAATAAAAATTTAATCCCATCTAAAAATGGGAAGAAGAGGGCCCAGAGAGATAGCACAGCGGCGTTTGCCTTGCAAGCAGCCGATCTAGGACCAAAGGTGGTTGGTTCAAATCCCGGTGTCCCATATGGTCCCTCGTGCCTGCCAGGTGCTATTTCTGAGTAGACAGCCAGGAGTAACCCCTGAGCAATGCCGGGTGTAGCCCAAAAACAAAAAACAAACAAAAATAAAATGGGAAGAAGAGACAACTTCCTCAAAGGAAAAATACAAAAGGCCAAAGGCATATGAAAAAATGCTCCACATCATTAATCATTAATAAAAATATAAAACAAAACAAAAATGAGCCATCATAGAGATTGGCACACATCAAATAGAGTAAGAGCAACCAATGCAATAATAATAGGTCTGTTAAGTTACTCCAGATCATCTTAGTTCAATCTTGGGAGGTTATAGGAATTCAAGAATGTATTCATTTCTTCTAGTTTCTCACATTTTGTAGCAAGAGTCTCAAAATAATCTCTGGTTATCTTTTGAAATTCTATAGTGTCTGTTTTGATATGCCCCTTTGATTTTGGTTCTGTTTCTTAGTTTTATAGTTTCCTATTTAATCTCTTTTCTTTATGAATCTTACTAATGGTTTATTAATTTTGTTTAATTTTTCTAAGAACCAAATTCATTGATCTTTTGGATTGTTTTCTTGTGTGTCCAGTTCATTAATTTCTGCTCTGTTTCATTATTTCCTTCTGTCTGTCTTTGGACCATTTTCTTAGTTATTTTCCAATTTCTTAAGCTGTACCATTAACTTATTTACTAGGCCCTTTTTTCCTTCTTGATCAATGCTTGAAAAGCTATAAATTTTCCTCTTCATACTACTTTTGTTGTGACCCACAGATTCTGATCATTCATGTCTTCATTCTCATTAGTTCACAGAAATCCTTTGATTTCTTCTTTGATTGCCTCACTGATCCACTCATTGTTCAGTAGTGAGCTGCTTAATTTCCAGGTGTTAATGTTATTTTTCCATTTCTGTTTGTAATTCATCTTTATTTTTAGTGCAATATGTTCTATGATGATAGTCAATACAATTTCTATCCTCTTGATTCAATGGAGGTATGTTTTGTGGTCCAGCATGTGGTCTATCTGCAGAATGTCCCATGTGCACTGGAGAAGAATGTGTATTCTTTGGGGGAAATGAAAAGTCCTATATATCTACTTACTCTCTTTCATTTCTTCCTTCAAAGCAAGTATATTCTTGTTGAGTTGTAGCCTTTTTGATGGTATATTAAATGATGACAGAGCAGTGTTTAAGTCTCCAAATGTGATTTTGTTGCTATTGATGTCTTTCTTAAAGTATATTAGCATTTGTTTTAAGTATTTTTCTGGCTTCTCATTGGTTGCATATATGTTTAGGAGTGTGATTTCTTCATGATGCATATATCCCTTGATTATTGTGAAATGACCCTCTATCTCTTATATCCTTTTTAAGCCTGAAATCTATGTTATCTAATATTGGTATGTCCCCTCGGCTTTTTAATGGGAGCTGTTTGATTAAAATATTGTCTTCCAATCCTTTCAGTCTGTGTTTGCTTTAACTATTAAAATGTGTTTTTTGCAGGCAGCAGAATATTTGTCACTGTATGTCTCTTAATTGGTTCATTTAGTTAGTCCATTGACATTGAGAGAGATTATTGCCATAGAGTTTTGTACCATCTTTATATAGAAGTTTGATGTGTTTGTGTGGTTTGTTTTGTTTTAAAGTAGCCCCTTTAGTTCTTCTCTTTCTCTCTATCTCTCTCTTTTTTATTTTATTTTATTTTATTTTTGGCTCACATCCAGCTGCGCTCAGGAGTTACTCCTGACTCTATGCTCAAAATTTGCTCCTGGTAGGCTCTGGGGACCATGTACAGGATTCTAACCACCGTCCTTCTGTATGCAAGGCAAACACCCCATCTCCATGCTAACTTTCCGGCCCCTTTAATTCTTCTCTAAAAGGTGGTTTTGAGTTAATGAAGTTGCTGAGTTGTTGCCTATCCATGAAGCTGTGTATCCTTCCTTCAAACCTGTTTGAGGTTCTAGCTATGTGAAGTATTTTTGGAGAGGCAGTCATTTTGTTGATTTTCTCCCACTATATCCTACCAGTGCCTTTTGTCCTGGAAGGTTGGTTGTGATAAATCTTCTATAAATCTTATGGGTAGAGGTTGGAGCGATAGCACAGCAGTAGGGTGTGTTATCTGATTGCATGCAGCTGATTCAGGATGAATGGCCATTCGAATTCTGGCATCCCATATGGTCCACCGTGCCTGCCAGGAGAAATTTCTGAGCACAGAGCCAGGAGTAAACCCTGAGCATCACCATGTGTGACCACAAAACAAACAAACAAACAAAAAAAACCCCAAAATTTCTGCTAGATACAAAAACCTACAAGAAAAAAATCTTGCCTGGGACTAAAGCCTAGGTTAAAACCAGGGCACAGAGATGGAGCCCGACACTCTCAAACCCAAATACACCAGCAACTTAAGATAGAACCATTTCTTTTTGCAAAGGCATACTTAAAACAAGGGGAAATCTTACATATAAAAATAAGCTCTTGTCTACTAGGGATAAGAGCTCATACTTTTTTTTGCAATACAGGGTCACCTCCCACCTTGAACGTATGTCATGTGGTCCCAACTTAAACTCCATGCGATTAGACAATGATTACCCAACCAGAACCCTAGATATCAGATATAGAACTGACACAGTTCTCTGCAACAACTCCAGGAACCAAATTCCCTCTGGGACATTCTTAATACGGCTCTGACACCATTATGCACCAATTTTGGAATGACATCCTGACAACGAGGAAATGACAATAACTTGGTCTACGACCAGGCTTTCTCAACTCAACACCTAACAATAAGATGAAACCAGAAGACAAATCATCCTTTGATCAGTGCAAAAGCCAAGATGGCTAACTATAGAAAATGAAACGTAATTACTATGATTGGGCAGAACCTATCCCAGGACCAATAAAACAGTCCCCTAG
The DNA here is from genome assembly GCF_024139225.1 of Suncus etruscus. Classification (NCBI taxonomy): domain Eukaryota; kingdom Metazoa; phylum Chordata; class Mammalia; order Eulipotyphla; family Soricidae; genus Suncus; species Suncus etruscus. Next base: position 92,427,171 of record NC_064858.1, read on the forward strand.
TCCAGGCTTTGGCCTAGGAACTATACAACAACCAAGATTTCCAGCGGTATGACTTAGACAACTGCAACTGAGCAGAACTTATAGAAACATAATGGCTCTATCCTAGGCCTCGTCCTGAAATAGGTGCAAAAACCAAGACCACCAACTACAGAAGACCGAGTAAAACAACAGTGATGGAATGGAACTTCTGGAACTGTAAAGAAAGATTCCATCCTATAACATGTGTAAATACCAAGATCACTAGCTACAGAGGCTTGATTTTATCATCCATGAGGGAACAGAAAATTTACAGACATCACAAAAGGATCTAGGAGAGTAAAAGAACATGTATGGAGCCTGTAGTTATATACCCATGACAGCATACTTCAAGGATGGAGGAACCCTGTATATCTTAGGCCAGGGGAATTCCCTTTCTAATCTCCCCAATTTTTACTGTACCTATGCAAAAAAAAAAAAAAAAAAAAAGCACAAATTAAATTCTTTTTTTCTTTAATTTTTTTAAAGGTTGTTGCCTTTTTTTTTTCTTTTCATTCTCTTTTCTTTGCCTCCCACCCTTTTTTTTTTTTTTTTACCTCTATTTCAGGACTGAGGTTAGTGTTCAGTTGTTGTCAGTAATGCTGTGGTGCTTCTCAGGTTTTTTATTTGTTTGTTTTTGTTTTGTTTTGTTTTGGGTTTGATTTTTCTCTTATTATTTTTATATTTTCCTTCCTTTCTCCCTTTTTTTTTTCTTAAAATGAGGTTTATAGTCTCTAGAAGGACCCCTCCAGTTTTATTTTTGCTCGTTTGAATTTTTGCCCCCTTTTTATCTTTTCTCTTTTCTTTCTTTTTCTTTCTTTTTTCCTCTTACCTTCAAACAGAAATATATAACTAGAACCATCTTGTTCTGCCTCTCAAATTAAAGGGGAAATAATGGAGGGCACCAAGACCAAACAGTCATATAAACAGTGATTAGAAATAAAAAATGATCAGACTTGAACACCAAAACCAAAGCCAACTACATCAGAAACGATACTCAATCTACAACAAGCTAGACACAGAAGGGACCACTTGTACTAGCAGCCTGGGAGGCAAAGGAGGGGCAATATGGGATGCAGGCTGGGAACATCGGTGGAGGGAGGACAACATTGTTGGTGGGAATGCCCCTGATTCAATGTCACTATGTACTTGAAATACTACTGTGAATTATTTGTAGACCACTTTGGTCAAAATCAAAATGATTAATATAGAAAAAATGAAGCTAGAAGAAAGATCGATACAGAATGTTACTTTTATGTATTATTTAAAATGACTGCATGGTAATTAACTGAATAGACTCCATGTTTTTGTTTTGTATATGTTTTTGGAAATGACAGTTGAAAAACACTTCATATCATCAACAACTATACACAGAAGGATTTGTTCTAAAAAATTATAGTTTTATAAAGTCATTTGTATCTGTCGCTCACAATTATGACATCTCTAGAAGGAGACGAGGGAATGAGTCCAATCATGAGGAATTATATGGATTATAAAAATCACATGTGGAGACAAAGAAGATACAGGAATAAATCTTGCTTTATGTCAACAACAACAACAACAAAACAAAAAACCCTTAAAGGTACTCCTTTGTATGTCATTTCCTTTTGTGATCTTGCTGCTATCAGTATCCTATCTCTATCTGTTGTTTTCATCATTGTGACTAGAAAGTGTTTTGAAATGCTTTCATCTGGGTTCTTTTAGCTGGTAATCTTCAGGCATCCAGAATGTGGGTACATGTGCTCTTCAGCTCTGGGAACTTCTCAGCAATGATGACTTTGACTATTGATTCTTCATAGGAGTTTTCTTCCTAGCTCTCTGGGACCCCAATTATTTTTAAGTTGTTTCTGCTGAACTTATCTCAAAGATCTATTGTCAACTGTTTATTTTGAGTTTTGTTTTCATATTATTTTGTTGTTTAGAGGTTTTCTGCACTTCATTTATGAGCTCACTGATTGGTCTTCAGTAGCTCTTCTCTGCTGGTGAGGGCTTTTGATAAATTTTTTATTTTGCTTACCAAGTTTTACAGTTCTGACAAATTCTGTTCGTATTTTTTTTTCATTTCTGCTCATTTCTTCCTGTTTTATTGGCCATATATTCCATTGTTTTTTTTTAAGTCTGTTGAACATTATAAGCATATCTACTCTTAATTCCATTTCAGAAAGTTTATATAGGGGATTAATACTGACTGATCTGCAAATTGCAATCCTCACACATTAGGCATGGTTGGGTTTTGTTCTGCTTTACCGTGGCTCCTTGTGGCCTCAAGGTGCTTCTTTCTTATGTCACTGTTATTTTTGTCCATTGCTAAGGAAGTCTCATGAAAGTTTATATGGGTGAGAGATGATCTTGTGGCCTTGTAAGTGGCTGCCAGTTCTAGAAGTCATGCCTCTGGACAAGCCTCACCTAAGTGTGTGGGCCAAGTTCCTTTTTTCAGGCAGCTAGCCGCCACCATTGTATTTTTATCTTTAAAAACCAGTACCCATATGCCTGAAACTCATCATTTGTTTGATTTTTGTTCGGTTTTGAGTTGTTCATTTTTTAAAAAAATTATATAATTTTAAAGTGGTGATTAAAATAAATATTTATAAAATGATATTAAGAGAAAACAAAAGATATTTCATTGCAACCTAAATTACTCTGTCCTCTAAATAATTTTTGGTGAAAGATGATAGAACTGTCATCTTTGGAGTTATGACGTACTTAAAATTTTGTAGCACTTGTCAATGTCAGGCACTTAAAGTTCTAGAATAAATTCTCAGCAGTCTTAAATGATGACTAAAAAAAATCTATTAGCTGAAAATAAAATATAAACATTTGTTCTTGTAACTGTCCCATAGTCACTTAATTAATACAAATTAATTTTTTCAACAGGTATTTTAAATGACTGAGATATCATTTGAATAGCTATTCTGAAGTATATCAATCACCTCCAGATTATTTTATTTGAATAACCTTGAAATGGCTGGAAAATAGATCCTATTGGTTGAGAATAAGGAATAATCCTACATTATGAATTTGTAGTCACCCAAGTTTTCTAGTTTTATATAGTGTTTACCTCTCAATAAACTCAGTTATGTTGCTTCACATCAAAAAGACAGAGTTATGCCTTAATGGGCTTAGTACATGCTTTGCATGTAATTTCCCACAGAAATTATTCAAAATAACTAAAGGTAGCAAGTATATTTAAAGTAAGTCAAAGAAAGATTATGGGAAAGGATTATTGGGATAAGAACTATTTTTTTATATTTTATAAGGTTTCACATTTCTTCCAATTCTTTATACCTATTAATGTAACTCAATATTTTAGATGAAACATAAATACTAGCATCTTAAAATTGTGTTCCACAGCAAGAACCTTATGCTATTTCTCTGAAGAATTGCCAGAATAAAGCAAGGTAATCTTTTATATTTTTCAATGTAATCAAGAAGATTTATCAAGTTCTTTTCCAAGGCAAAATATCTGTGGTGTAAGCCAAGAGGATTTAACTGAATTTGAATGTTAAATCAAGATTTTGATTATATTTGAGTGAGTCAGATAAAAGATATTTCATTAAAAATTGGTCATTATTGAAAAAGAAAATGAAAAAAATTTAAATGATTCCATTAGTATGGAAATTTGTATTCATCAGTAATGTATATTCACTAAAGAAATAAAGTAACTGATACCCAAAACTGACAATAATGTCATAATTATATGAAAAATACAGACAATATTAAACTTTCCAATATTTCAAAAGTACTTAAATTTTTTATTTGAATTAGGAGCAAAATAAAAACTATATTTATGTTTGGTATATATCTTGGGTTTTTTGGGTTTTTTTAAAATAAATTTTACGTCACTCTGACAGAACATTGACATTAAAGGTAATTGCTTATTATTTAAAAATATAAAAGATAACAAGTTTTAGTGAAAATATGAAGAATTGGAACCCTTATACATTTTTGGTGAGAATATAAAATTGTAAAACTACTCTTGAAAACAGCATGGAGCTTCCTCAAAATAAATTACAACAAAAAATGTTAAGTTCATGTTTGAAGTTGTATAATACATAGAAAATTGAAAATAACATAAAGTTAGGAAACAGTTCATTTTTCTACATATTAACATATATGTTTAATCACAACATATGTTTATAAAAACTTTTAAGAGGTGCCATTTATTCAAAGTATTGACAGTATCAATCAACTGAAAACAATAATGTTCATGTATCTACTCAAATTCATCTATAAATTGTTTAAGAAAACAAGAAATTAAAAAATGTTTTGAGAATGATTCAATACAGAATTCAAAATAGTACAATACTTTAACTTGAAATTAGTATGCTATAAAATATTTTATGATTCTGATATTACGTGTGATGATGAGGGAATTCAGTCCCACATGGCCTAAATTCTTCTGATTTAGGATCTCCTCTTCCTTCCATTCACCTTATCCTACTGATCTTACTGAATATTATCATTTCACATGTTGTTTCTGTTTGGAATCTGATGCAGAGTCGACTTGCTAAGCAGTTGATAAGATTGTTAAGTCCCCATAATAAACGGCAAGATTTCTACAATGCAACAGTTAGCTGGTACTGGTAACAGTAGAAAATATAAGAGCCTCAACTATATAACTATAAGTAGCATAAACTCTGATCTAAACCTACCACTTCTTTTCTCTTCAAGACAGTGAAAAGGATATTCTGAGCAGTTATTTCATAGAAAGAACATCTTTTTAGTAGATACTTAAAGCATTCCCTATTGGGTAAATATATAGAGCCTTTATTTTAACATTAAACAGCACTAACATTTTCCCCATTTCTGTTGAAAATAAGTTGGAATGTTATATGAGAACATGCTCAAACTCTCTTGTAGCTTCAGTTACTGAAACTAGTAAAATATGTTCAAGTATTTCTGGAGTCATGTACACTGAAACTGGTCCCCTCCAGGTTTCTGATCTCAAGACATATTTCATAAAGATTATTTTAGTCACTGTGCTTTATAATATTGTTAATATAGATTTCCATGCATGCAACATTGTTTTACTATTTCCCTAACAGAGTGTCCCTTTTTCCCTCCAACATGGTCTGAGGGACCCACTCAAGCTTCGTCCCCAGCCTCTACTCTTCCATGTCATTCTCCAAGGTAAAATCAGTTCTGTAGACCAGTTCACTGATTCTATTGTTAGGGCTATTTTTATTGCCTTAATATGCTCCTTTTTACCCCACACATTAGAAATCATTCTGTTTCTGTCGTGTTCTTTCTGTCTAATTTCATTCAGCATGATACCTACCCTACAATCCCACCCACATAGTAGCAAATTGCATGTCACCTTTTCTTATAACTAAATATAAGAGCATTGCTGGGTATATTCCATTCTGTCTGTATATATGCCATGGTTTCTTTTTATGTCATCTGTTTTTGGGTTATTTACAGATTTTTGACAATTGTGAATAATGTTGCATTGAACATGAAGAGTGCAGTTATCTTTTCTGAATAATTTTGGGGTAGATGCCAAGAAGTGGAATTTTCGGGTCATATGAAGCTCAGTTATTTGTTCTTTGAGAAGTGTCTTGTATTGATTTCCAAAATGGTTGTGAAAAATATGACATCCACCAGCATTGAAAGAGTCTCCCAGTTTTTGCAAATACAACCCAATTCTGGTATTTTGTTCTTAGTGGTGTGTTGTTTGTTTCATATTCCTGATAAGTAATGCATAGATTTTTTTCCATATTCCTTTTGGACATCTATATGTCTTCCTTGAGTAGGTTTCTGCCCACCTCTTCTCCCTCTTTTGTTATGATGTTGTTTTGTTATTGTTGATGCTAAGTTTTACAGATGCTTTAAGATCAAGGATAATAAATGATTTATTTTAAAATGCACTGCAAACCAACACATAATTAAAATGAGTTAGCCTTTTTGTATACTTTAACTTTGAGAAATTTGTTGTATGCATAGACAATACTCAAATGTATGGAAAATTGCATTGACATCACATACTCAAAATGACTAATCTCAGAATAAATTTTATAAGGTATTTGTTAATACATAATAAAGATCTCCTATTTTAAAATGTTGTACTTTTAAAGAAGACAGTGAGGGGCTCTAATTTTAGTCAGTATCTGGCTATGTCACAATTAGAGGTCTTTTTTTCTTTAGACTTCCATTTATTTATGTTGCCTGAGAAGTTTATAATTTAGTAAACGAAGGGAGATATGTTTTCACAATGTCTGATATGAGAAAGAACAAAGAATTTTAGTTGATAAGGTTCTGAGTTGGCAGACAAGCCTCATTTGTGTTTTTTGATAAGATCTAAATAGAAGGTAATTTCAGGAATATAAGTCAAAGCTCTTGGGAAAGTTTCTGTCAGAACTATGACAGTGGTGCTCAGAAACGAGCAGCATAAGATAAAAGCAGAGTTGAGAGTAAAAAGGAACAAAATCCTACCTTTATGTGCTCTGAGTCAATAATTCGGCCAGTTCAAAAATTGCATTTGGGTTCAAGGCACACTTGCAGAGATTCACAATAAATATATGTCTGGAAAATAGAGAAAGAAAGAGCCACTCACTTGAAGAAAGCAAAAAAGCTAATTAAACATGTAACAAAAATGGTGCCATGTACATGTGCACTTAATTTCAAGTATTCAAATGTATTAGGATAATACAAGATTGAATGTTCTATGTGTGAACCTAGGAAACTTATGTGTGAACCTAGGAAACTATACTAGAACCATAGCAAAGGAAAGCAAAGGAGAGTAATCTCTGTTCTACCTAAAATATTATCTGTAAAAACTAAGCAGCACAAATTGCTATACGTCAAGCACCATCACCTTTTATCTGAATTTTGCACCAGCCTCCTTTCTGTTTTTTAATAATATATTTATTTAAGCACTAGCCTTCTAACTGGCTCACAGCTTCTGCCCTGAGTTTTTTTTGTTTGTTTGTTTTTGCCTTTAATCAAAAAAATTTTTTTTCAGTCTAAGTCTGCTAAAATCTAACAACAGACTCTTGGGCGTCAAGGGAAGTGTGTGATGGCGAGAGCAGGTGAGGGGATGGAGTGTGGGGAGATGCTGGGAAAGTCTATCCTCAGTGTTCCTTTTATTAATTTATGAGAATGTTATGGAAGAAACTGAATCACTGTATCGGCAAGGTTCTTGTTCATTTATTCAGTCAGTTAGTCTTTTTGTTAATAAGATTTCTGTCATCAAGCCTTCCTATTAGACATTTACTTTTTACAAAAGCTCTCATCACAAATTCAAGTCTAATAAAATGATTTGGAAGGGCAGAAATGCCAGGAAGGTAGTCAAATACGATAGCTTATAAATTTACTTCTTAAAGTAATTAATGCTAGATAGCTTTGCATAAAAAGTAGCTTTTAGTTTTATGGAAATTATGGGTGAGTGATTCTTATGTTTTATTAGCGACAGTCTGTTAAAATTCAACTGAAGTGAATACATCTAATAGAAAGGCAGCTCACACTAGTGAGAATGGCACATATTAAAAAGACTAGAAACAGCCTGTGTTGGCAGGGAGGTGGTGAGAAAGCGACCATCCTTCACTGTTGGGGGGAAATGCTGTTGTGTTCAGTCTCTATGAAAATTAGTATGGAGATTCCTCAAAAATATAAGACTAACAGAGGGGACCACCTATACTAGCAACTCGGGGAATAAAGGAGAGGGATATGGGATGTATGCTGGGAACAGGGGTGGAAGGAGGACAGCATTGGGGGTGGGAATGCCCCTGATTCAATGTCACTAAGTACCTAAAAAATTACTGTGAAATATTTGTAATAAGTACCTAAAAAATTACTGTGAAATATTTGTAATCCACTTTGGTCAAAGTAAAAATTAAAAAAAATAAGACTAAGAACAGTAGTTCTTATTTTTATTTTGTTATTATTATCTTATTTTATTAAATAATTAAATTATAATTAAGATAAGATATAAATAAGATAATATAATACATATATAAATATAGATATAAATAAAGATATATAAATAAGATAATTAAATATTATCTTATTATTTATTTTTTAATTTATTATTCAGTGATTCTACTTTTTTGTCTATCCCCTAATCCATAAAAATATTCAGTTGAAAAAAAATATATATACACTATGTTCATTATTGTGCTTACTATAATACCCTAGGATATAGAAATAACTCTGGTATCACTGATAAGTAAATATTAATGAAGATTTGTTATATATAACTATATATAATATTTATGCCATATACTACATACTTAATTGACTACTTGTAAATTGTGGGGCCCATGGGTTATTTGTCTCTTACAATAATGAATGATAGCTTTGCAATACAAGTGGTTTTTGGTTTTATGAAATTCTGGGTGAGTATATACACATGTAATATTATATAGTCACAAGTAATGATGAAATTATGTAATTTGAATGGAGCTGGAAAACATACTGTTAAGTAAAGTACATCAGAAGTACAAGGACAAATACAGAATGTTCTCACTAAACTGCAGTATATAGACTAACATGATAAAGGAAGGTATCAAAGATGGGCAAACCTTGACCTTAGATTACAGAAATAAAAATTCCAGACTAGGGAGAAATGGAGGTGGAAGAAGAGGGGATCTGGAGGTAATGTAGGAGTCAGGATCAGGGACCTTGGATTCATCTGTGGTGTAGAGGTAAGATATTTGTCTAAACAAAACTGTTAGAGCCAAGACAACTGAAAGCATGGGACTCAAACTACAATGCTTTTAAAAATAAATGTCAATGAGACACTGGTGAATGGGAAGGAACCTGAGTCATTAGTTGAGGGATGTGGACATGGGTCATATTTGAGTTGGAGCATTTTAAATCTGAAACTCTATTGTCATCAACTTTGTAAATCATGGTGACTCGATTAAAATAGAAGTTAAAAAAATTTAATGCTAGGAAAAGTACCATGACATTTTATCTAAGATTTCTGTGGATGTGTAATCTAGAGAAGACATTTTTTTCTTATATGTAGTAGTCTGATGATAGTAAATAATGGAATGGTGTGAAGAAAAATTGAACAAATGAGAACTCTCATACATAATGTCTTATGATTTCACAAAATATGTAATTTTTTTTACAAATAAGTATTCTTCAAGCCCTGACTTGAAAATTAAGTGGGCATTGTCATATCCTCAACAATACGTTATTCACTTTCTTATTCTACCTATCTTATGTTAAAATCTGATAACATTAAGCTGATGACTTAAGAAAAAAATTATGGATTATCCCTTTTAGTTTATAAAAATTTCTTGAAATTTTTGTCATTTATTCTTAAGCAAAGAAAATGCATACAATTAAAAAATTGAAATAATTTAGGAACTAGAATGAAAGCACAGCAGATAGGGCATTTGCCTTGCACATGGCCAACTAGGTTCAGTCCTGGGCATCCTATATAGTCTTCATAGCCTGTCTGGAATGATTCCTCTTCACAGAGCCAGGAGTAATCCATGAGTCCTGCAGGGTGTGAGCCCCAAACCAAAAAAAAAAAAATTAAAATCATTTTAAATGGAAAATTTGACAGTAAGAGTAGATTTCCTGTTTGCTTAAATAGTTTTTGTTTAGAAACATTCAATTCCATATAAGAAAGAAAGAAAGAAAGAAAGAAAGAAAGAAAGAAAGAAAGAAAGAAAGAAAGAAAGAAAGAAAGAAAGAAAGAAAGAAAGAAAGAAAGAAAGAAAGAAAGAAAGAAAGAAAGAAAGAAAGAAAGAAAGAAAGAAAGAAAGAAAGAAAGAAAGAAAGAAAGAAAGAAAGAAAGAAAGAAAGAAAGAAAAAGAAGGAAGGAAGAAAAAAGAAAGAAAGAAATGTATAGATATATTCTGATCATTATTTCACAATGTATAGAGTAGGTCACTTAGGATCGGTTTTGTTTACACAAATAATGCAAGGTCGTTTTTGTTTGAGAATGTTTTTAGTCTGCCCTCCCATATGAATGAGAGTTTTGCTGGATATTGGACCCTAGGTTGGAAATTTCTTTCATTCAGGCATTTAAATATGTCATTCCACTGTCTTCTTGCTTGAATTACTTCAAATGGGAGATCTGGTTTGATTCTTATGCCCCTTCCTTTGTATTTGACGTTTTTATTTTCTCCCTTATTGCTTTAAAGAGATCATCTTTCTCTTTGTTTTTTTGCCATTTGGATTACTATATGTCTTGGTGTTGGTTTATTAGGGTCTATTTTGTTAGGGACTCTCTTCACTTCCTGGATTGGCACTGAATTTTCTTTCCAGAGGGTGGGAAAGTTTTCTTTTTATTATTTCTCTGACTACTTGTTCTTCCCCTTTTCCTATTTCCTCCCCTTCTGGTATATCCACAATTCTTAGATTGTTTCTCTTGCCCTTGTTCATTAGATACTGGACTTTTCCTTCCAGTGCTTTGCCTTTTATTTCTTTGTTGGTTTCTTGATCATTTTTTGTTTGCAGTTTTTCTTCGAGTTCTTCAATGTGCTTCTCCAACTCTGTGTTTCTGCTCTTAAGGCTTGTTACTTTGTCTTTTAATTCCTTCAATTATTTTTGTATGAAATCTCTCATGTTCTTTAACATTTCTTCTTTAATTTGGCTGATTTGTTCATCCAGAGATGTCTTATACTCGGTGGCTAGCATTTCTTTCATTTCTTTTTATAAATTCTTGCATTTCTTCCTCATGGCTGCTTTTAGGTCTCCTTCCCATGGATCTGTGCATTTTTGTTGACTTGGAAACTTGCTAGGGTTTGTCTCCATATCTCCAGATATTAAAGTTCTCCTTGATTTTCCCATGTTTCTTTGCATTTATTGGTGTGTTTTGGAGTGCAGTGCCTTCTGAATTCAGCCTACTTTGGTCCCCTGTGGCATGGGGATGGGTCCCCTCCCTGAGCGTGGTTCGAGAGTGGGCTCTTGGGTGAGCTCGCTGAGTTTTGGCTCCTCCTGTGCTCTTTATGTGGCCTGATCCATTGCTTTTCCTTTTGCTGCCAGCTAGTGCAGTTCTGATCCTGGCCACAATGGTTGAGGGTGCGGTTGAGCCTAGCTCTCTGTCCTCCCTCCCCTATCTGGGAGTCAATGGAGCTCCGCCCACTCCGAGCCTCAGCAGAACAAATTCCCTCAGCCAAACCCTGCCGGCTGCTGCCCTCAGCCCTTGGAAATTGACTTTAAGAAAACAACCCCATTCACAAAAGTGCCACACAAACTCAAATATCTTGGAATCAACTTGACTAAAAATGTGAAGGACCTATATAAAGAAAACTATAAAACTCTGCTCCAGGAAATAAGAGAGGACATGCGTAAATGGAAACACATACCCTGCTCATGGATTGGCAGGATTAACATCATTAAAATGGCAATACTCCCCAAAGCATTGTACAGATTTAATGCAATCCCTCTAAAGATACCCATGACATTCTTCAAAGAAGTGGATCAGGCACTTTTGAAATTCATTTGGAACAATAAACACCCTAGAATAGCTAAAGCAATCATTGGGAAAAAGAATATGGGAGGAATTACTTTCCCACACTTTAAACTTTACTACAAAGCAATAGTTATCAAAACAGCATGGTATTGGAATAAAGACAGGCCTTCCGATCAGTGGAATAGGCTTGAATACTCTGAGAATGTTCCCCAGGCATACAATCACCTAATTTTTGGTAAAGGAGCAAAAATCCTAAATGGAGCAAAGAAAGCCTCTTCAACAAGTGGTGTTGGCATAACTGGCTAGCCACTTGCAAAAAATTGAACTTAGACCCCCCCAGTTAACATCATGTATGAAGGTAAAATCCAAATGGATTAAAGACCTCAATATCAGACCCGAAACCATAAGACATATAGAACAACATGTAGGCAAAACACTCCATGACATTGAGACTACAGGCATCTTCAAGGAGGAAACTGCACTCTCCAAGCAAGTGAAAGCAGAGATTAACAGATGGAAATATATTAAACTGAGAAGCTTCTGCTCCTCAAAGAAAATAGCACCCAGGATACAAGAGCCACCCACTGAGTGGGAGAAACTATTCACCCAATACCCATCAAATAAGGGGCTAATCTGCAAAATATACAAGGCACTGACAGAACTTTACAAGAAAAAAACATCTAATCCCATCAAGAAATGGACAGACACTTTGACAAAGAAGAAATATAAATGGCCAAAAGACACATAAAAAAATGCTCCACATCACTAATCATCAGGGAGATGCAAATCAAAACAACTATGAGGTACCATCTCACACCACAGAGATTGGCACACATCACAAAGAATGAGAACAAACAATGTTGGCAGGGATGTGAAGAGAAAGGAACTATTATCCACTTCTGGTGGGAATGCTGTCTAGTTCAACCTTTATGGAAAGCAATATGGAGATTCCTCCAAAAACTGGAAATCGAGCTCCCATATGATCCAGCTATATCACTCCTAGGAATATTCCCTAGGAACACAAAAATACAATAGAAAAATCCCTTCCTTACACCTATATTCATTGCAGCACTATTTACCATAGCAAGACTCTGGAAACAACCAAGATGCCCTTCAACAGACGAATGGCTAAAGAAACTGTGGTACATATACACAATGGAATATTATGCAGCTGTCAGGAGAGATGAAGTCATGAAATTTTCCTATACATGGATGTACATGGAATCTATTATGCTGAGTGAAATAAGTCAGAGAGAGAGAGAAAGAGAGAAAAACGCAGAATGGTCTCACTCATCTATGGGTTTTAAGTAAAATGAAAGACATTCTTGCAATAATAACTTTCAGACACAAAAGAGAGAAAGGTCTGGAAGTTCCAGCTCACCTCATGAAGCTCACCACAAACAGGGATGAGTTTTGTTAGAGAAATAACTACATTTCAAACTATCCTAATAATGAGAATGTATGAAGGAAATAGAAAGTCTGTCTAGAGTACAGGCGGGGATTGGGTGGGGAGCAGGGAGACTTGGGACATTGGTGATGGGAATGTTACACTGGTGATGGGTGGTGTTCTTTACATGACTGAAACCCAAACAACACAATCATGTATGTAATCAATGTGTTTAAATAAAAAATATATTAAAAAAGAAAATATTTAGACATAGTAAATATCTGGAGAACCTGGAATATTTATATTCAAATGATGTGAATGTAAAATAATATTACCATTGAAAGAAGTTTGATAGATCCTTTATAAGTTAAATATTATTTCCAGCACATGATCCAGATATTCTATCCCAAGATATTTATCCATACAAATAACTATACAGTGACTTGTACATGAATGTTCATATCAATTTTATTTATAAGAGCTCAAAATCAAAGCTATCTAATTTTTTTTTTTTTTTTTGGCTTTTGGGCCACATCCAGTGACGCTCAGGAGTTACTCCTGAATATGCACTCAGAAATCTCTCCTGGCTTGAGGGATCATATGGGACACCGAGGGATTCAACCGTGGTCTGTTCTAGGTTAGCTCGTGCAAGGCAGATGCCCTACCACTTGCACCACTAATCCTGCCCAGCTATCTAAAATTTTGACAAGAAAATAATAAACAGATCTTAAGACAAAGAAAGAGAGAGGTGTCTGTCATACTGTTATAGAGGCAGGCTGGAAGACAAAGTGGAGTGAGTAACTGCAGTAATTAATTAATGGTAGTAAATGAACACCACCAGTGGAGGAAGGGATGGGTGTCAGAACATTATATGACAGAAACTCAACTACCAAAACATTTTTAACCTGTATCTCATGGTGAAGTGATAAAATTAAATTAGCTTTTAAAATAAAAACTTAATTAAGTTTGTATTAAATATTTAATAAGACTTTAATTAGCTATTTTAATGGGCAAATGTGCCATTTGTCTTTCCTAGTGTACAAACGGAGGATTTTTATTGCACTTCACGTTTCTATGCACAATGCAGAAGGTCTAAAAAAATATCTCTTCTATAGGTTCTTTAAAAATATTTGTGGCACATCACAAAAGGACCTAGGGAAGAGTAAAAGAGCATGTACGGAGCCTGTAGTTATACCCATGATATTATACTTCAAGGGCAGAGAAACCCTGTATCTCTTAGGCCAGGGGAATTCCCTGTCTAATCTCCCCAATTTTTACTGTAAGGATTACTCCCGTTTTTTTGTTTTTGTTTTTGCTTGTTAGAATTTTTGCCTCTCCCTTTCTTCAAACAGAACCATATAACTTGAACCATCCTTTTCTGCCTCACAAATTGAGGGGGAAATAATGGAGGGCACCTAGACCAAACAGGCGTATGAACATTGAGTAGAAATAAAAAATGATCAAACTTAAACACCAAATCCAAAGTCAACTACAACAGAATCAATACCCAATATACAACAAGCTAGACACAGAAGGGACCACTTGTACTAGCAGCCCAGGAGGCAAAGGAAGGGCTTTATGGGATGCATGCTGGGAACAGGGGTGGAAGGACAACATTGGTGGTGGGAATGCTCCTGATTCAATGTCACTATATACTTGAAATATTACTGTGAATGATTTGTAATCCACTTTGGTCAAAATGAAAATTATTATTAAAAAACATTTGTGTCAATTTAATCTAGATGGAGTCATTTGGGTTCAGGATTCAGCTGATTCTTAACGTTGAACAAAATGCCGTATTCATCATTATACTCTATCTGTCCATGATAATGTGGAACATTTAGGAGCAGTTTGATGTGTCTTTGTGTGAAAAAGAACTAGAGAATGAGAAGAAACACACACACAATTTTTACATATATGAGTTTAGATTAGATTTAGATTTAGATTAGAATAAAGTAGCATTTCCAACGTGTGTATTATTTTACAAGAAATATTAGTCATGACCAAGTAAGTTTTGCTAAGGTTGAAATATGAAGTTTCCTAGCTTGGGAACTTTCCAACCCTCATGTGCAGCAGCCATTGCCATGTAGCTTCAAATTTAAATAACATTATTTTTCTTTGATTCATTTCTTCCATAAACAATGTTAAATATAGAATATAAATGTGAATCAGTTATGTAAGCTCCGGGGCTTTCCCCTTCAAGTGCCGCAGTGCTATTTGATTGCCTTACTGGCAGCCACATATTAACCATATACTAGCTATGAATGAATAAATTATAGGATCTCTTTCTTCACATTGTTAATAATGTTAATTTGCTATAAAGAAGTGTTGGCCCATTCAATTTCCCTACATATGAGGTTAAAGAGTAATAGAAATTATCCAGGTACATATTTGTTTTTATTTTGCAGAATATGAAATGGGATATTTCCTCAAGCCAGTTTTTTAAATGGAATTTATTACAGAGTCTAACAGAGTCCAAATTTATTACAGTGTTTAAAAGAAATTATTCTTCTTTTGTTTTGTATTTTTCAATAACAACTTAAAATGGAGCCTATTTTGTACATGAGTTATATGTAAAAAGTATATGTATTTGTATTTAGAAACCTTTACATACATGTCAAGTCAGGCTGATTAAAGACAATCAAATAGTATGTTAGTAATGCAAAAAATCAGTTTATCCTGTAGAAAGCAGAATATTTTATAAATGAGTTGAATTATAATTCTTATATATATTAATAGAGAGATAGTATAAAGGGTAAGGTGTTTGTTTGCCTTGCACTCAGTCAATCTATGTTCTACTCCAGTACCCATTAATGATCTCTGTGAGAAATGAGACAGGAGTAAGTCTGGACATAGTTGCTTATAATCGACAAACCAAAATAAAGTAAGTTTTGTTAGTTTTACCCCTGAGAAACAATTCAATTTAAGCTGTGATGGATTACATTTAAAAATTAATAGAAAAGGGATCACAGTATATATTTGCAAACCCCTTTATAAGTATACTGAATAAATACAAGATTGAATAGGTAGCAGTCTAAATGTATTTAAATATTAAAAATAATATCTCAATCAGAAGAGAGTTTGGGCAGCAATGAAAGCAGAAACATAATCATAAAGCAACTCATAAAAGAACTGCCTTCCCAAGCATTTGACCAGGAAAGAATTAACCCAGACTTGCAAAAACTAGGTCCCTAAGCACTTTTATTTGTTCAGTTGAAATCTGTTAAGCTGTTTATAAACAACAATTATGTGTCTCAGCCATTGTTTCTTTATATGTAATAGTGGGAAAATATACTAATTCATGGCTTCATAGATGTTAGATTCTTTTTTTGTTTGTTTGTTTTGCTTTTTTGGGCCACACCTAGTGGTGCTCAGGGGTTACTCCTGGCTCTGTGCTCAGAAATCGCTCCTGGCTCAGGAGACCATATGGGATGCTGGGGATCAAACTTGCGTCCATCCTGGGTCAGCCGCATGCAAGGCAAATTCCTTACTGCTGTGCTAACCCTCTGGCCCCAAGTGTTAAATTCTAATGTAGAATATGAAAATCGATTCTTCCAGAAAATTCTCCAAGTTCAGAACATGCAAATATTTAAGTTTCTTGAATGTGGTCTATTCAAGATTAAGAATCAACTAAATTAATCAGGGATCCTTGAGAGTTTTATTTCTTACTGTAATAACAATAGTGTTTTATTTGCTAATATTGAACTAATACTAATCATGATGTAATAGATCTAAAATCATTATTTGTACATAGCAAATAATAGTTACCATATATTTATACTATTAATATTTAGAGAAGTAAGATGTTGAGTTTTTGAAATAAATGAGGAAACCTTTTTTCTAAAATGTTTTTATTCAGTTCTCTTCCTTCTCCATATCTTTTCTATCATCATAGGTAATAATTTTCAAGTCACTTCTTATATATTAGATATTAGGTTGATAATTTCATATCATGGTAACCATTAAATAGGCTTGGCTATGTGTCATGTATGTTAGAATTGATTGGTTTAATTTATAAAACAACTTAACAACATAAGGAATATTATTGTCTATTGTTTTCTGATTGAAAAAATAAGATATGGAAAATCTTAGTGATTTATCCAAGGTACAAAGCTGGTAAATAAGGAGATAATTTTTGAATTGAACTCAAGTCTGGTTCTAGAATGCTGTTTTTACCACCATGGTGCCCTGCTTCTGTAATGCCATCTTCTGCAGTCTTCAGAATAATCATATGAATTAACCATAATTTTCTCCATATTAAAATAGGGAAATGGAAACTCACTGAAATTATATTATTTCTGATTTCTAATTAATTCTGCTTAATTAATTAGATAGATTTTATTTTTTTAAGCTAACACAAAGAAGTTATGGAGCTGGGGTTTGTATTATAGTAAGTTTTGCTTTTCTATCATGTGATTTTCAGCCTCATGTGATTTAGACCAACATGTCAACTCTTAGAATCAAGTAAATTCTGGGCATTGATTAAATAGACTCTGGGCTTATTATACATACCAATGATTTAATAAACATAAATAATATACTCTATATTCTCAGACCAATGTTGTACATTTGAGGCTTTTTGATTGTTGTTACAGGTGGCTACTACTAACCATATCATTTGATATAGTTTCCTCTTTTA
This sequence comes from Suncus etruscus, assembly GCF_024139225.1. Taxonomy (NCBI): domain Eukaryota; kingdom Metazoa; phylum Chordata; class Mammalia; order Eulipotyphla; family Soricidae; genus Suncus; species Suncus etruscus. The sequence goes on from NC_064858.1 coordinate 92,444,586, forward strand.
AACTACTTACAGTTTAGCATTAGGTCCTAAACTTTTGCTTATTTATGGCTTAAGTATTAACTGGATTTAAATTCCACCGTGTAAAAGAATATGAAAGGATTTGGTGGATACATGAAGAAACAATACATCAACATTTCTTCTTTCCCATAAATAATCATTAACATGGGCAAAAAAAGGGAAATAAAAACTTCAGTATTGGAAATGTTGATTCCAAAGTTAAGGGAAGACAATGACATATGTGGCATTGCCCATAGTTTCTGCTTGATGGTAATGTTTATGCTGCAGGGACTAAGGATGCAAAGATTATAAAGTTGAGAAAGATTATAAATTTGAGAAGACAGATATTATAATTCAGGGACTCCGAGGAGGCTTAAATTTGTAGGCATTAGTAAATTTTCAGAGAGAAACTTAGCAATCAGCATAAGAAATCCCTGAAATTCATGACTAAAACTGCCTTTATTTGTGCATAGAGTGGATTGATTAGTTTGGTACAGATCACTTTTAAGGAATTAACTAATACTGGACAGCTATAGTTAACTGATTTTACACAGATGGTCTAGAGACTGTTGCCATATAATAGGTTCAAGAAAAAGGTTTGAAAATTACTGGTCTCTGAGTATTTACAATTAATATACATTATCATGTAGTATTAGGCCTTATGTAACTGATTTATCTCACTTAGTAAATCTCTTCAAGTTTAATCAACATTACTGCAAATGACAAATTCTTTCCTTATTAATAGTTCCTTATTAATGTATATATCATAGTTTATCTTTTAAGTCTGTTCATTTCTGTTTAAATTTCTTTGTTGCTGGCACTAATGCTTTAAAAAAGGGGAATGTTAATTTCTGTTCAAGATATGAACTTCATTACTTTGGGCATATACTCAGAATAAAATACTATATTACCTCCTATAGAAATGTGCCAGTTTGTATTTTCACCTACCCTGTTCAAAGGTTCTCTTTTCTCTATAATTCACCACTTTCTAACTAGGTATGTTAACAATGAGTCATTATAGGGTCATAACAATAGTATAACAGGGTGTTTGACTGGAATACAGTAAAAATGGGTTCAATATAGCACCATATATGGTCCCTAAAGCACAACCAGGAGTGATCTCTGATGCAAAGCCAGGAGAAAAACCAATTTATGTCCACAAAACTAAAAAAGTTAAAGCTCAATGTGGTTTTAATTTGCATTTTCTCAATGCTTAGTAATTTCTTGAGCACATTTTTATCTACCAGTTGGGAATTTGGATGTCATTATTCAATAAATGAATTACCAGACCTATAATAAGAAGTTTCATCTTGGACCCACTTATTGTTCAGGAGCGGGCTGTTTAATTTCTAATTGTTAAAGTTTTTCTTCTGTGTGCCTTTGTAGTTCACATCTAATTTTAAAGCCTTGCGATCAGCAAAGATAGCCTGCAAGATTTCTATCCTCTTGATTTTATGAAGGTATGTTTTATGTGTCAGCATATAGTCTATCCTGGCCATCCACTGAGTTTTTCAGTTGTGCTACCCTGTTTTTCAGATCTGTTATTTCAGTTTGGAGTTTTCTGATTTCTGTTTTTGTTTTCTGTTCAGATTGATCTATGCTTTCTTTGAGTTCTACAAACATCTTCCATATTTCTCATCTAAACTCCTTATCTGAGAGGTTAATCAGATGGTTGGAATTTTTTAGGTCATCTGAGCTATCGTCTTCATTCTCTGTGCATGGGGTTTGCCTGCGAGGTTTCCCCATTGTCACGCTTGTAGTGTGATTTTTTTCTGTGTGTTGTGGTGGGGTTCATTGGTTAGAAAGAGTGCCCGGCCACGAAGTAAAGCGGAGTGGTTGCGCTTTTCTGGGGCCTCTAGGTGACAGTTTTTTGGAGGTGCGCTCCCTAGGCCTCTGAGGAGAGCTTCAGGTATTCAGGAAAGACAGACAGGCACAACAAAGATTTCCCTTGAAGTCCTCAGAGTCATCAAAGGCCATTTTTGAGTTATCTTATAGTGAGAAATAGGTTTCAAATAAAACTGAATAAAATCTGCTATCTTGTGCAACATGAAGTTAACACTCACTCCAGCTTTTGCAGAAAGGGCACAGCTTTTATTGCAATCTGGAATGAAATGAAGATAAAAGCTATGCTCAAAACTATAACCAGGTCCTTTGTTTTATGGCTATTGTTACATATCAGATAGAATCAGGGCCTTGAAATTTCCACCTTTCATATTCTTTTTTTGTTTTGTTTTGATTTTTGGCAAACACCAGGTGACACTCAAGGGTAATTCCTGCCTCTACAATCAGGAATTACTTCTTACAATACATTGGGATCATATGGGATGACAGAAATCAAACTCAAATAGGCCATGTGCAGGGCAAGTACCTTCCACTCTGTACTATCTCTCCAGTAGATAATATGGTCCCTAAAGCACCACCAGGAGTGATCTCTGAGTGCAAAGCCAGGAGAAAAGCCAAGTTATGTCCACAAAACTAAAAAAATTATAACTAAATGTGGTTCTAATTTGCATTTTCTCAATGCTTAGTGATTTCTTGAGCACCTTTTCATCTACCAGTTGGGAATTAGTAGAGAGTTATCTCAACCTTGCCTATTTCTTGAAAAAGAGGAGATGAATTTTGAGACCAAGTGATCTTGATAGAAAATAGAAGTTATCAGGTTAAACTGGATGCCATCATATTTTCTTGAACATCCTCCTAAAACAATTTGTAATAGGCTCAGATTCTTTGAATAAAAAAAATTTTTTTTGCTTTTTGGATCGCACCTCACACCTTTCTTCTGTTTTTTTTTTTAATTAAGTAATTTTTATTTTGACCAAAGTAAATTACAACTCTTTCATAGTAATATTTTAGTACATAGTGACATTGAATCAGGGGCATTCCCACCACCAGTGTTGTCCTCCCTCCTCCCCTATTTCCAGCATACATCCCCTATTCCCCTTCTTTGACCCCCGGGCTGCTAATATAAGTGGTCCCCTCTGTGTCTAGCTTGTTGCAGATTGGGTTTCAATTCTGTTGTTGCTGGCTTTGGATTTGGTGTTTAAGTATGATCATTTTTTATTTCTGCTCAATGTTCATACACCTGTTTGGTCTTGATACCCTCCATTATTTCCCCCTCACTTTGTGGAGCAGAACAAGATGGTTCAGTTATGTGGTTCTGTTTGAAGGGGGAAAAAAAGAAAGAGAAAAAAGGGGTGGGTAAGAATCAAACAAGAAAGAAACGAGGGGCTGGGAAGGTGGCGCTAGAGGTAAGGTGTCTGCCTTGCAAGCGCTAGCATAGGATGGACAGCGGTTAGATTCCCTGACGTCCTATATGGTCCCCCCAAGCCAGGGGCGATTTCTGAGCGCATAGCCAGGAGTAACCCCTGAGCGTCAAATGGTGTGGCCCAAAACAAAAAAAGAAAAAATGAAAAGAAAAAAAAAAGAAACGGGAGGAGTCCTTCTAGAGACTATAAATATCAATTTAAGAAAAAAAAGGAAAAAGAAAGAAAAAATAAAAACTATACCAAAAAAATCAAACAAAAAACCCAAAAAGCAACACAGCAATAAAGAACAACCAAACAAAAACCATGGTCTTGAAATAAAAACATAACAAAGCACACAAAAAAAGAGAAAAAAACATCAATAACAACAAAAACAACAATAACAAAAAATTAATTTGTGCTTTATATTTTGCGTAGGCACAGTAAATATTGGGGAGATTAGAAAGGGAATTCCCTTAGCCTAAGAGCTAAAGGGTTTCTGAAGATTAAAAAAAAAGGAATGAGAGGGGGTAAAAAAATAAACAGAAAAATGGGAGGTGAGTATAAATATAAGTGAGTTTCTTGGTATTTTTTCCCCTTTCTGCAAAAAAGTTGAAATGTATTTACTAATACTGAAAATCAGTACCTACAAAACAATAGGAACTATGATATTTCATCTTATCAGTGTCCTTTTAGACTCATGTCAGGGAGCTGGGTTTCTTTAGCGTCATGTACAACAAATTAATTATTTTGCATATAGATATTGAGTTTTTTAACATTTACTTCTAAATATCAAGGACACTATGCTTTCCTAATTGCTTCTTGTCATTCTTATCAAAGATTACTTGAAGTGTATCAGTCCTCTTCTAGGCTCTGTGTTCTGTTCCTATTAGTCTATACATCCATTTTTATACTTTACTATATTGGCTCACTCACTATGACTTTGTAATATTTATTGAAAGTTGGAAAGGTGACTCCTCCAGTTTTGTCATCCTTTCTCAAGATTGTATTCATAATTCTGGGTCTTTTGTAATTTCAAATGCATTTTAGAATATTTATATCAAAGTGGCATTAAGGGCCAGAGCGCTAGCATAGCAGTAGGGCGTTTGCCTTGCACATAGTTGACTCAGGACAGACCTCAGTTCAATCCCTGGCATCCCATATGGTCCCTCAAGGCAGGAGCGATTTCTGAGCGCATAGCTAGGATTAACCCTTGATCATCACAGGGTGTACCCAAAAAAGAAAACAAAAAGGTATCATTGAGATCCAGATAGAGATTTATTATATTTGTAGATTTCTTTGGGTAGTATTAATACTATTAATAGCTGTTATTAAAATAAATGAAATTATTAAAGTTTAATAATACTAAGCTTTCTAATATGTGAACATGGAATTTTTTAAATATAAAATTGCTTTACTTGGGGCCAGGTAGGTGGCGCTGGAGGTAAGGTGTCTGCCTTGCAAGCGCTAGCCAAGGAAGGACCGCGGTTCGATCCCCCGGCGTCCCATATGGTCTCCCCAAGCCAAGGGCGATTTCTGAGCACATAGCCAGGAGTAACCCCTGAGCGTCAAACGGGTGTGGCCCAAAAACCAAAAAAAAAAAAAAATTGCTTTACTTAAGCACCATGTTTACAAAATTGTTCATGGTTGAATTTCTTTTTTTGTCTGTTTGTTTGGTTTTTGGGGGCCACACCCTGTGGCACTCAGGTGTTACTCCTTGCTCTTCACTAAGAAATCAATCCTGGCCCAGGGAACCATATGCGATGCAAGGAATTGAACCCAAGTCTGTCCTGAGTCAGCTGCATGCAAGGGAAATGCCCTACCACTGTGCTACCTCTCTGGCCCATGGTTGAATTTCAATCTAGAATGTACACCGCCCTTCAAACATGGGATACTTTTTCATTTATTTTCTTCTTTAATTGCTTTGATTAATGCTTTTTAGTTTTCAATATTTTACTTTTTGGTTAATTTTATTCCTAAGTATTCTATCTATTTTGGTGCTGTTAAGAAATAGGACTGTTTCCCAATTTTATTTCCCAGATAATCTCCCAGATAATTCCAGATAATAGTCTATAGAAATGTAATGAATTTTATACCTTTGTTTGTATTCTGCATGTTGCTGAATTAGTTAGGCTTTGTTATTTGTGTATATTTAATCTTTAGAATGTCCTATATATAAGATAAAGTTACTGAAAATAGAGATAATTTTACTTCTTTTTGATTTAGATAATTTTCTTTCTTCTTTCTTTCTTTTATCTTTTTTCTTTCTTTCTCTCTATCTTTCTCTCTCTCTTTCTCTTTCTTTCTCTCTTTCTTTCTCTCTTTCTCTCTCTCTTCCTTCCTTCTTTCTTCTTTTCTTTCTTTCTTTCTTTCTTTCTTTCTTTCTTTCTTTTCTTTATTTCTTACTTTCTTTCTTTCTTTCTTTCTTTCTTTCTTTCTTTCTTTCTTTCTTTCTTTCTTTCTTTCCTTTCTCTCTTCCTTCCTTCCTTCCTTCCTTCCTTCCTTCCTTCCTTCCTTCCTTCCTTCCTTCCTTCCTTCCTTCCTTCCTTCCTTCCTTCCTTCCTTCTTTCTTTCTTTCTTTCTTTCTTTCTTTTTTCTTTCTTTCTTTCTTTCTTTCTTCTTTCTTTCTTTCTTTCTTCTTCTTTCTTTCTTTCTTCTTTCTTTCTTTCTTTCTTTCTTTCTTTCTTTCTTTCTTTCTTCTTTCTTCTTTCTTTTTTGGTTTTTGGGTCACACCCGGCTGTGCTCAGGGGCTACTCCTGACTATCTGCTCAGAAATAGCTCCTGGCAGGCACTGGGGACCATATGGGACACCGGGATTCGAACCAACCACCTTAGGTCCTGGATCGGCTGCTTGCAAGGCAAATGCGCTGTGCTATCTCTCCAGCCCAATTTTCTTTTTCTTACCTAAATAGCCTCCGTGATTAGGACTTCCAGTACTATACTAAATAAAAATAGTAAACCTGGGCACCTTTATTTTATTTTTTAAGATACACTTCTAATCTTAACTGAGGTTCTATGATTTACAATAACCTTAATGATAGTTTCGTGCATACATTGTTCCAACACCACACTTCCCACCCTACTACCCATTTCCCTTTCCAATGTCCCAAAGATCCCTCTAATTCAGACCCCCTACTTCCAAAACTCATGTGAACCAAGTCTCCAGACATGTTGCCCTTGGAAATTTGTTGATCTCTGACAGTTTATCTTTATAGCACACATTTGAGAGAACATTTCGTATCTACTTTTCCTTTCGATTCACTTCACTTAGCATGATACTCTGAAGTTCCACCTGGTATTGTACAATAGAATAATTTTGTTCAAGAACAAGCACTTTGATGAATCATACAAATTTTACAAGTCCCAGTAAGACTAAATACCAGGCTCACAGTCAACTAGAAGACTCCTATTTAAATTGAATTCAATTTTCTTCCATCTTTTTGTTTCTCTCTCCTATATTCTTGCTTTGGGCTTATATTATCAAACTATTTATATAGTAGAGCTGTGAACTGAACTTTATTCCTCCACAAATTTAAATACTAAAGCCTTAATCCTAGTGTTATTGTATTTAGAGATGGAGCCTTAGGGAAATTATGATAGGATTTGTGCTGTTCTTATTAGATGAGCACAAACAAATTTGCTTTCCTTACTCGTCTTACCCTTCTTTATTACTTTTTCTTGTTAATGTGAAAATGTTAATGTGAGATGGCAAATATATACAAGCTAGGAAGTGGGGTTTTATCAAATACCTCTTTTGTTAATGCCTTGATTTTGTACTTCCAAGTCTTCAGAATTATGAGAAATTAGAGCCTAATGTTTTAAGCTTACCATCAATAGTATCTCCTTATAGCAGCCCCAAGAGATTAAAAGAGCAAACTCTGTTTGTTGGCCAGTCCAAATTAATAATAAAACATCAGATGAATAATCAAATACATGCATTAATTTTGAATAAATAACTCATTTTAATACTTTTTCAAATAAAAATGACATGCTTTTCTTTTATACACTTTTAGTATTGTTTCATATTTTTTTCCTTTTCTCTCTTGATTTTTTTTCTAGCTTTTTTTCAACCTCAACTTCTCTTACACTTTTACTGAAACTTTGTTTTATTAAGACCAGTTTTCATTTTGCTTAAGCAGCATTAAATGAATTATTTTTTTCAATTACATTCTCACTTGTTCTCTTGATCATCACTTACTCCTAGCTATTCTTCTTCCTTCTTCTATTTACCTAAGCTATCACCTTCCTTTGTTTGAATGACCCCAGGACACAGTCCTTGTACTTGTCCTTAGTCTTCCTTCTCTCTCTATTCACCTTTAAATCTTGTCTAGTTCCTGTGATTTTAAATATCAATCATGTGTTTAAGATTCTCAAATGTCTATTTCACAGCCCAGTTAACAAGGATTAAGTCACAGATATCATCTGACTCTCAATACTTATGATGTAGAAGAAAACTGAGGGAACTGCTTTAAGAAATGAAAATGACTTATATTGTGTCTGAAGAAAAACAAAGGAACCTTGAAATGCTAAACCAGACATCCTTGAAGTGATTAAATTCCTTTTTTTAAATGTATGTTTTGTTAATAATTAATTTATTCAAGCAAAGTGGTCACATAAATGTTCATAGTTGGGTTTTAGTCATAGAAAGTACACCACTCTTTACTAGTGCAACTCTCTCACCATCAATGTCCCCTATTTACCATCCCTCAGCCCACCCACACAGCCTGTCTCTGAGATAGGAATTTTGTTTCTCTCTCTTTCTCTTATTTCTTTCTAACATTGTGGTTTGCAATATTGTTCATGAGGAGGTGTCATGCATATCATGTTATCCCTTTTCAACACTCGCTTCTTGTCCAGAGTGATCAGTTCCAACTATCATTGCCATGGTAGCTAACATTGCATGTACTATTCTTTGTGGCTCTTGTAGCAAGCTTCATATCATGGGCTGGTTCTCCAGCCTTCATTTCTACTATTTCTGGACATTATTATCATACTTTCTTTCATTGTTCTTCTATCCTTTGAATAAGTAAGATTATTCTATGTCTATACCTCTCTCTCTGACTCATTTTATTCAGTATAATAACCCCCGTGTCTGTTGATGTATAGGCAAATCATGACTTCCTTTTTTTCTTTTTCTTTTTTTATTTTCTTTTATTTTGTTTTAAATTTTATTTAAACACCTTGATTACATGCATGATTGTGTTTGGGTTTCAGTCATGTAAAGAACACCACCCATCACCAGTGCAACATTCCCATCACCAATGTCCCAAATCTCCCTCCTCCCCACCCAACCCCTGCCTGTACTCTAAACTGGCTCTCCATTTCCCTCATACATTCTCATTATTAGGACAGTTCAAAATGTAGTTATTTCTCTAACTAAACTCATCACTCTTTGTGGTGAGCTTCCTGAGGTGAGCTGGAACTTCCAGCTCTTTTCTCTTTTGTGTCTGAAAATCATTATTGCAGAAATGTCTTTCATTTTTCTTAAAACCCATAGATGAGTGAGACCATTCTGCGTTTCTCTCTCCTCTCTCTCTCATCTCTCCTCTCTTCTCTCTCTCTCTCTCTCTCCTCTGACTTATTTCACTCAGCATAAATAGATTCTGTGTACATCCATGTATAGGAAAATTTCATGACTTCATCTCTCTTGACTGCTGAATAATATTCCATTGTGTATATGTACCACAGTCTTTAGCCATTCATCTATTGAAGGGCATCTTGATTGTTTCCAGAGTCTGGCTATTGTAAATAGTGGTGCAATGAATGTAAGTGTGAGGAAGGGATTTTTTGTATTGCATTTTTGTGTTCCTAGGGTATATTCCTAGGAGTGGTATAGCTGGATCATATGGGAGTTCAATTTTCAGGGTTTTTTTTTTTTTAGAAATCTTCGTATTGTTTTCCATAAAGAATGGACTAGATGGCATTCCCATTAGCAGTGTCCATTCCCATCTTGTTGAGAGTTTTTATCATGAATGAGTGTTGGATCTTATCAAATGCTTTCTCTGCATCTATTGATATTATCATGTGCTTTATATTTTTTCTTTTGTTGATGTGGTGTTTTATGTTGATTGGCTTGCATATATTAAACCATCCTTGCATCTTTGGAATGAATCCTACTTAGACATGGTGTATGGTCTTCTTATTGAACCATTGAATCCTATTTGCTAGAATTTTGTTGAGGATATCCTAGTTCCCTTTGTGTGACATTTTTATCTGCTTTTGGAATCAGGGTGATGTTAGATTCATAGAAACTATTTGAGAGTGTTTCTGTTTCTTCAATATCCTGAGAGAGCCTGAAAAGGATTGTCAGTAGGTACTCTTTAAAGGTTTGAAAGAATTCACAAGTGAATTCCATCTGGGTCTGGGCTTTTGTTTTAGGAATCCTTTTGATTACCATTTCAATTTCCCCAATAGTGATAGGTCTGTTTAAATATTCCAGGTCATCTTGGTTCAAACTTGGGAAGTTATAGGGGTTCAAAAATTAATCCATTTCTTCCAATTTCTTGTTTAGTAACATAAAGATTCTCAAAATAATCTATGATTACCCTTTGAATTTCTATAATATCTATAGTAACCTCCCCTTTCCACTTATGATTCTATTTATTGATTTCCTTTTGATTACATCTGCTATTATGATCTAATGTCCATAATCTAATGTCCATAAAGACCACTGAAATAGGCAACTGATTACCATAGACTTTTGTTACAGGCCCCATTCATTAAGTATCATTTTAAAAATTATTATTATCTTTTTCCCACTTTTTTCTTTCAATTAAAACTATGGTACTATTATATCACAATGTCCACATTGTCAGTTTCCTGAAAGATAAGAAACCTGGAGGCACAAGACACAGTAGATGATACTACATGGGGTAGAATCCTCTTGTAGTGCTCAATAAAATATTGGTTAATACTCTATACATAAAAATTATGTTTATCCTAAAATACTCAATGCATAATCTAACCCCAAAGCTCTATTTAGCAAAGTTTATCCCCACCACTGATGAAGTGCCTAGAAATTTGAAAACCTTTTCTCCATGTGCTGACCACAATTTTTTTGTAATATTTTTTTATTTAAGCAACTTTATTACATACATGTTTGTGTTTGGGTTTCAGTCATGTAAAGAATACCACCCATCACCAGTGCAACATTTCCATCACCAATGTCCCAAATCTCCCTCATCCCCACCCAACCCCTGCCTGTACTCTAGACATGCTTTCTATTTCCCTCGTGCATTCTCTTTATTAGGATAGTTCAAAACGTAGTTATTTCTCTAACTAAACTCATCCCTGTTTGTAGTGAGCTTCATGAGGTAAGCTGTAACTTCCAGCTCTTTTCTCTTTTGTGTCTGAAAGTTATTATTGCAAGAATGTCTTTCATTTTTCTTAAAACCTATAGATGAGTGAGACCATTCTGTGTTTTTCTCTCTCTCTCTCTCTGACTTATTTTACTCAGCATAATAGATTCCATGTACATCCATGTATAGGAAAATTTCATGACTTCATCTCTCCTGACAGCTGCATAATATTCCATTGTGTATATGTACCACAGTTTCTTTAGCCATTCATCTGTTGAAGGGTATCTTGGCTGTTTCCAGAGTCTTGCTATGGTAAATAGTGCTGCGATGAATATAGGCGTAAGGAAGGGATTTTTGTATTGTATTTTTGTGTTCCTAGGGTATATTCCTAGGAGTGGTATAGGTGGATCGTATGGGAGCTCGATTTCAGGTTTTTGAGGAATCTCCATATTGCTTTCCATAAAGGTTGAACTAGACGGCATTCCCATCAGCAGTGGATAAGAGTTCCTTTCTCTCCACATCCCCGCCAACACTGCTTGTTCTCATTCTTTGTGATGTGTGCCAATCTCTGTGGTGTGAGGTGGTACCTCATAGTTGTTTTGATTTGCATCTCCCTGAGGATGAGTGATGTGGAGCATTTTTTCATGTGTTTTTGGCCATTTGTATTTCTTCTTTGTCAAAGTGTCTGTCCATTTCTTCTCCCCATTTTTTGATGGGATTAGATGTTTTTTTCTTGTATTTTTTTTTTTTTTTTGGTTTTTGGGCCACACCTGGCGATGCTCAGGGGTTACTCCTGGCTGTCTGCTCAGAAATAACTCCTGGCAGGCACGGGGGACCATATGGGACACCGGGATTCAAACCAACCACCTTCGGTCCTGGATCGGCTGCTTGCAAGGCAAACACCGCTGTGCTATCTCTCCGGGCCGTTTTTTTCTTGTAAAGTTCTGTCAGTGCCTTGTATATTTTGGAGATTAGCCCCTTGTCTGATGGGTATTGGTTGAATAGTTTCTCCCACTCAGTGGGGGGTTCTTGTATCCTGGGCACTATTTCTTTTGAGGTGCAGAAGCTTCTCAGTTTAATATATTTCCATCTGTTAATCTCTGCTTTCACTTGCTTGGAGAGTGCAGTTTCCTCTTTGAAGATGCCTTTAGTCTCAATGTCCTGGAGTGTTTTACCTATGTGTTGTTCGATATATCTTATGGTCTCGGGTCTGATATTGAGGTCTTTCATCCATTTGGAATTAACCTTCGTACATGATGTTAGCTGGGGGTCTAAGTTCATTTTTTTGCAAGTGGCTAGCCAGTTGTGCCAACACCACTTGTTGAAGAGGCTTTCTTTGCTCCATTTAGGATTTCTTGCTCCTTTATCAAGAATTACGTGATTGTATGTCTGGGGAACATTTTCTGAGTATTCAAGCCTATTCCACTGATCTGAGGACCTGTCTTTATTCCAATACCATGCTGTTTTGATAACTATTGCTTTGTAGTACAGTTTAAAGTTGGGGAAAGTAATTCCTTCCATATTCTTTTTCCCAGTGATTGCTTTAGCTATTCGAGGGTGTTTATTGTTCCAAATGAATTTCAAAAGTGCCTGATCTACTTCTTTGAAGAATGTCATGGGTATTTTTAGGGGGATCACATTAAATCTGTACAATGCTTTGGGGAGTATTGCCATTTTGATTATGTTAATCCTGCCAATCCATGAGCAGGGTATGTGCTTCCATTTCCGCGTGTCCTCTCTTATTTCTCTCTCAGCAAGATGGGAATGGAAGGAACCTTTCTCAATATAGTTAAGGCCATCTACCACAAGCCAGTGGCAAATATTGTCCTCAATGGAGAAAAACTGAAAGCCTTTCCTCTAAATTCTGGCACAAAGCAAGGCTGTCCTCTCTCACCACTCCTATTCAACATAGCACTGGAAGTACTTTCTATAGCGATTAGGCAAGAAAAAGATATCAAGGGAATCCAAATAGGAAAGGAAGAAGTCAAGCTCTCCCTGTTTGCAGATGACATATATTCTACCTAGAAAACCCTAAAGTCTCTACGAAAAAGCTTCTAGAAACAATAGACTCATATAGCAAGGTGGCAGGCTACAAAATTAACACACAAAAATCAATGGCCTTTCTATACACAAATAGTAAGAAGGAAGAAATGGACATTAAGAAAAACAACCCCATTCACAATAGTGCCACACAAACTCAAATATCTTGGAATCAACTTGACTAAAAATGTGAAGGACCTATACAAAGAAAACTATAAAACTCTGCTCCAAGACCACATTTTTTAAAAGCACTCTGACCTATCATCCCATAATGGTCAGTCCTCCATCTACAACCTACAAAAAGAAAGAAATATTTCTATATTATATAATATAAATTTTTATATAACACATATATAAAATACATATTTGAAAATCTTATATAACTGTATACCTGGATTTCATATTGTTGTACTTTGTTTTTTAGCCCCCAAATTGGTTTGGATTGCATATTCATAAAGTTTAATAATAAACAATTTAAAGAAATATCAGAACCATTTTTTAAAAAACTTTACAGAATGGTCTCATCACACTGATTTGTAAAGAATCTAGTGTGACCATTATATATTTTACATCTTGCACAATCTATGACAACTATATGGTGCAAAACAAATAGTAAAAATATAGAAATTAAAAAAAACAGATAAAGATCATAGTAAATAAATAATAAAGCATTATTCAATAAGAAAAAGAATTAAATGTTTAAAAAAATAAATAAAATTATCAGTGAAAGATAGCAGATTTAAAAGTTTATGTAGTCTATGATTCAATTATGTGACAATGTGGAAAAGGGAAAATTATAAGAACAGAAACCAGAGGTTATTAGTAAATGGAGGAATAGGGAACAGCATGACCAAGAATGAAATGAGAAAACTTTTGAGGACTATTCTACATTTTTTTGTTTTGTTTTGTTTTGTTTTGGGTCATACCTGGCTGCACTCAGGGATTACTCCTGGCTCTATGCTCAGAAATCACTCCTGGCAGGCTCGGGAAACCATATGGGATGCCGGGATTCAAACCACCATCCTTCTTCATGCAAAGCAAATGCCCTACCTCCATGCTATCTCTCCAGCCCCTATTCTACATTTTTTATTGTACTGAGTTATTTATCTATATGTATTCAAAATATAACATTATACATAACATGCAATAAATTTGATTTTATGTAAATTATATAACAGTAAATATGACTTATAAAGTATCAAAATTATGTTTATTTTATATTACACACAATTCAACAAAAACCAAAGATGTTAGCATATTTTACATCTAGAAATTTTCATTTGTAAGAGGGCATCTGATTATACAAAATTTAGTGACATTTATCTGTCTCTTATTTTATATTTTCTTTGCAAGCAAGTATAATTTATGACTAAATGTCATTTTCATTTTTTGACAAATATGAGTAAGATAATTGATTGACCTGAAGTGGCAAAGGAGGATGTAATGCATTTTCATCAGAATTTTAAATAGCATGGCAAATTTACTTTGATTAATTTAATAACTTGAATACATATTAATCACCATCTTTTTCTTTTATGATAATAACATTTTAGGATAATACAAAAAATACATGAAATCTGGAGAAACAGAACTTCCAAAGCAAGGTACAAAAGTAAATCCCAAAGAATAGCAGTCAAAGTGATACAATTGCTAAGACTGAACCTGACCACGGACATTAAATTATAATTTGAAAATTTAAAGACCTGAGGTCTTTATTGGATAGAGTAGGATCACCCCCCAGAGTGGAGAAAGGTAGGAGTTTGGGAACAATTCAGAGGCACTTCCCACTCTGGGACACAAGCACAAGCAAAGAAGAATTATCCTGAATAAAGTAAAAAAAGTTACTCCAACACTGATCTTTGTTCAATCTCTTTGACCTTGACTCCTAAGTCTAGCACAAGGCAGTCAAGACTGAAAATCTCTGGTTGCTGTCAGGCATGCTCAACCTTGATGCAAATTCCAGTAACAAGCACTGCTGACCCTGAAAAGCTCACCATTCATATCAAAGTTCAGTGACACTTTTTGAGAAAATAGAACACCATCCCTGAAATTTATATGAAACCACAAAAGACTCCAAATAGTAAAGAAATTCAAAACAAAAGAAGAATACCCTCTGACTTCATACTGTACTACATTCATCAGAAGCAATACTAATCATAGTTGTGAAATTGAAATAGAAATGAACAGAGTTAATGTAATTGAATTGAGGGCCCATAATAAAGTCCATGTATATTAACATGAGGCTTGTTTTGACAACAACAACAACAACAACAACAACGAACATAAAATGAAGAGAATTATTTTCTTAATACCATATTTTCCGGCGTATAAGACGACTTTTGAAACAAAAAAAGTCAACCGAAAATCGGGGGTCATCTTATACGCTGAGTATATCCTGAAAAATGTTTCAATATGCCGCTAAACGAAAATTGTCTGAATATTGCCACAAAACAAATATTCCAATTCGATCCTGCACTAATCACTGCAAGGCTGCTCAGACCGCCTCTCTAACTCAGCCAATCCAAGCAGGCTTTTTATGCATGCAAATTAGACAATGTTCTGGACCCGAATCTACACTGTCAAAAGCCTGCTCAGATCAGCCAGAGTCAAAGAGGAAGTCTATTACAGTAGAACCTTTGAACCTTTGCTTGTTGTGATTGGCTCACTGTGGTACATACAGTTGCAGCACAGGAACATTCTGTCTGATACAGCGAATATAGGCCTAAACTTATGTTTTAACTGCAAAATTAGGGGGTCATCTTATACTCCCAGTCGTTTTATACGTCGGCAAGTACGGTAAATGGTTTGTGAAAACTGGAAATTTACATGCAAAGTAATGGAATTGGGACAGTATTTTACACCATGTATGAATATTTATTCAAAATGGATTAAAGGCTTGGCTTGCCAGATCTGAAACCAAACATACAGTGAAGAAAATACAATCAAATCATTCCAAGATTTTTATATGAAAGATGTTTTCAGGGATTTGACTCCAACAGCAAGAGAAACCAAAGCAAAAATCAGAAAATATGATCACATTATCGGTGCAGCTCTGAAGATGCCCAAGTCTCTGGAATCCCCTTTCAACCATCGAGGTTGTCTGGATGTCCCTAACACTAACCAACACTGAACCACTGAGAACTACCAGAGTCATTTGACTTCCTGAAAATGCTAAGCCCCCTATCAAATCTTTGTGAACTATTGTAATTATTTGAGTCCAGTCTATATCTTCAAAGAAATTGCTTTGGTATTTTTTACTTCTTAAACATAGGCATACCATTCCTGGTTTCAATACTCTAAAGGTCACACACTTTGTTGTGTCACTGGAGATTTCAGGCAGCAGAGTCTCTGTAACCATGCTTGTCACATGTAGATGGCCATAGGGAACACACTTCCAGTCTCACACTAGCAAGACAGTTGCCTTTCTCCACACAGAGTGTTCCACTTCTACTCATTCTTTCTCTGTGCCTAAGTATTCTGTCCATTAGCAGCACAGGATTTAGGAGAAAATGATCCAGAATCAACTATTAAGATAAAATATGTACCTAGTAATCTCTGAACACAACAAATATAGAGGTATCATTCTGCTAAAGGTTAAAGGAAAGTTCTACCAGCTACAAAGTGAACTGCAAAGTATTATTTATTTTGAGCAAAGTTGTACAGACTGGCTGACCACAGACACATCTTGTTCTCTGAACATATTGCTATCTCTGGCAGGAGGGAACACTGCCTACTGAGAAAAACCATATGGGGAAAATGTGGTACAAAGCATTACCAGACCACCTGCAAGCAATCTGTGGCATCCCCACACTCTTAAGGCTATTTAATTCCTTCAGTACCTACCCATAGCACAGAGTTTTCTCTTGAAAACTTGAGTCTTTTCTGCTGCCCAGTCTTACTCAAAGGATCGGTTTCTTACTTGTTTCTACTTTAGGCCTTGGTCATTTCTTTTACCCCTGGGAAATTGGCTTGACCCTCTACCTGCTGCCAGAGGGGAAACTGTTGAGAAGGCCATGAATATAAGTAAGTTGTGCCTCTGATTGGCTTTTATAGGACCTAATGTTTTAATCCCCACTTTTCAACAAGAATTTAAATATTAATTCACTTATTTACAGATTTGTGTTAAGATCTTGCTAACAATGTTAATGAGTGAGAGAAGTAGAATGCCTGTCTCCGAATATAGGCAAGGAGTGTGGGTGGAGGAAGATGTGAGGTGCATTGATGGTGGGAATGTTGCACTGTTGAAGGGGGTGCTCTTTTTGTGACTAAAATCCAACTACAGTCATGTTTGTAATCATGGTGTTTAAATAAAAAATTTTTTAAAGATTTTGCTAATAATTGTGTCTGATTTTTCTCATTGAATCTTCTGTGAGATTCACTGAATCACCGAGATCACTGAATCTTAATTTAATAACTAAATTAAGCATCTATAAAGGCACAGATGAAAGTTATATTGGGCAGAAAGGTCATAGAGAAAAATTGAACATTAATCACCAGAAGACACTAGTGGGGTCACCCTGATGATGCTACCAGATTAGTGTCTGATCCTCAACAGGGAATGTCTGAAAGTAGACTTTTAAGCAGCAATCATCTAGAACTAAACTTTTAAGCAATAAAAATTATTATAATTATAATAATAAATACAATAATATAATTACTAAAATAGTCTCTCATTTGATAGATTGATGCTAACCAAACCTCTTTTTGGAATTATAAGTAATTCAGACAAATTGCTTCTTTTAGAATAAAAACTTAAAGAGACTAAAATGTTCAACCATACTACACAAAGCAACCCTTTTCCCTGAAATATAACATTCCTAGCAAAGACTATGTAAAATAGAGTAGTTATTTCTGAGGAGGAATTAACTAAATGAAATACACTAGTCTGACAGCACTGAATGGCTCTAAAATTCCCAAGTTTCCTAAATGCACTCACTGCTTTATTTCCTTTGAAGGTTCCCAAATTCTGTTGGTATTTAGTTAGATATAAATATTCCAGATTGAGCCAAGTTAGTGTCCCCTAATTAAGTAGTTGTTCTTGGTCTAGAAGACATTCTGTTTCTTCCAAACATGTTTTGATTTAAGTATTTTATTGCTTAGAAGATAACCTTTATTTCTTCATTCTCTGTATCCTCAAATGCCAATCATAAGTTGACAGCATGCAAATTCAAAGTTAAATTTCTAAAATATTTATAGAATAATAAAGCATCCATATGACTGAAATAGCTATCTTATTTTATAAATAAATGACCAGTTAATAGAAATAAAATTATTTTAAAACATATCTATTTGATGGTAATTAAATAAAAAAATTGGAGATACTGTATTCGGATTGTGTATTTTCTTTTTTGTTTTTTTTGGGGGGGGGCCACACCCGGCAGTGCTCAGGGGTTACTCCTGGCTGTCTGCTCAGAAATAGCTCCTGGCAGGCACGGGGGACCATATGGGACACCGGGATTCGAACCAATCACCTTTGGTCCTGGATCGGCTGCTTGCAAGGCAAACGCCGCTGTGCTATCTCTCTGAGCCTGGATTTTGTATTTTCTTAAAACACTCATGGACTGGGTTTTGGAGCTTGAGCATAATGCTACTATTATATCTTAAGATCATTTTTCTTAGTTAAATCATAACTATGTAAATTAATAATTAAATTAATAATTAAATCATAATACTGTGTTTTAATATAATCAGCTGAGAGTCAGAGATTGAATAGAAATTAAGGCTCTTGTCCTGCATGTTGTTGGCCCAGGTTCAGTTTATAGCACCATATATTTTCCTGACCTCCAGCACTGTGATCCCCGGCACATATTTCAAAGTAGGGCCTGGAGCACTGTTAACTGTAGACCTAACACTCCCTTTTCTCCCCAACCCAAAAGAAAAAAGAAAATCAATTGGTTTTGCAGACTGTGACTGGAGCAAGACTCATAGCAATTTCTTATACTCATTTGTATTGAGAAAAGTCACATAAACCTCCAATCTAGAAGATAAAAGATAATTTACAAGGAGAAAAAGTTGAAATATATATCTCTGCCTTCTAGCTGCTCTGGTCAGCTTCTACCTAAAATTCACGTCTCTCAGCCATATTGCTTGAAATTTTGGATTCTGTTTGGAGTTTGTTATATGTTTCTATTCCTTATTCCTAGACCTCACTAACGGTGTTTGCCTTGGATTTTTCTCTTTGAGGTCAACCTAAAATCTGTCTCTAACTAGATTCAATTTAGGGTTTGCTAGCCAGGTGTCAGCTGGCCTCATCCCTCTAGTTCTTCTATTTCCTTCCAAGCAGGATGTTTTAGCTTGAGTGATTTCCTGCTTAGTGAATGTTATTCTATCGAAGTCAAGAGTTATTCATGGGTTTCAAAACTAAATTGACCATTGCAAGGAGTTGGGTTAGAATAGCTTCACACGTTGCATTCAAAGTCAGGGTAGCCTTTTCTAATGTACATTTATTTCTGTAAATTCTCCAGGTATAAGGGATAAAATAATATTTTAGGTTTTCCATCCAGGGCTTTTGTAAATTAGACTAGCAAACACAAGTTAACAGAGAAAAATATCCATAAATTCACTAATATGTGCACCATGCATAAATACATGAGGGAATACTGTGAGCCAAGTATGTAGCTAGGACATGACCTTAAAAAAACTTAAAAGAGAGTTTTTCAGTTTTTAAGTAGAGGAGACAAGTTATGGGATGGTGATCAGTATTATGAATAAACTTTGTTCAATTAGGATTATAATGCAGATTTTTGGTTTTTGGGTCACACTCATTGGTGCTCAGGGTTTACTCCTGGCTCTGCACTCTGCACTCCTGGCAGGCTCAGGGACCATATGGGATGCCAGGAATCGATCCGGGTTCCATTCTGTGTTGGTTGCATGCAAGGCAAATGCCCTACTGCTGTGCTAAATCTCTGGCCCTAGGTTTTAAGATTTTTAAGAGCGAACTTACTGTATCTTTTCAGGTATCTTTTCTTCCTAATACTGAAGAAGCATAGCTTTACAAATGGAAATTCATTTTGTGACTGTAAATTTTAGTTACATAGGAAATCTTCTGATTTTTTATATTTTTCTTTAAGATATGAACTTTATATCTACAGTTCCTTAAAGACTTTTAGGGAAAAATCAGTGTTTCTTATATTTCTGCTAGTTAAGATCCTATCTTCTCTAATAGACTCAGTTTATTTTATCTGTACTAAGGACAGAAAAAAATCTAAGATACTTTTACATTCTTTTAAAAGATTCTCTAAAGTTGAAGAGATAGTATAAGGGTTAGAGTCCTTGCCTTGCATGCACCATCCCCAATAACATAGCACCATGCTCAAGCTA